>NC_137929.1:34121682-34435004 GCF_963969265.1 Rhamphochromis sp. 'chilingali' | reverse complement strand
AGATCACAGAATAGAACAAAAAGCACTCAGAGAGAGCAAACCCCTCACTTTCTGCACAATATTTACTTTAAAGGGAATAGTATTATATTTTTACTGTAAACATTATGTAGGAGTAGGTGACGGATAATAGGTATTGATTTGTAAATAACTGGACATGAATAACTTCAGCTGATTATATAATATATATTGTACAATAGCAGTATATTTCTAACTAACTCGGCAGCTCATTTTCTTGACTATACTTTCTTTGACGATATAACACATTTTGGGGCCAAGTTGAAAGAAAGGCAGAAACGTATTTGGATGCAAAAGGTTTTACCATAATGAAAAAGAACAGAGTGATAAAACAGTACTACTTTCATGCAAGAAACAGCACTGAATTGGAATACTGAAAGAGTTCAGTTTCAATAAAACAAGAATTTACGCTAAAATAATATTTCAGTGATATTTTTGTGTAGCGGTTGTTTCTTGTGGAGTCGGACAAATTGTATGACATTTTAGCGCCACGCTGAATAGAGTTTTTACATCGAATCCATGAAAATCAGCTGCAGTGCCAGGCCGCATCAGCTGATGACTCCACTGATATCCTTCTGCACATCCAATTGACAGATCTATTATAAGGCGCATTATTTAAGCTGCTTTAGCCAGCTTACCGCTCATCTACAACCTGCCTCAACCTCCGCGCCTCTTTTATGCTGTGTCAGTTTGATATCTGTTGTCAGTGATGCATGGTCTGCTCTATATAGGGGGTCTTGCTGCTATGCACAGAACAGAGCCCATTTGCCAAATGTAAATGCCTGCAGTAGGAGATACTAATCCTACTGTACTGCAGGCATTGACTAAACTATAAATTTATTAAAGAAATAACAGACCCCTGACTCTATACACAGCTAATGCAAATGCTAGTCCCTATCAAGTAACAGTATATGAGTTAGCTTGCTTTGCTGGCTGTCTAATTTTGTATTAAGCCACACAGTACACATACACAACTAAAGAAACCATCAGATTTCAGAAATCCAACGCGTGCTGTCAACCAGCAACACTTCAGGCTGTTCTCCCCATAACATCCTGGCACAATTCATAAGCTGGCACGGGTCCATGACTGTGACCTTCTGTAACCCACAAAACAGTGCACGATCCCCCAGCGTGCCTCTCTTTGAGTACAAGGAGAAAAGAGGAAGTGAGGCGCATGTGTTTAACTGGCGAAGATGAAATTAAAAGCGGTGATTTCCCTGTTGACTTCTTGCTCTAAGCAGCTGCGCGCTTCTCTTTATGGCGAGCGTGTCACGATCTCTCACCTGTCTGCACACAGCCCGCCTGTCAGCTCTCCGTGTTTGCTCGGTCTTGCGTTAGATATATAAAAACACAAGATATTGTTTTGGTGACATTTACCCGCAAAGGCTTACTCACCGGCTACGATGCACGTCATAAAGGTACAACAGACCTTTCATTCGGCCCTGGAAGAAACAAGCAATAGACGGAACAAATCAATTGGCATTTATGTACTTACTGCTGTATCAAACTACAGTATGTATCCACCCAGCATGGCGTACCGCATGGCTGCAGCTTTATAAGGGATGAATGGACATTATGAAGAGCTTGCTTGGGATCATCTTGCGATCTAAATGCAAATTCAGGAAGGGTGTTAAAGCACTGAGGAAGTTATTACCTACATGGCTGGCTTTGATGAACAGCTCACAGCGTTTCAGGCAAATACCAAAGTGGAGCATTGCATCCATGAGATTAAGATGATTAATTACTCTTTTAAATGTATTCCTTTTTTTAAAAACACCTCGTTCAACCTCAAGCAATCATATTCAGAACCCGTGATGCTACTTGTCTGAAACAGTGCTGTGAATTCAAGTGCAGAGCCTATGCAAAAGCGACTTGTAATCACTACAGAAGCTAAACCATGCTTTCAGTTATGTCATAGACATATATAGGGACTACCTAAGTAAAGGTAAAGTTCACATACAGCATGACTGTGGAATATGGCTTTGCCAGATCAAGCAGACTTTAGTACATTTAGATCGTGTCGTGCTGCACAAAGTAACACTTAAAACTGTGCAACCCCGGCAGAGGAAAATGTGTACTCGTGCCTCTCTTTAAATCTCTCCCCCAAAACTGTTTGAACCAATGCTCATTTATGTAAAAGCCACCAATTTGTGTCACTGTTTTGCGATGATTCCCAAGGACTTTTCCAGAGATAGTCCCAAACATATGCTGATGTGACATCACTCGTGACAAACCTACTTTAAGATAAACTCTTAAAAACACACTTTCAGAAATAAAAGTCACCTTTAGAGGAGGAGAGTGTGTGTGTGGGGGGGTACAGGGAGAGTGAAATGAAAGCAATTTTTCTCCTTTTGAAATGTAAATGCACTGCGATTTGCTGAATACCTTTGAAGAAATCATGTTATTAAGAATCAGGTGTCGCTATGCAGCCACCATTGATACGGAGTTCATAATCTTAAATGAAATATTTTTCTTCCTCTTGCAATTTCTTCACCCTTTTCACTCCTTTCTAAGTGGAGAGCAGGCTTTGTGTGAAAAGGTCATATGGCTTTCATGGAGCTCACACTCACCTGCTGACAGGCGAATGTCATCACTTTCCTTTAAACTTAGTAATGACTCTTTTTACATGCCTTTGTGGCTAAAGCATCGCCATGCGCTGCTCTTTTCAGTATCTTCGCGCAATATGTAAACTATATGCTACACGCGATGAAATGTATAATTATGTCAAAAAGAGTAAATCGAGCTCTTCATTTAGGGATCCAAAGAAACACAGATTTCTTTTTTCTTTAAAGTGCAACATCTATAGAGATCACGGCTTTAAACACTGCCGACAGGAATATTTTTTTGTTATTAAAAACATTCTCTGTGCTCTTCAGCCGTGGGTATGTGAAACGGCGTACATGAGACATAACAGTGCACACTGAGGGCATCTATTAACATGAATTTCAGGGTAAGAGTATATTCATCTCTCTCCTTTATCTTCTCCTGTCTGTTTTTTTCGAATTAACATTGTCATGGGTATTACTAATTAGGTCAAATTCAGACGTTCCGAGTACAAATGAACATGCCAGTAAAACTAAGAAAGATTTAATTACCAAACACACAATGCAGATATTACTCTTGTGTTTGGCACGTTGGTGAAAGTATAAACAATGCAGAAGTCATGCTAGCAACACTTAGAAACACCTAGAAATCATATCACTAACAGCATTAGTATGTTTACAGTATTGTAGTATGTTACAATGCTAACATTTGCCGTAGCGTTTAAATGTTTCCAAGCAAAGGTTGATGAGACATTTATAGGGTGTGTAAACAAATACTGGAAAAAATGTAGAATATCATGTATTAATACGGCTGTTCAATATGACGATATAAAAACGTCTATCGTTTCATTTTACGCTATCGTTTGTTTCGTGGTGTCGCAAAATAAACTGTTTACGGCAATATTTTTTCATCGTTTTGATGGTCACTGTAGTGGCTATATTAATTTCTTAAAGTTCTCTCTTTCTCTTATATTTCATATAACCACACTACAGACGGACAAGCGCCTGTTTTTATGCGTTGTTGTTAGCAACAACGACGGTAAAACCCTCGCGTGTCCGCTTATTTATTTTCCACATAAACCTTTCACAATAAAGCTCAAGATCCTGTTGAGACTTTTCAAAATAAACTGAATCACGTGAAAGAGTATGCAAAGTTGTCATGGTCCTGGGCCATGTGGGCCCAGTATTCTTAGTTCCTTGCATTTTTGTATTTCGTTCCTTATTTAGGCCATGTTTCCTGAGTTGCCCTGCTGTGTTGTTCCCTAAGTGTTTTCCCTTCGTGACTCTTACCCCCTGTGTGCCCCTCTGTGTATTTATGAGCCCTCGTCTCTCTTTGTGTTTTATTCCATGTTTTCCCCAGCCCGTTATGTCTGTGTTCTCCCCGTGCTCTCTCTCCTCCTGTCTGAACCTCTGTACTTCCTGTTTTACTTTGCCCGTCTCCTGTTAGTGTTGCGTTCACTCCTGCCGTGTCTTGTTATGATTATCAGTGTCCCCTGTGTTCCCTGTGTGCTCCCACTTCCCTCGTTAACCCTCTGTGTATTTATGTCTGCGTCTTCCTCAGTTCTGTGTCGCGTTCTCCCTCATGCTGCGTGGATTTCCCTGTGTCTCTCTCCGAGTATTAGTTTATTGTTCCCAGTTTTAGTTTTGTATTTTCCTGTCAGCTTGTCAGCAATAAAGCTGCCTTTTGAGTTCATCCCTTGAGTCCGTGAGTTTTGCGATTGGGTCCTCATCCTGCCTGCCACGCAGCGAGCCATGACACAAAGTATTTACAGATGAGAAGCAAAAAAGAGCCGGCAGGTGCTAAAAAATAAACTTCAGACTCAAACGTTAGAACATACGTACGGAGCCCCGCAGGGGACATGGGAGAAAAAAAAATTAAGACGGACTTTTGCGAGAGCTCGCAAAACAAACTCGGGATCTCGCAAAAGTTTTAGCCGCATTCTTCGGACGCCGGCTCGAAGCCGACCGGGAGGTCGAGGCATGATGTGCCAGGAAAGCGGTGCTCCTCCCGGCTGTAGTAGGTCTTCGGCCTTCGACCTCCCGTCAGCTCGAAGCTAATGGGAGGTCGAAGGAAGAATGCGGCTAAAACTTTTGCGAGATCCCGAGTTTGTTTTGCGAGATCCCGAGTTTGTTTTGCGAGATGTCGCAAAAGTCCGTCTTAATTTTTTTTTTCTCCCATGTCCCCTGCGGGGCTCCGTACTATCGGGACGATAGATGTCTTATATCGGGATATGAGATTTTGGTCATATCGCACAGCCCTATGTATTAATAGTCCTTAATAACTCAGGAGATGCTGCATTCCCTGAGAGGAACATGAATGCCTAAACCAAATCCATCCCATACTTTTTCAGGTTTCAGGCATGGACCACAAAGACCTTACTCTACCATGCCACCATATCCACTTCTGGTTGGAAGATATTACACGAAGAAAAAAAAAGTTAAAGCAATTTTTTTCGTTGCATCTCAAACTTCATTCTGTGAAAAAAACATCTGGCCTGTTTCCGTCCTTTAAATTAGAATCAGAATCAGAATCAGAATGGGGTTTATTGCCAAATGTTGAGCAGGTTTATAACATTAGGAAATTGCTGCGGTGCTTCAGTGCAAACATAGTGTCATAAATAGCACTTAAATAGACATGAAAAAATAAAAGTAGGGATAAGAATTAAAAGTGCTATGTAGAAAGATATGTGCATGAGCTATACATGAGATATATACATGAGAATAAGAATTAAGAGTGCTACGTAGAAAGATATATACATGAGTGCAGGTGGTGATCAGTGCCAAACATGGAATGATGCAGTGAACACAGCGTAGGGTCATGTGTTAGTGGTGGGAACAGTCATATGGTTATTGTTCATGTGTCCAACAGCAGAGGGGAAGAAACTGTTCTTATGGCGAGAGGTTCTGGTGCGAATGGACCGGAGCCTCCTGCCTGAGGGGAGCAGGTCAAACAGACTGTGTCCAGGGTGAGAAGGGTCAGCTGAGATCCGAGCTGCACGCCGCAATGTCCTGGAGGTGTACAGGTCCTGCAAAGATGGGAGTCTGCAGCCAATCACCTTCTCAGCAGAGCGCACAACACGCTGCAGTCTCTGTTTGTCCCTGATAGTGGCTCCAGCGTACCACACGGTGATGGAGGAGGTGAGGATGGACTCGATGATTGCAGTGTAGAACTGCATCATCGTCCGTGTTGGCAGGTTGAATTTCTTCAGCTGCCTCAGGAAGTACATCCTCTGCTGGGCTTTCTTGATGACGGAGGTGATGGTGGGCTCCCACTTCAGGTCCTGGGTGATGGTGGTACCCAGGAAGCGGAATGAGTCCACAGAGGTGATGGGGGTGTCAGTCAGGATGATGGGGGGGAGTGGAGCTGTGTGCTTCCTGAAGTCCACAATAATCTCCACTGTCTTCTGGGCATTCAGCACCAGGTTGTTATGGCTGCACCAGGACACCAGACGTTCAACCTCTCTCCTGTAGGCAGACTCGTCCCCGTCCGAGATGAGTCCAATAACGGTGGTGTCATCTGCAAACTTGATTAGCTTGACAGACTGGTGGGTGGAGGTGCAGCAGTTGGTGTACAGGGAGAAGAGCAGAGGAGAAAGAACACAGCCCTGAGTGGAGCCGGTGCTGATGGTCCGGGAGTCCGAGACATTCTTTCCCAGCCTCACATGCTGCTTCCTGTCCGTCAGGAAGTCAGTGATCCACCGGCAGATGGGATCAGGCACATTCATCTGGGAAAGCTTGTCTCGGAGATGGTCTGGAAGGATGGTGTTGAAGGCAGAACTGAAGTCCACAAACAGGATCCTGGCGTAGGTTCCTGGGGAGTCCAGATGCTGCAGGATGAAGTGTAGGGCCATGTTGATGGCGTCGTCTACAGATTACTGCCATCGCGTGCCCACAGTTGGCTGCTGTCTCTGGAAGCAGGATTAATTCTGCTTGACTTTGAGTCATTGGAATCTGTAGTATCTGCTGATTTGATTTGGGTGTCTGTTTCTAATTATATTGGTTACTGGTTGTTTGTGCATGCACATTATGGATAAACCTTTAGTCTTTGTTAGGAGGCTGGTGATAGATTGTCACTGGCTCTGCTTTCACTACTCTGATTTAGGATCTGCACAGTATGTGGAAATAGAGCGACCATCGACAAGTAAACAAGTGTGATGCATCATCTTAACAGATTGGTTTCGCTAACCAACTTGCCCAGCATGTGATCTAAAGGAGTTATATTGTAGTGTGAAGAAGTTTTTAATAACTCTGTTAGAAAGGAAAGACTTGGTGATACAGAGGGAAACTTCTGTCTTGTCGGGTTTAATTAAGCAAGTAAGTGGAACAGGCTCAGCAAGATGCAGAAGGTTGTCAATGTATATAAAAAAAAATAAAATTTGGGCAGCACAAAATTATGAAACTGTACCAATTTGTCTTGCTAAACAGTGGAGGAAGTGTTGTGTGAGGTCATCGTCTCTACTTGCCGTTCTGTAAAAGTCACTGCGTACCACTGCACTGAATGATGAATGTCTGTACTAAGTTTCAAGGAAAACCATCCGATTTCTTGAGATGTCGGTTTGGACCAAAGTGCTGGACCTGTAAATGGATTAGCATTCCCAGCCCCGAAGCCCTGCTCGCAATGAATGTACATTTCCACTGCAAAAAAAGGACTTTGTAAAGTGTAACTCAGTAACCGGTGTCAGAAATCTCTCCTTCCCAGCCAAACTGTGTTCATGAAGTAGCATTTGTCATAAAAATGACTTATTCTGGCAGCAAAAATAGGTTTCAAAATTCACTTATCTGTGACTCTGGGGTGCTCAAGTGTTTTCTTTTTCTGCTCTGATGAATGAGGATAGCGCAGTGGTTGTTTGTTCCCCATCAGTAACTCTGAAACAGTAACCAAGCTCGTGGCATGAAAGGCAGTTTGGAGGTAGTTTATTTGTCCTGGGATGAGCATGCTGCTCAAGAACGCTCTTTTGTGGCTCTTGTATTAGTTGTTGTAATGCATCTGAGGTGTGAAGTGGATGCCGATATATTGTGTCATTTGCTCTGTAATTAATAATAAGCATCGGCTGGGGAATGCTTATCACATCAGAAGGACTCATCAGTGAATGATCACCAGGAGCAGGATTTAATTGGTGCCTGTTCTTAACTGGTTAGAATTAAAAAACTAGTAAGCTCCTACAGAGAGTAGTCACTACTCTTCTAGGTCGATAACTGACTGGCATTTTCAAAGTGCCTTCAGTATAATAAACATTTTTCATCCTCGTATACTGCTTCACACATAATGACTAATCTCTCCTGGCGCGCACTTATATTACAGTTTGTTTATGTTTTGTATGAGTAATTTATCATGGAGAGGTCATGGAAGATGACTATTATTGTCAACTGCTACTATATAAATGAAACAGGACTGAACAGGATACATGGACAAGCCTATTTAATAACAGGCATTAAATTTTGTGACGCTTCAAATATGGGGTAACATGCATTAACTTCCTTTGGAGGGAACAGCTTAATAGTTGCAAAATGTCAATATATCACACTTACACAAATAAAATTAATACAAGAAAAAAAACTTGTGCTCTACAGCGTTTGAGGAATGAAGATTTGGAAATTAATTTTATTTCTATTTCTACTGCACAAAAGTGCATGATGGTAAAGTTAAATTGCATCCATGACTTCTTGGACCCATCTGCACAGACAACACTGCTAACACAAAACTAGCCAAGAACCCAGATTGCATGTCAACTCCAACTCAGCAACCAGTCTGATCTTCAACAGGTAACATATGCAGTGATGAGAAGCCAGGCTTGCAGCATTATGGTCTCCATTTCTTCCTGGATGTTTCTGGAATAGAATCACTGTGACTTTAAAGGCTCTTTGAGCTGCTTTTCAACGTTGCTTTGTGTTCGTACATTAAAACTACAACAAAGCTCCAGTGTGTGTCCTCGTTAGGACTGAGGTTTACATTGTTAACTGATAATTGTGTGCGTTTCAGGCCATTTGATGGAGTCGCGCAAAATTAATTTACTCCAGTGAGTAATAATGTACTGCACTGCTTTTAAGAAAGTAATGAGTAATCTGTAATACGTGACTTTTAGTCAAGCCAATAGTCTGGCACAATATTGAAAAGGCTGTAATGTGTTGTTGTGTTGGAGGGGAGGCAGTGATGAGGACCACGCAGAAAAGCTCATCAGGTTAAAACCAGGAATCTTCTTACTATGAGGCTACAGTACTACTGCACCATTGTGCCAAACTAGAAATAAAATAAAAAAAACTTTTAAAAAGCTGATAATATTTTTAGTTCCTTCAACTGAGGGACAGTCATTATCCCTGAAGAGACAGGGTTTTTCATCCTGCAGCACTGCTCTCTGGCTTTTTGGGGAAGCAACAAGCCCAGAACATTACTGAAAGGTGGGGTTAATGGCAGAATTCGACTCCTTAGCTCTTCTTCAGTGTCCTTTCTAACAGGGGAGGGACATCATCTGTGTAGTGATTTGTCAGGGGAATACACATGGAAGGAAAATAGGCCCTCCTGCTCCATCTCTCTCACTGTGGGAATGGAGAGGTATGAGTGGGCCTGCAGGAAGGGCAGTAAGGAGGTGGGCAGCCAGGCTGCTGCTTCATCTCTCTCAGTCCTGGGTGGCCTGCACAAGCTCAAAATAACTTACTTGGGAGACTCCACCTGTGGCCGTATTAGATTAATAGTCTGTTGCTTTTGTTAGTTAATTTGGGTTTTTTGGTCAAAACAACTCGGCTGCTGTGGAAAAAAATAAATTGTTAAATAGTTTTTTATACTTTTTTAAAAAATTTGTATAGGATGCTACCAGTCGCGTCTTAAAAGTAATGTCGGCTAACGTGACAAGCACTGTAATGGAGCCGAATCCCCACCACTAGAACATTTATCCATTTAACGGAAAGTCCATCCTCTGAAATGCAAACAACAAAGGAGCCTATACAAAAACTGAGAAGCACACACACACACACACAACAAGGGAAAAGTAATAAATAAGCCGATACACAGGCGGTACAGCTGTGCTGAGGCTGTGAAATTGTATGCAAATTGTACTTCTTTGCACTTGACACTATTTTGCGTTACAGTTATTGTTTGGCTATTTGTAAACCCTTCACTTCTTTGCATTTTTATTAACTGACACAATTAACCCCTAAATTCCCACACGCTTGCAGCTCATCGTGCAGATCACACCTGCCGAACGCGGGGGCATTTTTGCCAACACGTAAAGCATTTTGTCAAAAACGCGTTCATCAAGCAAATTAGTTGCAGCTCGAGAACATTTAGTCTCCCAGAAGTTTCAACGCTACTTTTTCTTGCGACAGACCGAGATTAGCTGTCTTCTACTTCTTCACACCAGACATTTTGACATGTCACAGTAGAAAAAGCATAGGTGTAAAGAAATGATGAGTGAAATGAAGGAATTCTTTTTGCGTTTCAAGGTCCACCAGTGCGTGCAGGCTTCACTGTCAGGGTTTACATGGGCACAGAGCTATTGTCAGTGTTATTCACTGAACAACTAAACTTCTACTTTGACTAAGGAGACGGTAAGAAACGCTGTAGCCTGAGGTCATACTTCGAAGGACTCAATAAGAATGTAAAGTGTTTGCACACACACTTAATTATTAACGGTTTATGAACTGTTATATTCAGATTTGTAATTGCTGATTTTGCAAATACCCAACAAAACAGGTTCTAACTGAATGTAACTCTGAGACATAATTCACATCTTTCCTAAAGGCCGACTTCGAAAGTGTCGTGGCTATAATTTAAACTCGTGGCTGCTTAAAAGCTCGTCTAGACCGAAGCTCATCGCTTTGCTATGACTGCCATCCCAGCTTTTCTTTCCCGCGCACCCACATGCAATCCATTTTTCATGCCTGCTCTGTATTGTATTTCAGCTCGTTTTATTCTGGTCCTCTGGAGAACAGGTGTGTTGTTTTTTTTTCTTTTTGTATGAAAAAGCAATGTGTGCTGCAGCCTGCTGAGCCCAGGCAGTTGGTTGGGTACATCATGTACTTGCTGGGAACCGATGCCGTCTGTCGTCGATGCCAGTAATCGCTACCAACAGACAATTAACTTCAGCATGTCTTTCAAACTTCTCTGTGACTTATTTTGTCTTTGCAAACTTCTCTTTCTGTAAATAATTAAGCCACTGATGGATTAATTTGGTGTCCGTAGTGAAAACAGTGCCTAACAAATCATTCAACCCCATTTAGGATCATAACAAACTTTCCCTGCAGTATTTTAGTACCTGTAGTCTGGAGTCTTAGGAGCATTCGTGATGTTTGTTCCCGTGGTTGCATCCTGGTGTGAGGCAATGAAATAAAAGCATTTCAGCTCTTAAAAATCAAACATGTGGGCTTTATACCTGCGATTGAACATCAAGCGGAAAGGTATAAGGGAGCGTCGGCTCGCCTTTATCTCTAATGGGCCCCAAACTGCAGTGCTTAGACTGAATATGAATGTTCTGCCGGTGAATTATTAATGTTGTGGTGCGCTTCGTATTCTGCCTGGCACTTCCAGAGGTGATCCACCTCCCACGCGGATTGGAAGCTGTCACCCGTAATTGGAGAAATCACGACAGCACGGAGTTAAGTGCTCCACAGTCCCCGGGTGAAGAATCTGATGGTGCACACTGCAGCACCAAGAGGTGGGAACATTTTCCTATATATTTTTTTTATGGTGCATTTTTTTTTCTCCTCCATACCTCTGAATAATTCTCGTTCTCCATCTCCATCCATCTTTTCAGGATTTCAGAGTGTTTTTCATTCTGCAGTATTAGTTAACTTCCTGAAAAAAATCGTAATTTCCAAGGATGTCATTCTCAGCAAGCGGCAGCGAGGAAATCTCGAGCTGATGCTGAAGTCAGATGGAGTGCTCACGGATCAAGATAAGCTGCAATGACTTTCATCACGACCTTTGACCTTGGCTACAACCTGCGCTTTCCGCTAAACATATTTCCTAAACCGTGTGAGGTGAACCGCATCTGATGAAAAACATTGGCGGCGGCGCACAAGCCACCGCTCGTGACGACTCAGCGGCACATTTTTCTGACAGAGTGACAACTCTGTGCAAAGTGTGTGGATCTCCAGTCCCACGGTGCGCCCAGGGCGCCGTCAAACCGACAGCTCACAGCACAAATGGACCCCTGTGGCCCAAAGATGGAGGCAAAGTTGTTGCCACGGCAAAGAGTTTTGGTTGTCCGATTGGTCCCCGCGAACAAAGGAGATCTGTCAGCTTTCATGACAGGGCCAAGATTGCAGTGTTTTATCCCGGATCAAGCATGATCCATGGTCAAATTGTGGCAGATTCATCCCAACCGTGGCTCTTCGAGACCCGTATGTCTGTCAAAAACTTTAGCGATCGGAAGAGATAAAGCTTATGTTGACAGGGGTTTAGGCCAATGCCGGTCATGTGTGAACCGGTGACAAGGTCAAAAGATGAAATGTGTCGCGGGGAGGGGCGAGGTCTCATCAGGACAGAGGGGAGCGGAGCTCTCGGAGAGATAAGTGAAGCTTGATGTGACAAGGTTTGTCTAAATTTGATAAGAATCCAAAACTGGGGCACGGATTTCGCTCTGCCTCACAGGAACACACACTTTTGTCAAGAGGAATCGTGTGCAGTCTGTTTTTAGCTCCACAATTGGAACTTAATCACTTTAATCCATTCGTTGGATTATGATGCTACTGCTTCATGATAAACCATCTGTGTGAGAAGGTGCCTCTGTGTTAAATTTAAAGTTCACCTATCATCGCTTCCAAATCTGCTTCACTAATTCCGTATTTTCTCCACCGTTTCCTACCACATTTATTCATTTTTCTTATCAATTTCTATTTTAGCCATATGTTTGGATTTAGCTCCATTTCAGCAATAGAAGCTACCCACAAGTCCAATTTCAGTATGGACAAAACACCTACTATCCACTCACGCCATGGTGCAAACAATACACTTTATTTCTATTTTGAGGAAAAGAGAAAAACATTCAACACTGGAACAAATCCAAGAGATGATATAGCTTGCTCTCTCCGACATGCAAATTTAATCGGCATGAAAAGGAAATGAGAAGAAAACAAATCATGCGCTGCTGCCAGTCCAGCCAGAAAAACAATGAGATCATATACAACCATAAGGACGGTTTAATGACGCTCTATAAGTCGTTTGGGGGCAATGTTTGCCAAACTATGCTGTAAATGACTCCTTACTGTGTCAGTATGCTAAAGCTCTTATGAGTCATGGGAACACTGAAAGTGTTATTACAGCGTAAAAAGGTTATATCTTTTTCAATATAAAGTTTTCTTGTATTAAATGCATGTGCAGTCTATAATGTGAGCAGGATAGATCCAATATCCTGAATTTCTTTCTCAAAAAAATAAATGAAATCCTTTTAACGGTAATGTCAGAGTAATTGCACTGACGAGCTGCTTGCTGTTCAGTTAAGGAGAGTGCTTGGATCTCCTTTTGCTTTACTTTGCTGGAGGTGAACACTTTACAATTTCACATCTCTTGCAAATAAATTGGAATAAAAACACAACTTTACTGTAATAAAGGCAAAGTCTACTACCGGTCGGTTTAATATGGCTCACCAGCAGGTTTTTTACACATCTGCAGAATCTATCCACGAACATCTGCAAACAGAAACAGATGCTCCCTTTAGTGAACTACAGCCATATTATTCCAGATGCCAGATAAAGGATAGGTAAGGTCTCAAAGGTAAAAACAAAAGAGCGAGGTCACACAGTTGTTTTCATTTCATTAGTAAAAGTCTAACCCATTTAGTAGCATAATTATTTTTTAAAGATTTTAATCATTTTTTATGTTCTTTCATTCTGTTTGTATGTCGTAGCCCCAGTGCACTACTACCCTACTGCACCCTACCAGTAATATAATTCCAGTACTACACTATATACATGAACATACATGTACATGGTGTGTTTTGTCATTTGTTGTTATGCTTCCTGACAGCACAATTAAGACAAGACTGAACAAGCCTATCAGGAGAGAGCCTTTTTAACACAGACATACTTTATTGTCATTCAAATTTACATCTTGTAGTACACAATGAGATTTTGTTGCATTGGCTCCATTTGTGCAAAAAAAACAAAAAACAAGTAGTATTCAGAAAAATTACAATTATTTGTAATTTTAGGTTTGTAAAGTTGCATCTGAGCAAATCTCAACATAAGGAACAATGTCCTTTGGATGAGACCAAGGTGAAGATGGTTGGCCATAATGCACAGCACCAAACAGCATATCAGCACAACATGGTTGGAGCTGTGATATTAGTGTTTCTTTTGCAGCAGCAGGTCTTGAGATCATCCGTCTGACAGCTAAGAGGTGGCTGAAACTGTGTCATGCAACAGGACAATGATGTGAAACAGCAGCACGTCTATAACAGATCGGCTGAAAAATGAAAGAATCGTGGTGCTGCAATGACCCGGTCGACGTCCAGATCTCAACCTTGCATGAAAGGCTGTGGTGGGACCTTAAGAGATATGCATAAATGAATTCCTGCAAACCTCAATGAATTGAAGCAATGCTGTAAAAAAGAGTGGACCACGAGCCAAACAGGAAATAAGTTCAACTTGTTGCTGCTAAAGTTGGTTCTACAAGCTCCTGAATCATGGGGTGTAGTTAGTTTTTCCACATGCTGCTTCTGCACTTTGGCTCAGTTTTTTCTTCAATTAATAATGACATGGTGTAATATTTCATGTGTTGTTCTTCATCTGAGGTCGAATTTCAATAATTTTTAAGATCTGACTGAACAATTTTCTTTATTTATAACCCAAGAAATGAAAGAGTGTGTTCTTTCTTTTTACCATGCATGTATATATATCACTACAATTCGTGAACATTAACTCCCCCCTTATTTTGTTCTACTTATCAAGTTATTCCTCACAGCCTTAGTAAGATGAACATACAGTAAGACCTTGCAGGCTGTTTTACCTGGGGGTTTCCAGATGATGAGATTCAGAATAATTCATTCATATACTGAATATTTAATAAAATGGCATGGGGCAATATGTGAAAGGCTTATTTCATGTTAAAGTATTTTTTTAAGGCTATAAAATAACGTGTGTCCACATAGTGAGGTCAGCGTAGACGGTTAGGGCACAAAAAGTCCTTATATATCCATTTTAGTTATGTCTTAGAAGCTAATCTTAAAATTCTCGAGAATATAAGAGAATATCTAATAAGCTTTGCAGGATGGCTTAAAAAGGGCCTGTTTCTTTCAAATTTTCACAACACAAGCTTTTCACCTGACAATGATCTGCAGGTGTGTGTGAATTCAAAAATATAGGCCATTTATGGGATCCATCTGCCCCAGGACGTACTGCATTTAAAGTGCTTTATGGTACAGTATGGGATCGCCACATACCTGTGATGGCCCATAACCTATTAGCCTTTAAATATATAGCGTGGCTTGCACTGTGTCATTGTGTCACATAAATCTATAATTTTTCACGATATATCTTGAGATTATATATATATATATATATATATATATAATATGCTGTATTTTTTTCTTATGCAGTTATTGCATATGCAGAATCTTTTATTGTGAAACTCATCCTATGGTCATGTTTAAGACCAATAAGACGGTTTCACCTTTCGTTGTTAAGCGACTACAGGGAACTGAAAGCAGGAGTGTGGTCCGCTTGCACCTCTTTCTATCCTCTCTTCTTAACCCTTGTGTCATACTGGGGCCTTTTTGGGTCCCCAGGGCGATCAACGTAAGTTTTTTAAAGGATGGCACAAGGGTTAATAGATTCAAATTAATGCAGTTTTGCCAGGAGCATCTGATGGAGTTAAGTTATTTGTCCTGGGCCTACACCCTTGTTCCACTCATTTCTATATAAATTCAATTTCAGTTAGAAAAGCAGACTAGCTGTTATTGCCCATTTGTCAAAACAGCAACGCTAGCGTGAATAGCCCGGTGGAGGAGGCGCTGGCTCGTAGCTTAGGACGGTTGCTTCCCTGAAGAAAATCAGATCAAGCATTGTGAGTGTCTCCCACACACCCCTTTGGTTTGTATTAATTCTTTCAAACTGCAGTGACAACGAAAGCCTGGAAACAATAGTCTATTCTTCCGGTGTAGGTGTAGGTCTTTTTGTTTTTGTTTGGGGTTTTTTTTTTTGCTAAATGACAGTCACTTCTCCATGCCCTGCATGGTTAACATATGTGAATCTCTCCATAGTTAATTCAGAACTTGTTTGTTTCTTAATTTGTGTTTTTTTTTTCAAGACAAAAGGGGGAAGCTTTAATAATAGGAGCAAAAATACGTTACACAAGCAAAAAGTTAATTTGTTAAAATGCGTTAAGGAAGCATAACGGCAAACACTGATCAATGCAGCAAGCTCGCGGTGTGGGTGGACAAAGCAAAGGCTAGCTGCAGAAACAGAAAGTTTGAAGACGAGACCGAAGCAAAGTAAGAGAATTGGTTGCACAGAGGTTTGGGACCAGGGTGTTCCTCAGCTCCGGGGCACAAGCACTTAAGTTTCGCTCACCTATGGAGAGCAGCTTTGCAAGAGTGTGGGAGAGACAAAGTGTTTAAGAGGAGGTGTAGGGCGGCTGGAGGTTGCTTTTTTTTCTTCTTCTTTATCTTCCTCTTTTTCTTCTTCTTGGATCGAGTGCAAATAAAGATGCTGGAAGCACCCAGACAACTGTTTGTCAGCAGTTTTGGCTTTCTGGCAGCATCAGATGAAGAAAGACTTGATAGAGAAAAAGGAAGGTGAATACATGAAAGTGGGATACTGAAGAGTGAAACATCAGCAGTGGTTTTGATTCACCTATTGATCTTGGCAAACTGACGCTCCCTCTCATCCTTGACAGTCTTTCTCTCCTCCCAACTGAAATCTATTTTTTGCTCCCATCAGCAGAAAGGAAGGAAAACATGGCTTTGGCTTGATGATGAGTCAACTCAACCCCGGGTCACATGGTCTACTTTGTTGATATGAGGCTGAATAAAGCATGAGGCTGATCAAGAACAGAGTAAGTTTGCTAACCTTTAAAGTTATCTTTTACTAAGTTAAAACTGCAAATGCTTTCAATATAGGCTAGGAAGTTTGTAAAGCCAGAAATAGCATGTATTTAATTATGCAGTCACTTATTAAGTGTAGTTACCTTTTTTTGCAAAACTTTACCATTTTAATAAGAGTGGATACAGATGATTTGATGCAGATAGGGATTAGAAAGTCTGTTCACTCCCTGTTGTCATAGTAAAATTGGTTAAATAAGAGTGTTTGTAGACAAAAAGTTTTGGAAATATATCAGACCTGAATTGAAACAATACTATTATCTTGTATTTATGTTACAGGCAGCGTGACTTTTACAGAAAAAATCCAAAATACTATTTTGTGCTTATGCCAAATATATTTACAGCTCGCTGCTCTCTTCCTGGACGTCTTCACCTTTCTGAACTCCTCCTGGCTGAAGAATTGGAAAATACTATCTCTACTGTATTGCCAAAATTATTCACTATCCGTTTAGCAAACACTATGAAAACACTACACATAAAACTGCATTACTGGAAAGTTGTACATAAAGCATCAAAAGTACAAGTATTTATTCTGTAGATAAATGTTCCCCATTACTGTTGTATGGATCAGTATTACTGCTGCAGATGGTTAAGCTTGAGCTGCTCTGTTCAGTCTGCAGTTATGCATCACATTCTTTTCAATCATTTGAAAACACAGGCCTGCATCTCTTAAAACAACAATACTAAAATATAATTAAAACAAACAAACAGGTGAATTAAAGGGGTGTGATATGGTCAGATGTCTGTATCTACAGAGAGATAAAGGGAAGGTGGTGTGCTGCTGAAACTTAGTACTGGTTTCTCAGATATGCAAAACAGAAAGTGCTGGCTGAGCCTGCACCTATCACCTTGCCTGTTTTATTAAACTGGCTTTTACGTATCCTGTCTGTTGTCAAAGCTCTGCTTGCTAATGTGCTATTTGTGATATTCACATTTGTGTGTTTATTTTTAGATTTGACTGAGCTAACACTGCCTGCCTTGGAATGCCACAAGTTAAGGAAGCTGATTTTGCCCATAAAACTCTAGCATTCTGGTAATGTATACTACATATTGGTTAGTGCCCCAGTCACACAGACCTAGAGACCAGTCAGTGACCAGCAAGTAACCACCGGCTGCTGGGAAAAAAATGTGTATTCCCTGACTGGTTGCTGGAGGTTTCTGGCAGGCAGTTGGTGAAACTAGGCATAAAGATGTATGCAGTGCTGCACGATTGCCGATTGCGTCATGGGGCCAAATGTACTTTTGCATTTTACTCTGGTAAAAATCGCTCATTCCACATTGTGCAGCATTTAAGCTAAGCCTGGCTAACTTAGCATATTAGCTAAAAAATAGCTGGGCATTTTAAAACCCATGCTGTTTCATTTTCTTGACAAGATTTAGTTAAGACAATTAGAATGGACATAATATGGCTAACATGTTGCTGAAATAAGAGCCATATAACTTATAGCTGCATGTCTGTGCATGTGACAGTGAACATGTAACAGGTCATTTAACTACGAACAATACATTGAGGTTTTACAGGACTATCACATGGACAGGGTCCTTGATTGTTGCCTTGGCTTACAGGTACTGCTTGGCTTTGGATAGACAGAGCTTATCTGTGGATCAAGCTAAGCTAACTGGTTCAACTTTCAGACAAGAGAGGGATACCTATCGCCTCCTCAAACTTGCAAAAACCTGGAAAAAAAGCTAGAAAATAGCCTTTTGAAAGGGTTTGTAATGTGCCAGTAGATGTTCTGAATGCAAGAACGCCTATCTGGGTTCTTAGTACTGTTATAGTTATAATTTAAACAGAAATGAGTTTCATTGCAGGTACATTGCAGTGAATTCTTTCTGAGACTATCGACATTTAGATAAAAGATGTTTCCTTCGGGATCACACCGAATAGTGCAGTAGAATAGTGCAGTATAGTAGAATAGGACAGTACAGTGTAGTATATTAACCTTCAAGGCCCTCCAACTCATTATAATGATGGGTTTAAAAGTAGAACTGAAATATTTCTGAAAGTTTGTCTGTCATACTAACATTGCTGACAATAATTTAAACATATCTGTGGAACTCTCGGTTTAAGTGATGATCATTTGGTCTTTTTCTACATCTGGATTTATCTCCAAAGTGTCAAATAATCTACCACTGGTGACTATTTCTGTGAAAACACTTCTGGGACACTTATGGGAAACCCTAATACATCCCTGGGTGCATTTTAAGTTTGAGTCTGACTCATGACCACGGTTGCCCTACATGCTCTCTGTGCTCGTACACTCTTCCCCTATCATCTGTGCCTGTTTTCACTTTGTACTCTCTAACAAACAGGCAAACATGGCTTAAAAATAATTTTCTAAATAATACCTTGCAGGCTGATATTTTGATTGTCGCTGCTCCGGCTTGGCTTTCAACAATGCAGGGCGTCAATTTGGAAATTACTGGCCAAAAATAGGAGGCAATTTACCTTCTGCAGCATCAAAATAACGTAATAAAGAATTTGCGTCTGGCAAATAAAAGCCATTGATCATCTTTGTCACAGTTTGATGAGTTCAAATAAGAATTTTTATTATATTTTGATGGACAATAATTTCCAAATTGTATGTTTAAGAGTGAACTGTGTTATTAGCTGCATGCCAGTTGCAAATGTGCACCCATGATGAGAATCTCCCGTTCTTCCACATCCCGAAGGTGCTCTGTTATATTGACATCTGGCGACTGTGGAGTTCATTTGAGTACAGTGAACTCACAGACATGTTCAAGAAACCAGTATGAAATGATCTGAACTGTGATATGGTGAGTTATCCTTTGGGAAGCAGCCATCAGAAGATGTGGTCATAAAGGGAAGGACATGGTCAGCAGCAATACTCAGGTAAGCGGTGGGATTTAAGTGATGCTCAGTTAGGTCGATGGGGCCCGAAGTGTGCCAAGAAAGTATTCCTGTTTATTTATATATCAATGCACTTTATACTAAAAGGTAAAGAACCTCCAATATTTGAGAGAAAACCCCAGCGATCCCCTATGATTAAGTACTTTGTGATGGTGGGAAGGAAAATCTCTCTTTTAACAGGTTTCTCAGGCGCTCAGACCAGCCCATCTGGGACCAACAACCATAACACGATGAAAGTCACCTTTCTTCCCAATTTTGATGTTTGGTTTCAACTTCAGTAGGTCTTGACCATGTCAAGATGTCTAAATGCACTGAGTTGACTCTATCAGGTGTTTCAAATTGTTACTATGTATAGGGGAGGTTAGAGGATGAGTGCCTGCAGCCATTTATAAAACACAATGAAGGTCATAATTTGGTGTCAGTGGGTGTTGAAGATTGTGTTGAAACTGATGGGCTTATAAACACAGAGAACTAATGTTAGATTTTGACCAACCATGCAATGCAATCTAGAAAGCATCTGACTGTCTTCGTTTTACACCATGACCATGATCTCAAACACACAGCCAATGCAATAAAAACACACTTGGATAGAAAAACACACAATATAACACTATAAGTCATGGATTGACCTCCCCATAGTCCTGACCTCAATGTGATTGAAGCAGTGTGGGATCATCTTGGCAAAGAACAGAAGAAAAGGCAGCCAACATCCAAAGAAGAGCCTTTAAATGAGAAGAAGACCGCCTAAGAGAGCTCAGACTGCAATGAAGAATAAAGGTGGTCATACCAACCATTGATTTTCAAGCACATTAGGATTGTACAAAGTCTGTTTTTATTTTATAGACTGTATTTCCTTGAACATTGGCATTCCGCACTGCACTGTGCAGCATACACTACGTGCAGTGCAGCGAGGAATGCTCAGACCTCTACATTGGAGAGACCAAACAGGAGCTTCATAAACGCATGGCACAACATGGAAGAGCCACCTCGACGGGACAAGACTCAGCTGTCCATCTGCATCTTAAGGATAAAGGACACTCTTTCGAGGATGCCAATGTTCACATTTTGGACAGAGAAGACAGATGGTTTGAAAGAGGAGTGAAATAAGCCATTTATGTCCACTGTGAGCGACCATCTTTGAACAGAGGCGGGGGTTTACGACACCAACTGTGTGCCATCTATAATCCAGTTTTGAGATCCCTTCCCAGATGCCTCGATACCAATGTTCCCTCTAATTTTTCATGTGTCTGAGCGAACACACAAACTCCCTGAGCGGTCCCTTGGACCACTGTGAGCAACAGCAGACGTGTGCACTGTGGTCACGCCAGCATCAAATCCATCTAAGTTATATGGTTTATTAAAATAATCAAATTACAGCATTTACATTTATGTTAGACTACTTTTAAATAACTGCTTTAGCCCACTTACAATGAAAATTAAATCTTGTTCACGACCTGTGTAGTATGTTAACACTATTGGAAGTAAAAAGAACTTGAACTCCAATTTTAAAGACACAACTTTCTTCTTATTTTTTTTTGAAAGCTGTGACTTGTATTATGAGTCTGTGGTCTGGGAGAGAGTCCTGTAACTCTCTGTCTGCAAAATACAGCATGTAATGACCAATGTTGGGCAATTAATTATATAGTTACTTCTTCAAAAAAGTTACTGAGTTTTGCAAACAAAGTTTTTTGCAGCTATTTACCTAAAAATGCAGCCAAGGTGTTTTTTAAATAAAGATTTCAAACTATTTACAGAACAATCAGCTGTTCTGCATCAAATCTGATGCCACACAAATTATTTGTGCCACAAAAAATGATTTCTGTCCACTATGAGATAAAGGAGAACAACAGCCTGATACCTGCAGGCCTGACAACAGGAGATGTATCACTGCTGTAACACCTGTAACATTCAGCAGGTGCCTCATTGTTCTGACACACAACAAAACTATTGACTACACTACACACTAACTACACAAGACAACACACTAACTTTAGACTCAAAACACGCTAAACGTCGCAAATCTCTCACATCTCAAAACACCGCCGTCACTCCTAAAACTTCCCCCCTTCCTAAACAACTAAATGCCATGTTGCCATATCATTTTTTGATTCGTCGACATGGTACATTTTTCCACCAATAGGAAAGGGCGGGGTTTTTTGGTTTTGGCTTTTCTCACAGGTGGAGAGTGCTTTCGAGCGTTTTCCTTATAAAACGCAGTTTTTACTGTTTCTGCAGTAAATATAAACAACGATAGTATTCAGGAAGAAAACCAAGCATTGCATATTTTTATCATAACTCTGGTTGTACGTGGCCTATCAACACAATTTAAAAACTGCTATAAAGTCCACACTTTTTCCGTCAATTGTTCTGTCTGTCCTGCTCACATCTCCAATGGTTGTACACGTTGTTATTAACGTGGCTTCACTCCTCATCAGCCACGCTGCTTTGCTCGCTAAAACACCGGTGTCGGCACATAAGGACGCTGTCATAGCCTGTCAACGATGCTGATTATCTGCCTAAATACGAATGTGAATCGCAGCATTGGCTGGAGCAGCCAGTCACTGGTTACTTGCTGACTCACACTGCAAAACAGAATGAGTTGTTAACATAATTATTTTAATTGCAATTCAGGTTAGATTTTTTTTTTTGTGCGCAACGCAAAGTTTCTGGGTGCAGAGACCGTGTCAGCAGCACGCGATTGTGCACGCGCGCAGCTTAGAGGGACCATTGCTCAACACCCACTCACATCCTGGGCCTTTTGACCTCAGTAAATCACATGATAGGGTGGGGCTATGTTTCACAATGGGTTCACCTGAATCCTTGGCTGATTGTGACCCACACCTGTTTTCACACCTTGGCTTGTGTGATTAGGTAGAGGATCAATAGGGGTCCATGACCGTCTTGGGGGGGAAACTCCCATAGTGCCTAAAATCTGGGACTCTCCAACAGTTGCTCTTAGAACTGAAGAAGTTTCTCAGATGAGAGGTGACACATCTTCAAGGAACCTAAACAAGTCCAGACGCTTTTCTTTCCAAGCTCCTTAGAATCAGTGATAGACGTTCAAGTATTGCTACAATACTTAATAAATAATGCAGTTTAAATCTTTGGGTTACACGAGCCTTTGGGGAACATTTTAAAGTCAACCTAAAACAAGAGTCATTTGACACTAGTATTGGTGGGTGGCCAATAAATGCAGCCATTTCATCATTCAGACAAGGTCTTTAAAAAAAGTTATTACTTTAATCATGGTAAGAAAAACCTATACACTGCATGACCTCGTTGTCCTCAGCCTCAGTACTGATGATTGACAGATCTAAGGAGCAAACGGCCAGGCTGGCACGAAATTTGTGGCTCACATTCACCCATCTCGTAGGAAGAACCCTATTGATTATGGTGACTGTGCGTCCTTTTCTCTAGCGCTTCCATTAGGCAACTTAACTTTTCAACAAAACACTGATAGCTTTGTTGGCAAGGCATTTGTTGTGTTCCCAGGAGGGAGAGAGGCAAATATTGACGATATTCAAAGTGTCAGCGAGATGCCACACTTGTACCTCACAACTCGTAATATTTTCCGTGTGTGCATTAATGCTCCAAATGGGTTTGATTTTGAAGACCCAATACTCTTTACTGCACAGCCATGATCATAAGACAGCCTTATGGCCACCCACACATTCTGTCATCATTCCAGTACAACATCTGTCTGCGAGGATAATTGCTAACTTGGGAGATTATTAGGACTCTGTGGTCATCTGTTCTTTCTTTGCGTGCAGAGTTTTGACAGTGGGTTGACTTTTAAAGATAATACAACTCCTGGTTCCTGTAATTCCTATACACATTATTAACTGTCATCCTCCATAAATTTCCAGAACATCAGCCTACTCCGCACCTTTCAAGAATAAAAGTCTTTACAATAAACAGTTTTTTTGTATATATAAACTACATAAAACTCATCATTTTCACTTCTGCATGTCTTAATGGGTCAATATGAAAGTTATGTTTCCTGCCCATCATGACAAGGGCATGCAGCCCGACATTTTAAGCACCGTCCACACAGCAAACAGGCTGACTCCTCGAGCATGTATGCCATGACGTGTCAGCCTGCTTCATTCCCAGTCAAACACTGCCTTTTTGTCAAGGCAGCTGGCATCTCACAGATACACATATGGTCTCCTTTTGTGTCTGTGCTGTGACATGGTGGGTTGTAGCGAGAGGAGTCTGCCACTCTGAACTATGAGGTGCCGTAAGGGACATTATTACTGAAACGCTCTCACACACACTACTGAAACGCTCTCACACACACTACTGAAACGCTCTCACACACACTACTGAAATTTTAGCTCTCACACACACAACTGAAACGCTCTCACACACACAACTGAAACGCTCTCACACACACAACTGAAACGCTCTCACACACACAACTGAAACGCTCTCACACACACTACTGAAATTTTAGCTCTCACACACACTACTGAAACGCTCTCACACACACTACTGAAACGCTCTCACACACACTACTGAAACGCTCTCACACACACTACTGAAATTTTAGCTCTCACACACACAACTGAAACGCTCTCACACACACAACTGAAACGCTCTCACACACACTACTGAAACGCTCTCACACACACAACTGAAATTTTAGCTCTCACACACACACAACTGAAATTTTAGCTCTCACACACACAACTGAAATTTTAGCTCTCACACACACTACTGAAATTTTAGCTCTCACACACACTACTGAAACTTTAGCTCTCACACACACTACTGAAATTTTAGCTCTCACACACACTACTGAAATTTTAGCTCTCACACACACTACTGAAACTTTAGCTCTCACACACACTACTGAAACGCTCTCACACACACTACTGAAACGCTCTCACACACACTACTGAAATTTTAGCTCTCACACACACAACTGAAACGCTCTCACACACACTACTGAAATTTTAGCTCTCACACACACTACTGAAAAACCAAGTCATTTCAGTGAACAGGAAGGCATTTCAGTTGAACAGGAAGGCATTTCAGTTGAACAGGAAGGCATTTCAGTTAAACAGGAAGGCATTTCAGTTGAACAGGAAGGTGTTTCAGTTGAACAGGAAGGCATTTCAGTTGAACAGGAAGGCATTTCAGTTAAACAGGAAGGTGTTTCAGTCAAACAGGAAGGCGTTTCAGTTGAACAGGAAGGCATTTCAGTTAAACAGGAAGGCATTTCAGTTAAACAGGAAGTTAATTCTTGACAAGGAAACTGAAGGAAAAAGTGTTAGATTTCAAACAAACCACTACACAGATGTCTACTCAGCAACCTGTTAGTTAGGGGTGGGTTTTTATAATCAATTTATTGATTAAAATCGATTCTGGCTTGGATAACGTGAAATCGATTCATTAAAATCCTGAATCGATTTTTTAATATAAATTTATTTTACCCGAAATGCCAGAATCTCTGGTGAAACCTCACAAAATTTCAACAACCACCAAACAGCTAAGACAGTAAATGAGAGCAGGTACATGGTGTCACAGTCTGGCGAGAGCAGACTGTATGTATTGTGAAGAGTGGACCCAAAATGCAGACACCAAGGAACTTGGATCAAGACTTGAGTATCAACAAAAAGCGAGCCGTTTAATGAGGCTGGCAGAAAATGTACAAATAAAGGGCAAGGCAAACAGAAATAAAACTAACATTAACCTAAACTGGGAGAACTAAACAAACAACATGGAAAAACCTGGACATGAAACCTAGAAACATGGCATGGAGAACCTGGCGTGAACAACAGACGACCTGACAATCACACACTGAAAACAGAGGACTTAAATACACAGGAGGTGATTAGGGGAAGTGGAGACACATGAGGAAACAGCTGGCACACATGAACATAATGACGTCACAGTGGGAGAGTAAAACTGAACATGATGAACACAGAACACCAGACCTCTTCACAATAAAACAGGAAACATAATGAGACATAGACATGACAACCCGAACTTGACAAGGTAAGACACAGACATGAAACGCATGAAGAGCAGGGGGGATTTAACATGGTTGGAAACACGAGGGGAAAATAATAACTAGAAACACTTAGGCATAATAATACAAACTTGATAACAAATGACACGCAGCATGAAACACGAAGGTTGAGGGGAAACTTAAATACAGGGGAAGAAAA
Source organism: Rhamphochromis sp. 'chilingali' (assembly GCF_963969265.1). NCBI lineage: Eukaryota > Metazoa > Chordata > Actinopteri > Cichliformes > Cichlidae > Rhamphochromis > Rhamphochromis sp. 'chilingali'. The sequence goes on along the minus strand of NC_137929.1, from coordinate 34,409,365 downwards.
CACAAGGAGTCTAATAACCAAATGAACTTAGATAACCTAATGAACAAAATAAACTCAAACTTAAAACGCTGGGTCAAAAGACCCAGGATCATGACACATGGCTTCTGCACAAAGACGTAAACACACAGCGCGGACCCGCGGATCAGAATCAGTGAGATGTCGCCTTTCTCACCCGACAGCACGGACACGGTCGGGGCTGAAAGCCGACAGCTCGCTGACTCTGATCTGTCGGCAGGTCCGCGCTTTGTTTTCACGCCGTTTTTGCGCCGATTCTAAAGCTGTTAGTTTTATCTCTCTCCAAACAATATTGACTGAACCAGCAGCAAAAGGAGATCCAAACTGCGCTTCACATAAACATCGTCATGAATTCCCTAACTGTTTTGCTTCCACCACGATAAAATCGCACGTCATGCACAGCCCTCTCTCTTTCTTTCTCTCTCTCTGTACTTCAAGAACAGTTTCCCTCTAAAAATCTGTTTTCTGTATTATTCGCTTGCTTGTTAGGCACAAGTCTACTGTTGTTTACAGCGCAGTCAGCCGCTGTTTTTTTTTTTTTTCCATTTTACATACTTCCGAAAAGAAAACCTAATTTCTGCCGTTCAATACTGAATAAATTTAAACTTTTTAAAATTATGCAAAATGCAAAACGTTAGCCGTGTCTCTAATAAAACCGCTGTAACGTCAGAGGTAACGTTCATATGTTGATTAATGGTTTTCTTTCGTTTTTGATGTACTGCAGAATATTTTTTATAAAATCCCAGGCCAGGAAAACCACCTTCATGTTTTTATGTGTTTTATCTTCAGCTACTTTGACACAAAGGCATCTGCTGTGATGCTCACACCTTTGATAAAGTCTTGCGTGTGTCAGCTTCCTTTTTTTAAATACAAAAATATGTAAATGTACTGATCTGAATTATAATATTTCTGACTGTCAAAATTCCCCATAATCAAATCGAATTGAATTGAATCGAATCGTGGAACAAATCGATTCTGGACCTCAGTGAGACAGCTGCATTACTTAACAATATATTAGCCTCAGCATAAGTCAAAATTTAGAATAGCGGGAGACGTGCATTATCCTGGTTATTTTTTTGGCATATGTGCTTTTTGTCTTTTTTTTAGCAAAGAAAAATATCTTAAAATCATCAATAAAACCAGGGAGAGAAGGCTTAGCGTTCCTCCATTTAGCACAATGGATATGATATTTACTCAAAAGTATTGTTAAGATATTCATTGTGTGTACTCATGTTGTACAGTGTTTAACTGCATTATGGTTACTGTGGTTTAACAGAGACAGTATTTTAGTTGCCACCACAAGGAGGCACTGTTTCATTGTAAGAGCATGGATGCTGCGTCATCACGCCCCTAAGAAAAAAAAAAGTATACCACAACGAAAATGGCACCCATGAGAAAAGTTTTGCCGCATGTTGATGAGGAATAAAGTTCCCAAAAATATTAAGGACATTTTTGCCTCCGTCGTCATTTTCCTTCGAGTTGATCGCTGTCGATGCTGCAATACTCAACAAGTATGATGATGTTAATAATGTCTGAGACATCCAATGCTAGATGATCCATATAAAAAAAATTATGATGTAATTCAAACAGTGGCACATCATTAATATTTAGGGAAATCCAATTTTTTAAGTTGCACCAAATACATTGTGTGATAGGGCATAGGAAAAAAAAAGATGTTCTAGGGTTTCATTTTCATCAGTACAAAAAGAACACTGATCCACCTCAAAGCCAAATCTCTTTTTTTAGAAATTCTGCCACAGTATTAGTTTTGTTTAAAGTGTGTTTCTTTAACTTTAGGTAGAATAGGCTATTTCATAAATTTTTAGTATGCTTTATCCAGTGTATATGAAATAACTAAATTAGAACCATGCCATGTAACCATTCTGTTGTAACTATGAAATATTTTGTCTTTGAAGAAACTACTAACAAATTTCTTATTGCATTTTTATCAAACAGCTGACATTGCCCTAGCAATAAATTTGGGAGCACTGATGAGAAATTATTGTATATCATAAAAATTTTAATCAAATGAAGCAGAGGCAGTGGGACCAGTTCACAAAATTTGTTATATTCTCTTTGAGAACAGTTTAGACAATATTTTTCTGAAAAGTCTGTGTAACTTAGAATGACACCGTTATCATCCAACAAATCTGTTATGAATATAATATTTTTGTTCAAACCAGTCACTCTTGAAAATTGATTTTTGATTAAGTGTTATTACCCTATTATTCCATAAGGTTGAATTATGGGGAGAAGTTGTGGGTAAATCTCATTTTCCCAAAAATGCAACGTCTGTTTTGGAAAGTTTGATATCTTTATGGGGATTTTATTTGCCGCAAAATCACATTTCAAAATAAAGTCTAATCCTGTATACTATTTTATTAAACAAGAATCATGGGATGTGGAGCTAAGTAGAGTCTGGCTGTGACAGACAAGATTTTAACCATTTAATTCTAAGGGTGCCAACCATAAATTCCAATTCTGGAGTTTTGATACCACCTTTATTGTATCCCTTCACAAGCTGAGATCTTTCTATGTAATGGGTTTTATTCCTCCACAAAAATTCGAACACATTTCTATTTATGGTTTTCATGGTATTTATCGTTTTTTTATTTTTTATATTGTTTACGTGGCGCAAAAAAGGTTGGGGACTGCTGTACTAGCGTTTCAGTTGTGTGTGTGAGAGCGTTTCAGTAGTGTGTGTGAGAGCGTTTCAGTAGTGTGTGTGAGAGCGTTTCAGTTGTGTGTGTGAGAGCTAAAATTTCAGTTGTGTGTGTGAGAGCGTTTCAGTAGTGTGTGTGAGAGCTAAAATTTCAGTAGTGTGTGTGAGAGCGTTTCAGTTGTGTGTGTGAGAGCTAAAATTTCAGTAGTGTGTGTGAGAGCGTTTCAGTAGTGTGTGTGAGAGCGTTTCAGTTGTGTGTGTGAGAGCGTTTCAGTAGTGTGTGTGTGAGAGCGTTTCAGTAGTGTGTGTGTTAGAGCTAAAATTTCAGTAGTGTGTGTGAGAGCGTTTCAGTTGTGTGTGTGAGAGCGTTTCAGTAGTGTGCGTGAGAGCTAAAATTTCAGTAGTGTGTGTGAGAGCGTTTCAGTAGTGTGTGTGAGAGCGTTTCAGTAGTGTGTGTGAGAGCGTTTCAGTTGTGTGTGTGAGAGCGTTTCAGTAGTGTGTGTGAGAGCGTTTCAGTTGTGTGTGTGAGAGCTAAAATTTCAGTTGTGTGTGTGAGAGCGTTTCAGTAGTGTGTGTGAGAGCGTTTCAGTAGTGTGTGTGAGAGCTAAAATTTCAGTTGTGTGTGTGAGAGCGTTTCAGTTGTGTGTGTGAGAGCGTTTCAGTAGTGTGTGTGAGAGCTAAAATTTCAGTAGTGTGTGTGAGAGCGTTTCAGTAGTGTGTGTAAGAGCGTTTCAGTTGTGTGTGTGAGAGCGTTTCAGTAGTGTGTGTGAGAGCGTTTCAGTAGTGTGTGTAAGAGCGTTTCAGTTGTGTGTGTGAGAGCGTTTCAGTAGTGTGTGTGAGAGCGTTTCAGTAGTGTGTGTGAGAGCGTTTCAGTTGTGTGTGTGAGAGCGTTTCAGTTGTGTGTGTGAGAGCGTTTCAGTAGTGTGTGTGAGAGCGTTTCAGTTGTGTGTGTGAGAGCGTTTCAGTTGTGTGTGTGAGAGCTAAAATTTCAGTAGTGTGTGTGAGAGTGTTTTAGTAGTGTGTGTGAGAGCGTTTCAGTTGTGTGTGTGAGAGCGTTTCAGTTGTGTGTGTGAGAGCGTTTCAGTTGTGTGTGTGAGAGCGTTTCAGTAATAATGTCCCTTACGGCACCTCATACTGAACTTCTTACATATGCATGTTTACAAAGGACCCCTTTGTGTCACATTTAAACATTCTGGGTAAGTGTCGCAGTTTACAGTGGGGCAAAAAAGTATTTAGTCAGCCACCGATTGTGCAAGTTCCCCCACTTAAAATGATGACAGAGGTCAGTAATTTGCACCAGAGGTACACTTCAACTGTGAGAGACAGAATGTGAAAAAAAAATCCATGAATTCACATGGTAGGATTTGTAAAGAATTTATTCGTAAATCAGGGTGGCAAATAAGTATTTGGTCACCTCAAACAAGGAAAATCTCTGGCTCTCACAGACCTGTAACGTCTTCTGTAAGAAGCTTTTCTGTCCCCCACTTGTTACCTGTATGAATGGCACCTGTTTGAACTCATCATCTGTATAAAAGACACCTGTCCACAGCCTCAAACAGTCAGACTCCAAACTCCGCCATGGCCAAGACCAAAGAGCTTTCGAAGGACACCAGGAAAAGTATTGTAGACCTGCACCAGACTGGGAAGAGTGAATCTACAATAGGCAAGCAGCTTGGTGTGAAAAAATCAACTGTGGGAGCAATCATCAGAAAATGGAAGACATACAAGACCACTGATAATCTCCCTCGATCTGGGGCTCCACGCAAGATCTCATCCCGTGGGGTCAAAATGATCATGAGAACGGTGAGCAAAGATCCCAGAACCACACGGGGGGACCTGGTGAATGACCTGCAGAGAGCTGGGACCAAAGTAACAAAGGTCACCATCAGTAACACACTACAACGGCAGGGAATCAAATCCCGCAGTGCCAGACGTGTTCCGCTGCTGCAGCCAGTGCATGTCCAGGCCCGTCTGAAGTTTGCCAGAGAGCACATGGATGATACAGCAGAGGATTGGGAGAATGTCATGTGGTCAGATGAAACCAAAGTAGAACTTTTTGGTATAAACTCAACTCGTCGTGTTTGGAGGACGAAGAATACTGAGTTGCATCCCAAGAACACCATACCTACTGTGAAGCATGGGGGTGGAAACATCATGCTATGGGGCTGTTTTTCTGCCAAGGGGACAGGACGACTGATCCGTGTTAAGGACAGAATGAATGGGGCCATGTATCGTGAGATTTTGAGCCAAAACCTCCTTCCATCAGTGAGAACTTTGAAGATGAAACGAGGCTGGGTCTTCCAACATGACAATGATCCAAAACACACCGCCCGGGCAACAAAGGAGTGGCTCCGTAAGAAGCATTTGAAAGTCCTGGAGTGGCCTAGCCAGTCTCCAGACCTCAACCCCATAGAAAATCTGTGGCGGGAGTTGAAAGTCCGTGTTGCTCGGCGACAGCCCCAAAACATCACTGCTCTCGAGAAGATCTGCATGGAGGAATGGGCCAAAATACCAGCTACTGTGTGTGCAAACCTGGTAAAGACCTATAGTAAACGTTTGACCTCTGTTATTGCCAACAAAGGTTATGTTACAAAGTATTGAGTTGTATTTTTGTTATTGACCAAATACTTATTTTCCACCCTGATTTACGAATAAATTCTTTACAAATCCTACCATGTGGATTCATGGATTTTTTTTTCACATTCTGTCTCTCACAGTTGAAGTGTACCTCTGGTGCAAATTACTGACCTCTGTCATCATTTTAGGTGGGGGAACTTGCACAATCGGTGGGGGAACTTGCACAATCGGTGGCTGACTAAATACTTTTTTGCCCCACTGTAGATAAAAATGTTTAGCACTAATGATGTAAAAGGAAAAAAAAATGTAACTTAATCTTCCGGTAACCCTCTACAGGGTGCTCATTAAAATACTGGGAAATTCTAAATTAATCTATTACAAGATTATGTCATTATTTCTATTATTCTATTACAAGATCTTCATCAAGGTCAATGAAGTTGCTATACAGATAAAATTAGGTTTAGGGGGACAGATGATCTTTGTTGATTGGCTGGGAGAAATCCATGTAGTTCTATGACCTAAAACAGAGGAGAGGGGCGGTAATTTGGATTGATTGATTGATAATGCTTTATTGATCCCAAAGGAAATTGGGTTAAGGCTGCCGGCAACCAGCTCCACCTTAAACTTCCGACCGTACATACAGTAAACAAACATCACACATGGGGAAGACAGGTTGGAGAGGTAGACCACTAAAGTTACCAAATATCAAATACCGATTCCCACCTGATAAAAGGTTAAACTGCATAAAGTTCCCAAATGGAACACAAACCGCGACCTGCATGTCCAGTCTGCTCATGCAGACATTATCGTTCTTTAACCTCCTTAGACCCAAACTCTTCCATGCATGCATTTTTAATTTCTCTTTGCTATTTGGGCTGATTGAGACCTGATGAATGTAAAAACAAAGAATTACCTGATGGTTTTTTGTTTGTTTTTTACTTGATTTTTGTTTCTGAGAAAAATAAGCTCCACATATGATTTCAATAGAACAGTGGCAGTATAATGTCCTCGTAATTGGATATCGGGCCCTTGTGGAGCAAAATTGTGTATTTTGGTCTAGACAACCCAAAATGTGATGTCCACATATGTGGACGCCAGGTCCTAGAAGGTTAAAAAAGGGACGGTTATCTTTCACCTTCCAACATTGTTGCTGTTGGTGCATCGAAGCACCAGCGTCAAGGGACACCATGTGCATATTTCTATCACACCAGCGGCATCTCAAAGAACACATATTTACCGTATTCATAAGTTATTCTTGTTAAGCAGTTGCACATGTAGAATTCATTAATGTATGCATACTGCAAATTTGTAAAAGTATGTGCAGGTTGACATGTGACTCCAATGACAGGTCCGTCCATCAATCAACCATTTTGGTCCCTACTAAAATAAAAAGCACTTGAAAAAGTCCTTTTCCAAGAGGAATATCTTGCACATCGTTCTTTTGTTTTTGCCACAGTAATGTCGCAATTTTAACTCATAACAAGAGAATTTTGTGCTTAATGTTGTAATTGGCAGATGATATATCGTAATTTCTTTGGTTGCTTTTAATTCACCATGAGAGAGACAGGTCTAGTGTGAAAGGAAATTTCCATCCATCCCCGTTACATCCCCCAGATGAACTGTGGTTTTTAATTCATCGTATTTCACCCCAAACAATATTTATGCCCCAAATTCTTTAACACATGTTTGTATGTAAGTACAATTTAATAAATCGGGAAAATAATAATTCCTCAACATTTATAGATTGAGTTTACGGTATACCAAGCACATTCTCCTTAATGATAAATTATTTGAATAAATAAACCTTTGATTTTATATATTTCAGCTGCATTTTACTCAAAATGATTGCTTCATGTTTATGAGTCTGGTTTTTACCGCACGTTCATGAAACAAATCCCAGTCAGCCCTGACGTACTTGCCTACTTGCCTTGACTAATAATTACACATTATTCAGCAATATTTGGCTTAAAACACGCCACTTTAAAATGGTGACCATGGTAATTACCTGCTTAACATCATCATATTAGCTTTATTATTGGCAGCTTGTCAGCGCAAAGAGCGCAGAGCTACAATCATGGCTAAAGACCTCTCAGTCTAGTTATGATATTCTGTAACATGCTTTAAATTCACCAACATTTCCCAGCGAAACTGCAAATCAAATCCCTGTCAAGTCAACTTGACAGGAATATTTACTTCAAAGTAGCTTTAACCTTTCGGTCTAATCTAACGTCTGCATTCGGGTAGGAAAAGTGAAAAATCAATCAAAAGCATCCTTGACATAAAAATCTGTAAATCACGTCCACGCCAAAACCAAACTGCATTAAATAAACAAATAAGAAACTCTGTTTTTTTAATCATTGTCTAAGCATACCATTTATTCCATGATGGAAAACACTGCTTTGCGATTATTTTTCTTTTTAGAGGTGGAACTATAATTTAGCTCCAAGCTGACAAAACAGAACATTTAAAATAGACTTAAAAAATAAAACAGTGCAATTACATTCCTCCCACAATTCAGCTGAAGGACTAACTGGATATCTGCTTTATAGTATTAACTTTATTTATTAATAATTTTGCAATCATGAAGCAATGAAGTGAAGCTTGCTTTCTTTTCTTTTTTTGTTGAAACACTGCAAATCGAGCTCTTAAAGTGTTTCTCCTGAGAACTGTTTTAATTAAATGCATGCAAACATCAAACATGTCTTAATATTGTGGGCTTGTATAAAGGGGGAGAGGGCACGGGTAATTCAATTCCAGGATCAATAAGTCATTGGGGTTGTTCTAAAACAGATATGTCCCCCTGGAGGTGTACATTAAGACTGTAAGCTCTGATTTAGTGTTGGGCCCTGTTGTTTGTTTGTTGCACCCACAGTTCCTCTTCTCTCACCTCTCAGCATCGATTGCATTCCACCCCTTTGGATTTTTTTTTTCCAAATAAATAACTCCCTCTATGCTTCAAAGGACCTGGATTGCTTCTTTGTTCTCTGTGCATGTGAGTGTGAGAGTTTTCATGTTCTCATCTATGTGTGTCCCTGGGTATATTAGTTGTAAGCAGCAGATAGTCTTAGATCACACTCCGTGTTAATATTCACCTCAGACAAAGTTTTAAAGGCACGTTTTTAATCGAGGGGAAAAAAAAATAGTTTAACATATCACACAGGCTGATTCATCTGTGAGAATTTATTTGAATTTATTTGTGAGTAAAAGAGAGGAGAGAGAAAAAAAATCAACAATATTTCCTTCAACAGCTGGTGTAGATTAATCTCCGTCCTCGCAAGACGGGGGGAAGGCGTAAAGTTCCAAAATCAAAGTCTTGCAGGTGCAAAATTGAATCTTAAATGTAAATTGATTTGGAGATCAAACATTCTCCAGCCCCTCTATCATTTTAATCAGGCGAAGTCGAGACACTGGTAGAGTAGAGAGGTGCTTGAAATTCTGAATTCACCAAATGCATCTTCCAACCTTGATTAAGGGTGCGAGCGTGCGGAGGAGGGAGGGGGCTCAGCTGCTGTCGTCATGCTTTTGGGCCAGGTTGAAGAACGCGATCGCTGTGGAGTTGTTCGTGTTTGGTGGCTGTACTGGTCATGTGAGGTCTGCAAAGTTGGTCGAGGAATTACACCAACTTTCTAGCGCTCACTTTGTGCAAGTTAATCAAAGAGGCAGTGCAGAGTTATAGGAACAAATGACCGGAGTAAAGATTAAATCATCCTATATTGAAAAAGAGCACAATTATCCCTTATCTGCAGTAGTAACTCTTTCAGAATAAAAGTTTTGTAAGTCTAGTACAGACACAGAACACAAAATATACATCAAACAAATATTTCTTACTGATTTTTTTCCCATATGGGTCGCATGCAGCTAAATACTTAATTATAAATTTAATCTTTTTGATTGCTTGTTAACTGTTTTGACAGATGTTTGGATCGGCTGACACACATTTAGGAAAAGGAATTATTTTTGCACCAAAACTGTGTCTGCAAAGTCTGAAAGCATTTGGCAAAATAGTTACCGGTACTGAAACTTTTATTTATTAATTTGTATTCATGATTTAAGACCACAGGCTGATATACTTGATCACGCTGAGAAAAGCAGAAAAATATCGATGGTAGATGCTAAAAACGGGTAATTTTTAACCCACTGCAATATGGCTGCAAGGAAAATTGATACTATCATAGTATATTATATAGCATAACATAACTTTAGTGGCTATTAATGAGATGCTACTGCCATAAAAATTAAATCAGTTGATATAGATGCATAAATGCTAAAAATCTGTATTGTTAGCGTGTTTCTCGGTAGTTGCTAGGCAACATGATGAAGTCATATATATTGATGACATAAGATGTACACACATGAGAAGTTTGGTTCCTCAACTCCTGATGATATTATAGTAACAAAACTGGAAACGAGGTAACAATTTTGCTCTTTTGGTATGGAAATCCAATCTTCGATGATGAAGTAATGTGCTAAAAACACTTGCTTTTATCCGGAGCCATAAATCCAGGATTTAAGATTCTTCTGGATTCAAGAATTGAGCCAGCTAGGAGTCGAACCTAGAATCTTCTGATCCGTAGTCAGACGTGTTATCCATTGCACCACTGGCCCACCTGGTGGGTGACCCTACATTGTCCTTTCTTCACAATCAAAATGTGGTGTCGATTTATTTAAAGATACATGTACGTATGTTCAATTTGTTTTCCAATGGGAAAAGTAGTTTGGCTTTTTATCTAGAAAACCAGGGTGATGCTAACTGTGGATTGGCCAGATGAAAGAGTCATCTATGCAGCACTTGACTCACCCAAATCCCACACAGGACTAACATTTTTACAGTTTCTTTATTCGTATGCTTTTTTATTTGACAGCTCCTAGTTTCCTGGTTTCTTGCATGATGAAGAAAATGGAAAAGCACACGGTTAAATTATGCTTGCTTCAAAGTCCTGCTAATGGTCACAAAAACCAAGGAAAATTTGGTCCAATTTACATACACATACACATTTTCATACCTTTAACTCCTTGCCAGGATTGCGAGCTACACACAGCCTCTTCCCTCTCTGTTGACATGGAGGTTATATTTAGAATTTGGATTGAGTCTTTCCTGTGTTTTATTTCATACTTTTCTGCTCAGGGCTTGTTTGTTTGGTTACTGTTCTCTTTATTTGAAAGTATTTTACATTCAGAGTTGGAAATATATACGTTTTTTGGGCTTACTAGATAACAGTCTTCCTATATGTGTGTGTGTGAGCATACTTGTGTATAAGGTAAACAAAAGAAGAAAATCCTCATAGAAAACAACGAAAACAAAGCTCTATAAGGTACTCTGAGATCTCACATTTTGACAGTTAGAAGGCAGAAAAGTTTTGTGTCTGACGTGCTTTGTCCTGATGTTTGAATCTTTGAGAAACACATTTTTCTTTGTAATAATCATATTCATATTATAATCCAGCCTGGACTTATAGGTCGTTCTAAACCCATTCTGTGGAACTGAGACAACAATCCCATAAATCACTTTTAGTTTATACACAATGGAAATTTTAAATGGGTAAATTCAAACTACATGTACTCAGATCCTTTTTTCCTACATTTTAAACAGATAATACAGGAAAATCCGGAGCTGATGAGCTCTGCAACAATGTTTGTGATACAGTTCAAGAGTAAAACTAATACGAGGATTTATCTTATCAGAATTGGAACACTGGGGCTCTGATATGGGGATGGACACACAGTTGTTCTTGACAGGCCGCAGAGCTGCTTTGGTCTTCTGAGAATGTCTCATCTTCTGCTGCACCTCTCTCTCCCTTACCCTTGTGCACTCCTGCTTCTTTTACGTCTCTCCCCCCTTTCTCAACACGTCTGCTCCGTTCCTGCTAAACTCATTACATGAGCCCGAATGGAAGAACGGGAGCGGGATACAGCCTCTCATACATGATGCGCCCGGCTAATTACCCTGCGCGGCTGACGTCGCCGTTTTTTTTTTTTTTTTTTATCTCCCTTACCCAAGAACAGATTAAACACTTGGGATTGACCTGCCCCAGATTTTACGCTACATTGAACTCTTAACAAATGATAGGAGGGTCATCCACGGACAGCTAATTGCAAGAAGCGTATGGTGTATTAAGTCATAATCAATGTCACGGTATGGCATGGCACACCGTGGAAGGAGTGGGGAAGGAGGACCCAGGCGCGGAGCTCTATGTACAAACAGTGTTTATTTACAGAGTGAAAACAACGTAACAATAAATCCCCGTGTTCTCCCAGACTCCCGTGTCGTGTCTCCCGTGAATAGTCCGTGTGCTCTCTGCTCCCGTGTCAGCACCCCCCGGTGCTCGCTGCTCTCCGTGCCTTCCACGCTCTTCCTGCGGGAAACAATAGCGCAGCTGTCAGGACACTCAGAAATGGCAGGCATACACTTTCTGACTAAACTTAGACAGGGTGACTAACGTGGAGTCTCATGCAATGATCCCGCGTCGGTGGAGCTCCAAGACTCTCTTAAGTAGCTCCCCCGACGAGGCCTGATCAGCAGCAGGTGTGTGGCTTCGGGTGTGGCCAGTCCCCTTGCAGGGCCACACCCTCCAGGCCTGACGCAGCCTATAAACAAGTGCTCAGCCACCCACACACACATATACACAAGCACAGGGAAGGGGGAGCAACACCAAAATACACAATAATAATAATAATAATAATAATAATATAATACATAACTGCTCAGGGATCCTGGGTCGCCCAGTCCCAGGACCCTGACAGTACCCCCCCTCTAAGGGTCGGCTCCCGACGACCCCAAAACCAAAACAAAAAAACAGCACAACCAACCCAGGGCGGGCGGCTGGGGGAACCAGGACGGAGGGCCAGAACCAAAACAAGCAAAAACAACAAAACAACAAACAGACCCAGTCCACAGTCTCAGAGTCACACCGCGCATCCCGCAGCGGTGCAAAAAGAAAACGAAAAGACGGCACAAACAGTCACAGGCGGCCCATCAACACAACAAGAGAGTTCAGGGGGCCTACCTCGAGCCCAACGGCGGCGACGTAGCAGCTCCGGCGGACGGCCCCGGGTCCGGCGGCAGCAGCAAAACAGTTCAGGGGGCCTGCCACGGGTCCGGTGGCGGCGGCGCTGCTCCTCCGGCGGCCTGCCACGGGTCCGGTGGCGGCGGAACGGTTCTGGTGGCCTGCCACGGGTCCGGTGGCGGCGGCGCTGCTCCTCCGGCGGCCTGCCACGGGTCCGGTGGCGGTGGAACGGTTCCGGTGGCCTGCCACGGGTCCGGTGGCGGCGGCGCTGCCCCTCCGGCGGCCTGCCACGGGTCCGATGGCAACGTCGCTGCTCCGGTGAGCAACAGCGAGGCGTGGCAACAGGTCCATGACGCGCCGATCGCTGACGTGGACGCACCGGACGTGGACGGCGAGGAGGCCGCGCTAGACGTGGAGGTCCCTCCGGTCCGCTGACCTCCGGCCGAGCGGGACCCAGCGAGAGCTCCTCCTCCGGCTCACTGAGCTCCTCAGCTGTTTGAGCGGGCTCCTCCGGCTCGCTGAGCTCCTGCTCGGGCATGCAGAGCTCCTCCGGCTCGCTGAGCTCCTCAGCTGGCGGTGCGGGCTCCTCCGGCTCGCTGAGCTCCTGCTCGGGCATGCTGAGCTCCTCCGGCTCGCTGAGCGCCTCAGCTGACGGTGCGGGCTCCTCCGGCTCGCTGAGCTCCTCAGCTGGCGGTGCGGGCTCTTCCGGCTCGCTGAGCTCCTGCTCGGGCATGCTGAGCTCCTCCGGCTCGCTGAGCTCCTGCTCGGGCATGCTGAGCTCCACAGCTGGCGATGCGGGCTCCTCCGGCTCGCTGAGCTCCTGCTCGGGCATGCTGAGCTCCTCCGGCTCGCTGAGCGCCTCAGCTGACGGTGCGGGCTCCTCCGGCTCGCTGAGCTCCTGCTCGGGCATGCTGAGCTCCTCCGGCTCGCTGAGCTCCTCAGCTGGTGGTGCGGGCTCCTCCGGCTCGCTGAGCTCCTGCTCGGGCATGCTGAGCTCCTGCTGCAGCTGGACGAAGTCTGAGGTTTCCCGAGCTTGCACTACCCCCCGGGCTTTATGCAGGGTGCAAAGGCAGGCGGAAACTCCCTTGAGCTGGCCGAGGTAGGGGTTTCCCTCCAGGATTGCCTCGATGGCGTTTAACCCCACCACTCTTGCCCTTGTGTTGGTGGTGTGAGTTACCCAGTCCATCAGGCGTTGGACGCGGGTGAGGTCGCTCTCTCCGGACAAGGCCGCTGGAGTGGGCAGTGGAATGGAGGCTGCTGCTGGTGGAGAAGATGGCTGAGCGTGTGATGTGGATGGTGAACAGGATGAAACGGTAAGCGGTGAGGTAGATGTCGCGGGGGATGATTCAGCAGGTGACGGCTGGATCACTAGCCGGGCGATAGGCTGAGGTATAGCGACCAGCTGGGCCGCGGGCTGCGCTTTGGCTACCGGCTGGGCAGCTGACCGTATAAACATAGCCCCAGAGTAAACAGTTGAGGTGAGTGACGATGAATTGTCCATATGACTCACCACAGCCGGCTGTTGAGATGTCTGTGGATTTAGCTGCGGTGAGGAACGCTGGCGGCGCGAACGTCGTTTCCGTGTCGGCGTCGGGGCCGGCATCTCAGGCAGTGAATCCACCAGCTGTCCGAGCTGGTGGGCAGCCTGAGGAGGAGAGTGGAGGTGGAGGGTGAAAAGTAGGAAGTCCAGGACCACCGCATTAAGGGAGTCCACCAGCCAGGGGAATTTAAAAAGCATCTCCTGCAGCCGCCTCTCCACGGCGCGACGCAAACCTTCCGCTGGCTTCTCCCACCACACCTCACATAGGTGGTACACTTCATCCATAACTTCCCTCCTGAGCCTCTCCTCGGAGACCGCTGGGTCCATTAGAGGCGGGATCATTCTGTCACGGTATGGCATGGCACACCGTGGAAGGAGTGGGGAAGGAGGACCCAGGCGCGGAGCTCTATGTACAAACAGTGTTTATTTACAGAGTGAAAACAACGTAACAATAAATCCCCGTGTTCTCCCAGACTCCCGTGTCGTGTCTCCCATGAATAGTCCGTGTGCTCTCTGCTCCCGTGTCAGCACCCCCCGGTGCTCGCTGCTCTCCGTTGCCTTCCACGCTCTTCCTGCGGGAAACAATAGCGCAGCTGTCAGGACACTCAGAAATGGCAGGCATACACTTTCTGACTAAACTTAGACAGGGTGACTAACGTGGAGTCTCATGCAATGATCCCACGTCGGTGGAGCTCCAAGACTCTCTTAAGTAGCTCCCCCGACGAGGCCTGATCAGCAGCAGGTGTGTGGCTTCGGGTGTGGCCAGTCCCCTTGCAGGGCCACACCCTCCAGGCCTGATGCCGCCTATAAACAAGTGCTCAGCCACCCACACACACATATACACAAGCACAGGGAAGGGGGAGCAACACCAAAATACACAACAATAATAATAATAATAATAATAATAATAATAATAATAATAATAATAATATAATACATAACTGCTCAGGGATCCTGGGTCGCCCAGTCCCAGGACCCTGACAATCAAGATTAAATCACACATTTCTAACTTCGATCGCCATTTGGCCTCCATCATGCATTACTTGCGTCACTCTAATCTCAATTGCAAATATTGCCTTTTTTGTTCTTTTGTATTAATTTGAGCTTAAATCATAGTGGAGCAGCACGCATAAATACAGAGTATTATGCAATTTAGCTCTTAGACCAATAACTGGCCTCCCAAAGGCTAATGACAATGAGCCTGTAATTTCGATGGAGAAAGGAAATCTATCTAATAAACTGTCATCTGACACCCTTGTCATCTTCCATTTGACAAAACAACAAGGAATGAATTAATCATATGCTTTAAATCTCCTATGATTTCATCTGCTTTAGCTAATCGTTTCACAAAGATGATTTTTAAAAGAGACTGTTGATAAAATGAATAGATGAGCAATTATGGGTTTCATGGGAATGGCAGATGGAGGCAGAATCAAAGTGAGTGTAAACTGTAAGAGCTCAGCAGAATTTATGAGGGGAAAGAAAAAACAATGCAAATGTGCCAGAACAATGAAGAGTTTCTCTTTCAAGTCTTCTGTTGTACAGAAAATACAATTGAGCCACTGTTTTTTGCACAGAGCAAAAAGTTTCTTACTAAAAGTGCACCGAAGCAATTCTGGAAAAAAAAAAGGCTGGGTTATTTCATTTAACAAGCAAAGCGAAGCACTTGCAGTAAATAAAAATAATTACCTTTTCTGGATAAAATCTTCCAGGCCTTCATGTGAGTCAGGGGTTCAGAAGCACAAACAAAGTTCACAGTCACCAGATAACATCGATTTCCACCCTGCGTGAGGTGTATTGGTGGAGCTATCAATAGCGAGAGCAAAGGCCTCACTTCACTGAGCACTGCATGACCCTTCTGAAACATCCACACTTATCAGTCACACAGTTTTGAGCCTGACCTCTTTTTTGTAAAACACAATGCTGATACTCAAAAGGCGCTGCCATTCACATTGGCCTTTAAATGGCTTTTTACTCCTTTTTTCCCCTCTTTTCTATTTCCTTCAGAGAACAGTCACAAATAGGCTCGACCAAGTGGTGACGATGTACAGATGTGCGTTACCTTGTCTTTTTGTGGCGCCGTGTCTGTACAGACGTTTGTGTTGAAGAATCAGATGAGTTTGACACTCTAAAGTGAAGTGAGACAAAGGCAAGCCAGAGGATGAACATCCCCTGCGAATAAACCTGACATTTGTCCTCTTTGCACTCCAATATCGCACCAATAACAATTAGCCTGGTAATTGTTTGGCTAATTATGATTAAATATCTGGTGTGGTGCCAGCAAAGCAATCTCTAGTGCAGCTAGCAGTAGTGCAAATGTCAAGGAGTCACTCTGCATTGGTTTAAGGCAATGTAGTGAAGTGAATGCATGGAACTTTACTGTGTTTTCATGCTTGTAAACACAGATAAAGCTTAAATAGGTGCACCCGCAAACACTGCGTTCTCTCTCATGACCTCAATTTGTAACCACAGCTCTGATTTTTCTTTGCCTGTAGGCTGCTGCTTATCAAAGTCTCCTGAACCAAAAGGGTGAAAGCAAGGGTGGATACAGAGGCAGGGGAAGAGGGGGACTTTAAGTAGCACAAATGCAAATTCCATCAGCAGTTAAAGAGAAAGCCTCCTGGCTTGACAACGTGTCAGGTCCTCACTGAAAAAGACCAGTTGCCACTGACATCTCCTTTAACAAATCCAAGACATTGACAGCGAGTCAAGAGTTTGACTTTCCACTGGAAAAGTCTTTTATCTGATTTTATGGTGATAGTCAGAATAATATAAAACAATTCACACTTCCAGTCCTGAGAAAACAGGTCTACAGGACAATTAACTGCAAATGGCAAATCTGTTTTTTTGTCTTTTTGGTTTTGGGCTGTTTGTCAGAAAAAACAAAAGTAGACTTGGAGCTTATGATAGATAGTTCTGCCGTGTAGAATTTAGATGACAAGACAGACACCTACATTGTGACCATAGACAGTATTAAATATGAATGTAGTCACCATGATGTAATCGGTGTGGTCTGTGAAGTCCCCCAAGCCTAGCATTTTTTACCAGTTTCAAACTGGATGTCGTGACCAGTAGATTTGATTGGGCAACCAAGGACACCCCACACTGAGTGTGTTGTCCTCACAATGAGGGCATCCTAGATAATCTCCCTTTTCTGACTTTTACTTATCCTTTACAAAATGGACTTCATGTTTTCTTGACCCAAAACTAGCAATTTAACAAACACTCTCATCAGGAAAATGTTTACAGTTGCTTGCAACCTGAGGAATCCCCTCGGTGACAATTACTAAGAATGATGGCTTAAAGCCCTCCTGCACTAGCCTCACTGTTTAAACCTGGAAATCATATCCATCCTTCACAATGTCCATGATAAGATCTGGTGTTTAGTATCAAACAGTGTGCTCCTGTATTTACGCTTGACTGTTTTTATGGTGTAAATACATTCACCCTGAAAAGTACAGCAACGTAATATGTGCTACAAGTACCCAGATGTTGTCTTATAGTGTTTAAACGGTCAAATAGTGTCTAACTCTGTGCAATCCTCACTGCTGATTGTCATCATTTAGTATTAAGGGCCATTCACACAGGAAGTCATTTGCAGCGTCATGGTAACCAGTGGTTATAGGGAAGCAATCTTATTGAGTGACTTCAAGTGACAAAATAACCACTGGTGATGCAAAGTGGGCAGATGTTAGCCCTGAGATGAGCAATAAAAGCGACTGCCAATGAGAGTGCAGCATACCACTGATTGACATGTAAAAGGGTGCTAAATATATTAGAGGTTTACACTAGAAAATTCATTAGCAACCAAGTGTCAGTGACAAAGCAATGTCCTTTAAAGTGGTGGCAAGTAATACAGTAAAGTAGTAAAGTAATATAGTACGCATTGAAGAAAGTGACACGTTACATTACTTTCACATTACTCTGGAGCGTCACCTGAATTGCACTGACCCATAATTGTTAGCTAACTATATAAACACGAGGCTAAGGCGCCTGCACAGATGTGTGATCTTTCTCTTTATGTGTGAACACAAAACTGACAACAAAACGCAAAGTTGAAAGAGGCTCAATCGTCATATTGACCATACTGTGGAAACACGTACAGGTACCAATGGCAGCTACAAGCTCTTCAATGGCTTTGTGAACTGTTGATGTTGGCTCTCAGCTAGCTTTTGTGTTAGCATGTGGCCTGTGCAAATGCTAGCAAACAGATGAAGTTGTGTTGCAGTACTAATTTTAGTACACCCAGTTTTACACCCAGCACTGGAGACAAGTGAATTGCTCCTCGTGCGGACATCATTAGTGTACGACATTCAGGTTGTGCCACTAGAATTGTTGAAATTGAGCAACAATGTACAAACATACCATGATAACTGACCCGTCTGAAGAAAAACAAACCTCTGTGGACCTCCACAGCTAACTAAATTGATGCATTTCATTTCGCTCGCTTCAAGTCTCTGCGTTAAAAAACTTCATCTCCCTGAACAACGACTTAATCAATAAAGAAAACAGGCGATAGCTGCACGTTGAACTTTCTGTAATCATACCTCTAACAAAGTGACTTTAAAGCACTTACCCTCTGATAAAACAGTTACAAGCCCAGATAAACTGATTCACATTCATCTTATCACCCCTCTCTGCCTCCACCAGCGATTCAAAAGGGGACAGGTCAACGTGCTGTTGCTGCTTCACCAGGTCCTAACCCACGGCTCCGGCTGTGACGATATTGCTGCTGTTCCAGTCAGACTGTTACCTCGTCCCCTCGTCCCCTCCCCTCCATGTCTCCCTTTCGCTCCGGGCCGCTCTTCACTCCGCTCCTGTGGCGGAACCGTCAGGTCCTTGTTGCTAGGCAACTGCTGTCTTAAGATTTTCCCAGTAGAGTTTTGAAGGTAATAAAACAATGCCCCAAGACAAACAGCGACTGGAACCAGAAAGGCCTCAGGGAGAAGGACTGGGAGGACGAGAGAGAAAGAGAGAGCGAGGGATAGTACATAGTTCAACTAAAACTCTCGTCTGGCTTTTAATTAAAAATAATTGTCGCTAAAAGACTCAAACTCTGGTCAGAATCAGTGAATATAAGCAGAGGGAATGTGAGGCATTGAAGAAAGAGCCATGAAATTCATTCTTCTCATTCTGCAATCACACCTTGTAATTGAAATCTTATTGCGCGATGACTGAGCATCCAAGCTGAGAAACAGCTGTCTTTTTCAAGGTTACAGAGTCCCAAGGTTATGCAAACATATGGCAATGTATTACTTCACTCTCCATCCTTTGATACATAACCATGCTCACCCCGATTACAGTTACAAGATGGCAACGCCGGAGTTTTGATTGACACATGCCACTCTGATTTCTTTTGTGCTCCCTAAAGAGAACGGTCAGCCTTTTGTTCAGCGGGTGGGGTGGCTCATTTTCCGCAGGTCTGGCTGAGAATACATGTGAGCAAAAGCTTGTCTGCATACACAAATGAACCGATTTGTCAGGCAGATTTGATTGGAAAGAGATGTGTTTTTTTCCTCTCTCTCTCCTCTCTTTCTCTCTATACAAGACACCCTGTGAAATTAATGCAACACAAACAAAGTATTTGGAGACAGCGCGCAGCTCCTC
The DNA here is from genome assembly GCF_963969265.1 of Rhamphochromis sp. 'chilingali'. Classification (NCBI taxonomy): domain Eukaryota; kingdom Metazoa; phylum Chordata; class Actinopteri; order Cichliformes; family Cichlidae; genus Rhamphochromis; species Rhamphochromis sp. 'chilingali'. The sequence continues at coordinate 34,389,960 of NC_137929.1, read as the reverse complement.
TGGCACACTGAATTATGGCGAGGCATGAGGGAGATGAAAACTTTTGTTTTATTTCATTTGCAGTTTTCCTTTCTCCCCATCCAAGCCCTTGTAGGAGATGGAACATCAAAGAAGAGCTCTTACTAATACAAGCAATAAACGACTCCCACAAGGTTTGGTTTGAATTTAGCAGGTTTTTCCCTATAGCGTGCTTTTTATGAGTGACACAAGACAGCTCAAACAACTGCTCTCCTTCCCCCTATTTAAACCGCCGAACAATACGAGGTGTCACAGATTCCAAAGCTTGGGGAAAAAAAGCTGGCTGCAGCTGAAAAGCAAGCGCATAAGAGATTTTTAAGAGTCTCTCTTGACACTAAATGACAAGGAAACACTACTCTAAAGTAATCATCAAACATGGCACCGAAACACCCCTCCCGTTCGATTCATTATTTAATTGTATCATTTCAATCTGTGCAGTTGCCGTTTGACTGTTGCCAGTTTTGCCGGTGGAATTGAACACGAGAGAGAGACAGGAGACGTTGGCCCCCCACTAATCAAAATGCAAATATCTGCGTCCCTGTTGGAGTATTAGTGCATCTTGGAGGTTGAATCTCGTGGCTCTAAATTGAAAGATGATGAATGTGCAGGTTATTTTTTTGATGCTTGTAATGTGAGGCAGCTTTGAAATTAAAAAAAAAAGTCATAAAAATAAATAAATAAAAATGCAGATGAATTTAGAGAGTAAATAACAAGAGCGGGAGGTGTAGAGTGATAATAGAGGGAATGGCAAGGTGCATAACAAAAGTGTCAAGGGTTTTTGAGACAGCATGCTGCCAGTGACCACAGTGGCACTTCACAGATGCCAGGTAAAGACTTGATTACATGGAACAATTGCAAATGGTCTGCGTGACACTTGTTATCTGGCTGTCAATCACAGGAGTCACTCGAGGATTGTGACAACCGCCTCCTTTGACCGTCAAGTGTGTCCGCCTATCAGGCAGACTGTGCATCGAGTGCATGAACCCTTTGAAACACAGACCGAGGTATTGTATTCCCTGAATAAATGCAGATGGATATATATAATATTTAATAATATACTATATATTAAAGTGAGTGGCTAACGCAAAAAAACTATTTGTCTAAATAAATCGACTTGTAAGACTTAATATTTGAAGTTACCCTAGACGCTTCAGCACAGTGGTGCTTTGTCTTAAATAATAATGAGTATACTAACATTGTTTACAATTATATTGCTGACATACATGTAGGTACTATGTAAACCGTGTGGTTAAATGGCAATTAACAACACAGTCATGTGAAAAAGAAAGTATTTTCACAATACAGTCCTGTGCAAAGCTAAGTGCCCCCCCTGCTTCAATAGCTTGTAGAACCACCTTGAGCAGCAATAATTTGAAGTCATCATTTTCTTTTTGACTTTATGAGTCTCTCACATTGTTGTGGAGGATTTTGGCCTCTTCTTTACAACGTTGTTTCAGTTCATCGAGGTTTGCGGGTGTACGATTATGCACGACTCTCTTAAAGTCCCACACAAGCAAGCCAGTCATGTTGGGATTGGGATTACTATCCTGTTGCATGACCTAATTTTGGTCAAAGTTTAGCTGTCAGATACATATTTGACTCAAGAATACTTTGGTGTACAGAGGAGTTTGTGGTTGACTCAATGACTGCAAGGTGCAGGTACTGTGTCTTCAAAACAAGCCCAAATCATCACACCTCCACCACCGTGTTCGATAGTTGGTATGAAGCATTTGTGCTGATAAGCTGTGTTTGGTTTTCCTTAAAAATGTCGCTGTACATTATGGTCAAATGTCTCCACTTCGGTCTTGTCTGTTGAAAAGACAGTGTTTCAGAAGTCTTCTGTTTTTGTTCTCCAATGAAACTTTCTGATCTAATCATGATGTTCCTTTTAGGGAAGAGGCTTGTAAGCGTCTTAAAGAAGTCATACTTGTTCAGTCTTTTTCTAATTGTGCTGTCATGAACTTTAACATTACACATGCTGGCTGCAACCTGTTGAGTCTGATATGTAGCTTGACAATCTGACCTTGTGTGAATACACGCATGAACGCTCCAGACCCGCAAACTGCCAAAACTTCTGCTTTTATAGAGGTTGTCGGACTTCCTGACGATCAGTTAATCAAACGCATCAAATATATTCAGCATCTGGCTGCTACTTCCTTTTTCACAGCACTACATAGATTTGTTTTTAACTTTCTTTTTCACATGACTACGCATCCAAATGTTGATGGAAATTTAATTAAAGCTGCAATCTATTGATCACAAAGTTTAAAGAAAATATTATTGTGACACCAAGTAAAAAGTCAAAGGACCTCAAAAGTTATATCTAATGAGTTGAAGTTGTGCATGAATGTGAGTACCAAATCTCATTCCAATCAATGCTTTTGTCCCATTTTTATACCAATGAAAACCTTATGCTTAAATGATGCTTAATCTCTGGCTAGATTTTAAGCATTGCACCAGTGAGGTGGACATAATGGGATAAACACATACTCTACCTCATAATGATGGTAGAAAAGGGGCTTCACTAACAATTAAGAGTCATCCTCAGGGGTACATGAATATATATAACTGCATGGCAATCCATGTTTAATAGTTGTTTGAACTGAAATTGTGCACGGACCGATTGACAGACTGAGTGATGTCATAAAGCCATGCAGCTTGTGCCTATAAAAAATACTCACTCTAACAAGTCTCACAGCACATGGAGCTACCTGACCCTCGATGCCATCTCCACATTCAGACCAATCCAGTGCAGCTCCTTTGCTGCTGGTGACATTATACCATATATCATTATCATGCATTGCTCATCCGCAGATTTCAGACATTCACATTTTCCACACGCAAACAGAACAAAACTGGTTCTAGTGGCTATTTGAGAAAATTCTATTTTTCTACTTGGTCAGGAAAATGGTCCAAAGGCCACAAGGTGGTGCTAGTCCATTGCTCTCCATCTTTTTCCCTCTATTGGAATGAACTTACTTCCTGTTGCTGTCAGACACTGCTTGTCAATACTTGAGTGCTCAGCACAGTCTTTCATACCTGTGTGTCTTGTGTGTGTATGTGACTGGAAATGAATGATTAAACAAAAGCTGTGTCAAAGACGCTACTCGTTAAAATAATATGTGTATATATCGCACAGGAGCACTAGTCATCGGTTTTTGCTTAATTTGTTGGCATTTAAACTAAAACCAATCAAACGAATTCTCCTCTGATTCAGTCTGCCTCTCTTCTGTTTTGCATGTGGTCCCCCTCCCCTTCACATACACAGTACATCCACTTGCGTTATCTGAGTCTGGGGCTTCTGATTTCAGGAAGCAACACAGTTCAGTTAATGGAAAAAAAACCTCAGAGCAAATCGCCAGTAAACCTCTTCCGTTGCAGACACTGACGGGATAGTCCTCCTTCAAGATTACACGTGATGCATGAGCAGTTTGAAGGAACAAGCTGCTCGCGAGCTGATACCTGGACAGATATTTGGATGAATGGTGGCGCTCGTGTATGATTGTACTTTTGTCATGCTGTGACACTTCAGTTTGTGCAGCGACACCTTTACAAATGCTCTCCCACGAGATAAAGCTTCCAGCCATTGTTTAAATTTGAACATCCGGCACGTTAAATCAAATGCAAATGCTTGTGCGGGAAACTATATAAAGAGCCCCGTTTGAAAAGAAGACTTGCACCTAACGTTGGTAATTTTCCTAGTGGTATTAATCTCTTTATAAGACCCCTTTATCGCTATTCCTTCGGTTTTTCCACTGTCTTTTTGGCTGAGATGATCCTATGAAGTGTCGTGACTGAGCAAAAGGAGAAAGCTTCAAAAATCTGGAGTACCAATTAAAGAAATGGCCGTCCTCATCCTCGAGCAGGCCTGAAAGCTGAAAGACAGAGAATCTTCAGATCCTGAAGATCTTTATTCTCTCCCCTTTTCTCTGTCTTATCCTTTCAGACCATTTGCTTTAGGCTCTATCTTGACCTTCAATAATGTATCCACGCTCGACATCTGAATAGGGGACACAGCAGGGAGTGTCATCACTGAAATTCAACTCTCACAATGAATATCATCTTAATTTAGGGCCAAGTTCTGGAGTGGAGACGAGGGCCATTGATTATGCCGTGTTAATCAGCACAGTAAAGGCATTTTTATTGAAATTGGAGTCAGAAACATTCACAAACATAGTACATGTCCGTGTGACGAACTCCGGTCTGGGAGCAAAGTTGTCGTAGCACGATTTGGACTACAAAATGCCACATCAAAGACATGCAATGAGCTGGGGTTCTGGCACATTTACAGGTCAGACGGCATCCCCTCTTCTCCTCCTGTCCACTCTGAGCTACTACAGGAGGGTCATTATAGGCAGAAACATATGCCATTCAGCAGGCATGCTCTGCTGTCCAATTAGTGGCCTGAAAGCACTCATCTGAAGCCAAGCATAGAAAGTGGCAAAACACATGTCCACAAGTCCAAAGTAATCACATTTTGTCCCTTAACATCTATAGTTTACAGTGTAAGTTTCCAGACTTGCATCACAGTTGAATTTAAAGCAAGGGGGAAAGAGATATTTCTCTACCCTCTACAGGAGTAGAGGGTAGGCTGCACATACAGGAACACACAACCACTCACTGTGTGTTTCATAAATCTTTTAAACTCCTGTCAAGTCACACCAATATTCCCCTTACAAAGAAACTGTGTCGCCTCTCTGAGACGCATAAAATCTTAGAAGAAAATATCTTTTCCAAGCTATTTATTTACTTCTCTTTTCCCCTCGCCCACACAATCCTGGCAGTTTTCATCGGCTTCATAGGTGCTGATATCCAGGATTCTAGGATGTCTGACTTTTTTATTTGCTGTCAGAGGAGAAGCCAAGGACAAGGGCTTAGCAAGTCACACAGCAATATCCAGTCAATCCTGCGTTTTTCTATATATCACACACAAACAAACCTTTGTACACTACAGCCACAACAGATACATAAGAAATTCCAACCAAGTGGTATCTCCCTGTTCTGTAAGTGGAAGCAACAGGTCAGCTGAGCAAGACCCTGCAAGGAAAGCTATCTATATTAAAATATATACAATCCAATGAGGGGAGGAATGAAATAGCATTGTTTGTAGCAAAATTTGGAACAATGTTGGAAAAAAAACAACCTCTTTTCAATTGACATAGCAGGTCCCTGCCAAGGAGTAAAAACAATCTAAAATTTCATGAGCACAGGCCAGCTGAGATAAGATACACTTTATTTATCTAGAAAATTGGGAAGTTATTATATTATAGCAGCTAACTTAGGAAAAGCTACGCTCAGAATCAGCTTTACTGACTAAGTGTGCGTCCACACACGAGGTCCAGCTCTTTGCTCTCGCTGTACGTTACACAGTAGACAGCAGACAATAACAACATATATATTTATGGGGCAATGATGCAGAGCGCACAGATGTTTGCATGAAGATGATGGAATAAACAATTGAAGGATAACTAGTTACTATATAGAGAGTATATCCTTTATCCTTCAAGTTCGGGTCCTCTATCAGAGGCCCAGGAGCTTGAGGGTCCTGCAGTAATCTTTGCTGTTCCTAGGACTGCACTCTTCTGGACAGAGATCTCGGATGTTGTTCCTTGGATCTACTAAAACCTTTCGCCCAGTTTGGGGGTCACTGCACCGAGTGCTCCGATTACCACTGGGACCACTGTTGCCTTCGCCCTCCATGTTATTTTTCAAGCTTCTCGTGTTCCTTTTTCCTGATGTTGCTATTGGTCTGTATCGCTACGCCTATCACTACAGCCGTCTTCATCTGCTTGTCCACCACTATGTCTGGTTGGTTGGCCAACACCAGTTTGTCTGTCTGTATCTGGAAGTCACACAGGATGTTAGCTTGGTCATTCTCAACTAGATACTGTGTGTGTGGGGGGGGTCTGTGTAGTAGAACCACCAGTAGGATCCGCCGGGAAAGATTCTCCAATTCCAAGTCATAGGAACACAAAACTTGCCTTGACAAGACTTTCAAAACAAAACGAAGCCATTTCTATGCAGGTAAAGTTAATGAAAAGAAAAGAAAACAACAACAGCACTTTCTCTAACAGACTCCGGCAGAAAAAAGAAACTATAAGATTCCTCTCACATTTTGTTTTGTACATATTGCATACCAACGTTTACTCATTTTTATAATGAACTAACACAATTCATAGATATTTGTGACCGAAATATAAATGTATTTGAAAAGTAGTTCATTGATATATAAAAGCAGAAATATGCCTGAGGCTCTCATGTTGGTCGGAATAATAAAATTATTTAATACAAATAATACAAATATGAAACAGCCTACCTGCATCAACCAAAAAAGTCTTCATCGCATACACTCAGTGAAGGCTGAATACCAGCTTAAAAGGACAACCAACAAACAGAGGAGAAAAAAACTGGAATATATAAGATATATTTCATGGAGATATTCATTCAAACATAATATAATATATACATAATATATTTTCTATTGTGTCGACATAATATATGTCGACACAATAGAAAAAACCCACAAAAGGCAATAAAACATAACACAAAAGTGACATGATATATAATTTGATCCACCATATGAAGTAATTAACAGCTATATTAATAATAACTATAAACATAAACATGCTTCGTTGACCTATTATTATTATTATAATAATATTATTATATAATATTATTATAATAATAATATTATAATAATAAATAATAACCTATTATTATTTATTAGTTTCAGATTTAGCCATTCGTATATTTTGCCTGTTTATGTTATTGTATTTTGCACAACTCTGTTGCTTGTGAAGCTCGCACACAAGAATTTCACTCGCATGTGCTGTACCAATGTACCTGCACATGTGATGTGACAATAAAAAGTGATTTGATTTGATTAGATTATTAGCAAGTAATCAGAATCAGAATCAGAATACTTTATTCATCCCGAGGGAAATTAGGGTTACAGCAGGCAGCACGCTAATGGCGCATGCGCACTTACAAAGGAACCTTCTGACCAACTTTACACAAACATCACATTGGGCGGACATGTCAGAAAGGTAGGCTGATAGGAAAAAACAACGAAAATACACTACATGAGGTAAGAGGAGGAGAAAAAAAACTCCACTCAGACTGAGCTCCTAGTGGGAGAACAGTTTGATAACAGAAAAAACACCTCAGCACAAAAGCACATGACTATCAATACATCATAGAAACACAAGACAAGCAACAGGGGCGGGTAAAGGGTAAGAGAGAGCCGGTGTAGACAGCGCATCCGGTCCTGCAGCATCTGTGCTGGTCCAGTTGACTGCTAGCTTCCCCGGTAGGGCACAAGGGAGGGGGGATGAGTGAGTGCTTATCAGTGTAAGTGTTAGGTTTGTAGCTTGAACCCATCCGCTGGAACGTTGAAGACAATATAATTACACTGCTAAGCAAGACACAAGTAGGCAAACTTCTTCATGGTACTCGTGCACGGGAGAGAACCGGACAAACGCCGTTCCTTCGCTTGACCCCAGTAGCTCTCGTCCGTTCTCCCATACACTGTCCTTTTATTGAGGTTACATGAATATGCATAGGTTCATTAACATACGACGTCTACATACAAACAAAGAGTACCTTGCCTGTGTGTGTGTGTGTGTGTGTGTGTGTGTGTGTGTGTGTGTGTGTGTGTGTGTGTGTGTGTGGACTGCTGATCAAAGGGTCAAACATTCTTGGTCAGGAAGAGGGTAGCCTCCCCCTCACCCTAGATGGTTCATCCTAGATAACACGGTGAGGAAGTCCTGCAGTTCATCTAAACAAAGAGCACTTAGACTAGAACAGACGCAACTACGTTAATCCTACCATAAAATAATAAGACACGGTATGACCTCTCATGCTCCCAAAGTGCTGTCTAATACACACAAAGTTTGCAGACTATCAAGGATCAAAACCTCTACCAATCTACAACTAATTACAAAACTCTAAGCATATATAAGTAAATATTTCTAAGCATAAATGACAATCAACAATACAAATCTAACAGTAAGTGTGTGTGTGTGCGTGTCCATAGTTTAGCTGAGACAGTGTCCTTCGGCCTATCAGGCTAAGTAAACAGTCCTCCAGCCAATCCAGGTGTCCTTGCATGGGATGGGAAGAATAGCCGTAACACAGTCGTTATCAGGGAGTGATTGTTCGGCTCCAGCCTTGGGCCTGCAGCTGGCGCCGTGATGGGGATCCGCAATGTTTATGTTGGTTTTGTTAATTTCATGCGAGCAGCCCAGGAGAATTTTTCAGGCTGCTCTTTAACACTCCGACACTGGCCTCTCAATCTCCCGTTGGAGAGTCGCGAGCCTCCCCATGATGGTATCAAACTTCTGTTCCATGGTGTTATCGTTCTTTTGATTCTGAGACCTCACAACTGCAATGATCCGTTCCGTGATGTTTTCCAACTGTCGCTCAAGGGTCTCATTTTGAGCAGGCCTCTCTCTGATGTTTCCCCTCATACGCTCAATGGTGTTGTTTTGAGCCTTCACAGCAGCTGCAAGCGTCTCCAAGGTGTTGACCATATTACGTTCGTTGTGAGAGGTTGCGCCTCGTTCCATTTCGATTCCAGCGGGCAGCCTTGGGGGGGGTTTGAACAGCCGGTTCCGCTCTCTTATTTCTCCGATAAACCAGGGCTAAGCCAACTCCGATCAGCACGAACCCTGTTATCACGGTTCCGAATAGATAGATATCTTCCATCGTGTATCCGGCAGGGAAAGTCCCTCCAGGGCACTCAGGCTCTCCCGAGCCCAGATTTCTCGTTGAGAAAAGGGTGTCAATAGCATTCAGAGACCAGTTGATCAAATCCATAATTCTCTTTTAGGTTTTAGAGAACGACAGTGCGAGGCTATTCCAGGGAATAGTAAGCACATTTCATCCTTATTACTGGTCGATGTACTCAGCATCTAGCTACCACTACAGAAGAGGAGCAGCAATAAAGCCAGTAAGGTTTTTTAAGTGACGGGTGATTTCAAATGCAACTTTTCTAACAGCGTGACAAATATCAGCAAAAATACAAATTTCTGTTCTGTTTGGCCCACAGTGTGTCTGCACAGTTGTATTTCCCAGGGAGAGAGAGGAATAAAAGCTAATATATGACACCATCAGAGATGGAGAAAGATGTAAGAAAGAGAGGACAGGAGAGGAAGACGAGGAGTCATTTTCATCGGTGAGAACTGCTCAGCAAGTGACATTTGATACATTGGAAATTTAAATCTTTCTTGTAGTGTCCTAATTCATTTTACACTTGTTTAGTCACATACTGGATCTATACATGATGCAGTGCTGAAGTGATCTGTGTAACATCAAACTGAAGCACTATAATCGCGTGTTATTCATAGGCTGCATGAGGAAATATGAGGCTGTTTGATGAAGACTAAACTGCTTTGTTTGCAGCATTTACTGTATGTTGGACGCCAGTGCAGGCTGTGATGTTTATGGCCAGTGTAAGGTCACATCAAGGTTAGCGAGCATCAGTTTAAGCAGATGGTGCTGATTAGACTCACTGAATTCTTTCTTTTATACTAATTTCTGCTGTCAGTCCTTTTAGCTCATGTAACATCTCCTTATACCTATTTGATTTCAGCAGTGACTCTCAAAGTGGCACCAGCACAAGTCAGCTGATCATGGCCTGTATCAATGAAGCTCGCAACGCAGATGACGATGACCCCGCTGCACCACTACAACTAATCCCTCTTTAACCCCTGTTCCCACGTAATCAAAAGCATGCAGCACAATGTAAACTATTCATTCTAAGCAGAACTGCATTCTAATTACTAAATAACTAAATTTAAAAAAAAGACTTCCTGACAATTTATGAAAAATTTAGAGTATGTATTTCCATTCCATACATTTCTCCGCCAGCACAGAATGAAATGTTGTCTTTTAATATCTCTTACAGTAAAATGTAGTAAAAATGATTTGGCTTTGTGAGAAGGAATTAAAAAATGTAATCAATGAGTTCCCCCTTCTGCACATAACTAAAAGATTCAGCGCTGTGGTCCTTGCTCTATCTGTCCCAAACTTTCGGAGCAAAACAATCGGTGAATAAAAACAATACATATATATAAAAAAGGAGGTTCTGCTTGGCAACACTGATGACCTCAGGAGAGCCAAGGACTAGCGGTCCAGTATCCAGAGAAAGATGGATTCCGCTGCCCGAAATGGGCCCGGATTATCTCTCTGGCGCAGGAGCCGGAAGAAAGGGAGCAACTGAACATCTCTGGGCGGTGAAAAATGAGGGAGCGAGATACTATTTCTCCTTTAATTCACAAGGGGTGGCCTGGCTCAGCCTGTGATAAGACACAAGTGATCAACATCCTTTGAGTTGGTGGCTCGCCTCCCTTCTTCCTCGCTGATATGTAGGACGTATATTGCTTCCGCCAACAGGTACGGTGCAGGTAAAAAAGGAAACGGGAGGGGGGGCGGAGAGGAAGCACGGAGCTACCCTATATTGCAGAGCCCAGATCTGGATTTATGATCATGGGCAGTTGAGAGTACTCCATTGGGTCCAGGCGGGGAGGAGGGGGCTACGGAGATATTTCTTGTCTTGTATCCACATTCTTTGAATTGTTCCTCACATTTCCTCCAAGGACAAACTAAACACATCTCTGTCTCAAACCTTTAACTTTCCCCTCCATCCTTATTGAAGTGCAAATAAATAAATTGATCTTCACGCCTGGTCAAATGTATGACTGGCTCTGCGCGTTCGAGGTGTTTTACACTTGGCCAGCGTCAGTCATTCTTGTGCCATTAGAGCATACCGTCAGCAGTTTTTTTCTTTTTTAAGCATTTGTGAATATTCCAATTAACCCACTGAAAAGATTCCGACTTGCTTCATTTAAAGTATTGTTAACACGGAGCACTTACAGCTCAGCGGCTCATTTTGCTTCAGAAAACACAGTATAAAGTAATAGAAGCAACGGAGTGACATTTGATGGAACAATAGACCTCAATTAAATTATTATATTAAATTCACTATTTGTCAACTTCTGCATTATGCAAAAACACTACATGATACGGAACGCTGGACTGCTGAATAAATTACACGTACTCTTTCATTCTTTGAACCGAAAATTCTCATAAATTAAACACTTAAATTCATCCCTTAAAAAAACAGAAGAAAGTTTGATCAAATGAAGCACTAGTTTGTTTGTTTTCGTGACACTGATATGAGCTTCTTTTCACATCGCAGAGTTGTGTTCTGAAGAAGCGTAAACAAAAGTGATTCTATCAAAGACGGAAAGGAAATACACTTATCAGGCATTAATTAGGGGAAGTGAGATTGTTTACTTGTTGTCATCTTCTTTTTGTTGTTCTTAAAGACGCCTTGTGTTCGGTTTGGTTAAGAAGCATTACAGGTGAGCACGTACCCGGCGAGTTGTGCGGTAGAAAGAAAGCTGTGAAGAAAACACCAAACAGGCTGCTGTTTTCAAATGCTGACATGAAAGTACGAGGGGACCGAAACGATTAAGAGAAAAGAAGAAAAAGAAGAAAAAAAAAAAGAACATGAAGCTCTCTTATCCGAAGCTTCTATCTCACAGGTGATACGAGTTGTAATGGAAGTCCCCCTTCCCGTCGTACACTCTCCCCAGAGCCGGTCCAGCCTGGCTTTATCTCACCTTGAGTGATTGCTGTCTAGACTTTGCAAAGCACCAACGCCGAACCTCAACTCTACAGCTTCTTATTCCTGTTTTGCTTTGCCAAAACTTCCAGCCCTCCTCCCCTGCAGGCTCACGGTTGTCACAGCCAATGAAAGCCACAGTCTCTCAAACCACCCAAACCGTGATTAAATCTTCACTTCCGAAATGCCAGAGTTTGGGTTTGCATCTATTTGGCATTGGGCTGGTAATTACATTCTTCTAATTTATTCATCTCAAAAGGATAATTGTTCACCTTGACATAATTCAACTATGTGTGATCCATGGGTGCAGAATTGTCTAATTGCTTTTATCGAGTGGGATAGAAGGGGGAAAAAAGCTCATTTCAAAATAAATAAATAAATAAAACTCTTCTAACAAAATAGAACAATAAAAATACTTTCTTCAAAAGTGGTGATTAATTGCTTCTACTGACCAGTTTTCACATAGCACATCGTTATATACCAGCTAGTCCAACTTCAGTAACCCTACAAACTTCACTGTTTAGTTTTCTGTCTTCATTTATGTTGGAAATGATAGCAGAGCTGTACTTTTTAATTTTTTCAGATATCTCCCAGTCAGAACATGCTACATCATGTTTAGGTGGAAACTAGCGAGCTAACTTCCTGCTAACCTCTAACTCTGTTAAATTTAATAAATTCTGTTTTCTTGGATGCCTGGATGTTAAATGGTAAATGGCCTGTATTTGTATAGCGCTTTACTTGGTCCTAAGGACCCCAAAGCGCTTTACACTATACACAATCATCCACCCATTCACACACACATTCACACGCTGGTGATGGCAAGCTACAGTGTAGCCACAGCTGTCCTGGGGCGCACTGACAGAGGCGAGGCTGCCGGACACTGGCGCCACCGGGCCCTCTGACCACCACCAGTAGGCAACGGGTGAAGTGTCTTGCCTAAGGACACAACAACCGAGACTGTCGGAGCCGGGGCTCAAACCGGCAACCTTCTGATTACAAGACGAACTCTTGAGCCACGATCGCCCCGATAAACTTAATTGTTACACCTGGTAAAGCAACAACGTTATTAATAAGATAACATTGTAATGTGGTTTTAAAATCATTTAAATATGTATTTTTTTATATGCCATTTATGCTTTGGCTCTTAGAGTAGGTGATTATTGTGTTTGTGGCATTTACACAAGGAGTGCCATCTAGTGGACAAACTATGCAACATCAACACTCAAATATCAGCAAATAGCTAATATCGGTGTTCTATTGGTTGGGCTCCAGATTTACAGATTAGAAAGCTTATTTTGTCTTTCATTGCTGCTTGTGTGTGCGCTTTTAGATATGTCTACTAATAACAGCTGGAGGTAAAATATCTTACACATACCCTATTTGTGTAGATCTCTAACATTCTGTACAGTCATGTTTCCCACAAGACACATTGCAGCAGCGCTGATTACTGTCTTTTTGTTTTCAACACGATATGGTCAGAAGTGCAAATTGCCTAGTACCACACATTAGTACATTTGATATTTTTTATGCTTGTATGTTTGTTCATTTTTACACAAAGTTTTTTTTGTTACATTTGTGGACTGTGTTGGCGTCAGCAACACTTAAAATCCATTTTGATTCACCCAAACAAGTTCACTGTGCCCTGTTGGTTTGTTTACTACGTGCTTCAATTTGATGGCTAAGTGATAACTGGGTTACTCATATACAGTGATTGCATTTTGTCTCAGCTACTTATAAACAACAAGCTTACTAAGTAATTACATTAACACTGTTTGTAACATTACACAGTAAGCCCCCTTTAAAGGCTAGATTTATGTGTTATCTCTGGAAGCTGCTTGTTTACCAGTGTAAAAGAAATTCAGTCAAGCAGTAAACTTTATTCCTGTTTCTAGTGTGGAAAGTTATCCTGAAGTTCACTCTCCTTTTAGAAGAATTTAATATCTAACATCTTACTAGGAGCAAATGTTGATGATGATGGTCTGAGGAAAAATGCTTTTCATCTTGCGTTAGATTGAGTACAGACTGGAGGCTATGTTAACTTACTGGACCATCTTCTTGTATGCATTTATAAGGCAAGTGTAAAGGACTATTTTAGCTCTTTTGCTATCTTTGAAGCTTTTAAAAATACATATAGCTGTTAGTGATGTGTGCAACTATTCACCTAGTTGTCTAGATGTTTTAACATTTCTGTATTTGCTAGCATGTTCCAGAAATGTATGTAAGTTAAATGCATTGTTCATGTTTTATTTATGTAAAATAGGAGTTACTGGCCACTATCAGGTGCTTCGTCAACATTGTCAGAATAAAGTGGAAAATAGCCAGCCACATTCTGCACCAGCACATGGTTACTAGCATGAAAGACAACAAGGCTACTTCTACTAGCACTGCTAATGTTAGCTAAACCCTGCAAACTAATCTAAAACTATGTGTGTTTGCAATGTTATATATGAAAATTAGCCACCAGGAACGACTCTAAACGATATTGGCCATAATGTCATAGCTACCATTCATTTATATTGATGTTATAACTTTAGCTAATTATTTAATCCTTTAAACAATTTTTAAACGTAAAACATCACAAATTGTAACGGATTGTTAAAGTCCTTTTTATGTTAATTCGAGATGGGATGTTCCATGTATTTAGGATTGTTTGCGCCGCTGAAAGCATGTGGTAAATAATAATAACAATGATAATAATAACAATCTTCATAGTCCTCAATGATCCACCCATAGCTACATTATGACATTTAAAATCACACCACAGCAGCTCCTCATACAATGTTAACTTTTTGGAAATGTGTCAATGCATCTCATCTAAAGCTCACTGTTCATTTGATAGACTCCCATTCTCTGGAATTAAAGCGGATCTGTTATGGTGCATTTCCTAATGACATCCCATCTCCCATAACAGTCCTGACATTTTGGTTGCCTTATTTGTTTTTGCACTCTTTGCTTTCTCTTTGAAGGTCACTCCTAAATTACTTTAAAGCATGAAAATCACTAAGTCCACAATCCACCTTTAATGCTTGATGAGTTGGACCAAGCCCAGGCTCTCCTGAAAGGTGCAACTAATAAGAATATCATGGCACGACTTCTTTTTCTAAATGCATTTTTGTATTTAGCACTAATTATGTCTCCTCACATACCCACCCAGCCAATCCCACCTTGCACCTCCTTCTCCACCTACATGGATATTGACTGTCATACTCCACAGGGAGGTCAGGGTTCGGCTGCTAAACAACTTTCCATGTGGTGGCTGTGACATCTTCAACAATGACGTTGAACGTCTGAGCAATTTCTTGTAAGTGGTGCCCTTTAATTTTTCCACTTAAAAGTACTATTTATACAGGGCTTTTATTACGCTTGGTTCTCTGTGATTTGTCATAACCTCAGAGGTCGTCTGTGCTCTTGATCCTGCAATAAGGAAATCCACCACAAATTGCTAGCCACACTTTGCCAAACAGCAGACATCTGATTATATTAAACTTATGTGAAGACGCATTTCAATAATTTGGGGTTCTGTGTTTATTTTTTCAATGATGCCAAGGGGGGTTGTTTTCATTCTGCTTCCCACCCTCAATATCAAGACTTATGAAAGCTGCAGTAGAAATGATTAATGACAGATTTAATTGATTTTTGGCTTCAAAATCAGGAGATTAGTACAGCAGCTACACAACATTTGGAGAAGGATTGCATTAGAAAGTTAATAATTTTCTGTGAAATACAGACAACACTCGTGCATTTGTGGCTAGATTGATAATGATCTTCAGTGTCTCAGAACTGAAAAGCTCCTCAAACATTTTGGCATCAACATGCTCGGGAAGCAAAAGTGTACACTAGTTATTTTCATCGGAGACAACATGTAATCTTCATTAACAACTCTCAATTTGTGTGTGTGCAGTGGTGTGGTCTTTGTGTGGCTACAAGAAAAGGAAAGGATGTGGCTGGGAATAAAGTGAGCCAGACATTCATGAAGGAGAATATAATTTATGATCTGTCAGAAACCTGCAACTGTTTGACAGATATATTATCTTTATGCATAGACTGTATATAAATGATTAACATACCCCACTGGTTTGAGGACTTCTATTTTGAAGCCGACTGGTAAAATTGTAACCATTTACATTTGCTGCTGTTTTTGTTTTGGCAGCGATATGTAGCCATAGAACAGCTAAGTCTCGACACAGGCTTATGCTAATGCTAACAAAAATATACTAGAATTGGTCAAAATAATAAAAAACCGAGTACATTAATTAATTCAATCATTTTTTCCTCTTAGATATTAAATATTTATTTAAGATCAGCTGCCTTGCCTTGTGTTGCAAAAAGCATTTGCTTCACTTCCTGATTGATTTCCACCACTTGAACTTCCTGCTTTAGCATTTTCTGGTAGAGAGCAGAATCCATGATTGCATCAATTACGGCAAATCGTCCAGGTCACAAAGCACCACCACCCCACACCAGCCCCACACCATCACAGTGCCACTAGAAATAACTTTGCAACCCATTCCAGACTGATCAATGACTTTTTCACGAGTTTTTAGATTGTTTCATGATTTGTTGCTTTTTGAGATCTTTCAGGCTACTTTACTTTGCCAGACAGCTTCTATTTACATGATTTCCTGATTCATCAGATCTAACTGTAATCGTGCCTGGGTGTACATTTACTCAACTTATCAATATTAAAATTTGTTTAATGATCTTAAAGAGGCAAATACATTTTCACAGGACTGCAGAGCTAAGTAACAGTTTTTATTTTAACACAGCCAAAGAACCTTCATGAACTCCATATTTCTACTGTTGGCCTGCAGCACAAACGATCACGGTGGTCCCATTTTAAATTTGAAAAATCCTTCCTCTGAGTTTATAACTGATTTGTCATCCAAAACATCTTATAAATCATGGAGCTATCATGCTGATTTTTGATTATTGTAATTGTAATACTTTATTATGTTTTCCTGGCTCATATTTAATGATCTCACCAGATTCTGTAGCAAGATGTTCCTGTCATTTTTTTGACACACATGGATGTTCTGTTTCTGAACGCGCAGTAATTCCCATATATGAAATACTCATACTGAGTATAATCAGCTGTTTGCAGCAACAGTGTATGGAAACATTTCATTCAACGCATTTAATTTGTTCCTATTACTCACTTCACAAACGAAACAGCACATATGCCTAAGGAACATATGAGCTCATCTACCACAAGCTAAATAACAGTCTGGGTGAGCGCTGACCCTTCTGGATGTAAAGAGCCTGTCATTGTTTCACATATTCTCCACATCCATCCTTTCAGTAATATGCCTCCTCTCGTCAGCGTATATTTGAATATTTCATTCAAGACAGATGGAATCCTAATCTTAGCTCCAAGCTGTGGCGTTTTGTCACAGATCCATTTTCCAATCAAGCAGTCTCCATCTTCTCTTCCATTTTTCCTCCCTCGCTCCTCTGTTTTGGCCTCCCTCTGGCTCTGCCAGCCATCACTCACTCATTCAACTTTCTTTTCGTCCCCATTCTTTCTCGGTGACATACTTTGCTGAGGTTTGAGATACCTGAATATTTAATTTTCACCATCATATGTAATGTTGAGGCTAATGAGCATTAACTAATTTAATATCTTGACAAAAAAATGTAACATGTTCAGAGGGAAGAGTAATGACTCATGTTGCTGAAAAAGGATTACTTTGTTGTTAACATAAGCTTCTAGGGACACATCGTAGTAGAGCTTAAGCATTACTACCCTTTATTGCTTATGTTTAAAGCATAAAACACAATAAAAAATAGGTGTTAATTACATTACATGTGATAACCGCTCATCGTGGAGGAGAAAAAATGAATGTTACTACAGTGGGTTTCACATTTGCATGTGTTAATTCTTAGCTAATTTATGGTAAGTCCCCGGTGAATAATGAATGTGAAACGACCCAGACAACCAGGCAGTGCTTTTTAGGCAGTAAGATACATTTTTCAGGTAGATATTAAGAATCAGTAAATGTAACATTTGTCGACACGTTCAAAATATCTAAACCTGCGATAACTGATTTAGTAACGTCTCCATAAAACTTGCGATAGATGCAGAAAGGAAACTAATTCAGTCATTTCTGTAAAGTACTGGAGCATTTTGGACTCATTACAACAAGCCATTATGTAATTGTGCTAATTTTCGCTTTTGTATCAATTTATAAAAAGCGTGACTTACATTTAATTGTGAGGAAAATTGTAATTTTTTTTCTAAAAATGGCTTTTCTGTTGAAAAACTTTACACCTCTTTAAGAAAAATGAAAACTGCAAAACGTTGATAAAAAATAGTCTCCCATTCTTCACTGTGGCTCCTTCTATGTGTGCATCAAATCAATTAAAAATCAAAGAAGAATATAACCTTCTTCATTACCAAATGCAGTGCTAAGCTGGGTGGCAATACCTTGGTCTATCCTTGGATATACCAGAAGCAGTAGCAAATAGTTGGTTTGAAAAAACTTTTTACTTAAAACAGTTTCTACTTAAAGAAACTTTGAGTAAAAACTGATATGAAAGAGAACAAATGATCATCAATATGTTCTACATTGATACGTTATTTCCCATTAATGTCAGAAAAGTTACCTTAAGCGCTCCTTAATGTGCATTTGCCTTATTATGAAAGAAAGATCAAGACAGTGGACAAAATCGGCTTAATTAATATAGACAACAAAAGCACCAAGACAGCCAGGTAAACTTTCACCGATGAGCAAACACTGCAAACACATTCATTCTGTCATCTGATAAACATAAAATAACTAATGCAATTAAAACTTTATCACGATGACTTGCTGGTATTTTGACTCTGTATTGAGGCTGAAATAAAGCTACGAGGCTTTTTTGTGTGAAAATCAAACTTTTCTCATCATTCCTTAGCCACTCACCCATAATAGATAAGGGTTTGTTTACCTAACACTCTAATGGGTCATCTCCCTGATGAGTGGTTTTACTCACTATAATTAATTATCGCTGCTAAATTTATAGAGGAGAGAAGCATCCAAACAATTACAGCTTTGATTTGTTAATTGAACTTTCGTCCATCTATCTCTCTGCTGGGATGGGTGCTGCTCGATATGAGGTGACCCAATGTAAGATAAGATAAGATAAGATAAGATAACCTTTATTAGTCCCACACGTGGGAAATTTGTTTTGTCACAGCAGGAAGTGGACAGTGCAAAAGTTATGACGCAAAAATTAGAATACAATAAGAATAAATACAGTACACAGCTGTACAGAATAGAATAAAATAATATACTATATACAGTAGAATAAAATAGAATAAAAATATACATGTGACAGAAAATAAAGTCAAGATTAAAATCTCAATGACAAACTGACAAGCTTGGGATATGTCGCACACGTGTGATTTCTGTTATTTAAAACACACGAGGTGAATCAGGAGTGACAGACGGCAAATTTGTGGTTTTGTTGTTCCAAGTTCTCAAACAATACACTGGTCTAAAGTTCACAGCTGCAGGTCTTTATGTTAGTATGTATGGAATCTATTTGAGTGTTTGTTGTGCGCCTCCATGTGTGTATTTGCGTGTGGGTTGTCACATCCTGTTAATTGCCTCCTTCCCGCTGCTTTAAAAGGTTGTGACTAGCTCACCTCCCAACTGTCACTCTGCTTTCATTATTTACGCATTCAAATGAGAGAAAAATGTTCACGTCGACATTAATGACTCCACGAGAGAGGTAGAAGAAAGACTAAACTAATTAAGGCAACTGACTCACCTCACACTACTTTTAATTACTGTGCACTAAAAAGAAAAAAGTTTCGGCCACTGCCAACAAACAACAAGCGAAGGATGGGGAGTGGCTGCGGGAGACCAGAATTTTTAGAAGGCCATGCTGTGCTTCGGTGGTTGTTTCTGCGAAACAGACAAAAGAAAGGCATCCATCGTTTACGTCTTATTGATTTACATTTTAAGTACTTGGAGAGATCAACCATTACACAGACACAAAAAAACAAAGCAAAAGTCAAACACATTTAAAAAGCACATATTGTAAACCAGTGGTTACAATGTATTTGTAACAGTTAATATACACTCATTGGACACTTCATTGGTTACACTGTGCTAGTATCAGGTTGGACCCATGTTTTTGTCTTTAGAGCTGCCTTAATTCTTTATAGCACAGATTAAACAAGGTCGTAGAAACTTTCCTCAGACATTTTGGTCCATGTTGACATGGCAGCATCAGACAAATGCTGCAGAGTCTCCTGTTCCACGACATCCCAGCGGTGCTCTATTAAACTGAGATCTGGCAACTGTGGACGTATTGAGTTTTTGGGTATCTGAGTTTATTTTGAACATTTAAAAGAATAAAAATGACATATATGGATAGTCAACAAAGCAAAATACCCAATATATTACTCACTAGTTCTGTTTATTGTCTGTTCATAAGCAACTCAAATTCAAAAGGAGTAAGAAGAAGTATAAACTTACATGATTAAACCACTTCATTTGAGTATTTCTGGAATGGAAAATGACGTATTGTGGTCATAATGAGGTGGACATGGTCAGCAACAATACTCAGGTAGGCTGTGGGGTTTAAAAGATGATCAGTTGGTATTAAAGGTCCCAAAAATGGAGCAAAAACATCCCTCACACTAATACACCACAGCAGCCTCAGCCACTGATATAAGGCAGCATGGATCCATACTTTTATGTTATTCACACCAAATTCTGGCATTCACTGTACACTGTAGTGGCCACTATGCGCGAAAGGGTTATGTGAATTGTAGCTTGAGTTTCCTGTTGTTAAATGACAGGAGTGGCAACCAATGTGGTTTTCTGCTGCTGTAGCTCCTTTAATATTCAACATGATGTGCTTCCAGAGATGGTCTTCTGCATACCTTTTTATAAGTGGTTATTTGCAGTTATTGTTACCTTCCTATCAGATTAAAGAAGTCTAATGTGGATCTATAGGCAGCCCAAATGCAGAATACAGAGCAAAATAAGTAGAGCTAGGGGTGAAAAGGGGAAAAAAAAACAATAGATAACATGACACGGACAGGTGGACATGTATATTCACACAGCGGTTGATTGGGTGAGGAGACACAGGTGGAAACAAACAGTCAAGGACATGAGGACAGGGGTATCATGGGTTTTGTTATGAAACGAGATTTATAGAAAATGATCCAGATGCCCTATTTTCATTCATGTTACTTTTATTGTCATGGAATATGAAAGCCAATGTTCATGTTTGGACGGTAACGATCACGAAAATAATTTAAAATCCATTCAGTGTTATCACTTCATAAATAATCAGTGAAACAGCGATTTATTAATGAAGCTGTCTTTCCCCTTTATCTGTTAGCAATTCAAGACCATAGAAAGCCAAATTAGAGTATTTATAGTATTTTGTTAATGGCACGTGTGTTTAAAATGAATGGCCTGTGAATGACAGATTCCCAAGCTCATGAAAAATGGAGAGGGATTAGATGAAATGGCAATGCAGAACCAGCAAGACTGATCTCCTCTTTGAGCGGAGGTGACTCCAACAGAAGTACCTGCTAAGCAAATTTATTTCACTAGAGTTTAATGCTGCCGGCCTCTCTCTCTCTCCATTGCTCCGTCGCCTTCCTCTCTGTCTTGCTCTGTCAACCACTCTCACTCTCTCACTTCCTCAGAGCCCTTTCACAATACTTCCAACATGAGCACTTTCTACCCCTTAAATCATATCCCTTTATTTGCAAACCCAACAGTTTTTAAAGGCAGGCTTTTAAGAAATTAATCTGGATGTTGAAAAACACCATTGCTAATACGTCGACTGACACCGAGAAAGCAAGCCTGGCTATTGAGCGGGCAGTAAATTGCCAATTAGAGGGTAACATTGTACTGCGAAGCCTATATACATTTAAGGGGGTTTCTCTGTTGTAAGACTAGCTGTCAGTCAAACAGCACCTGGGGCAATTTTGTATTTCGTTAAGTCATAATTAATGAAGGTAGGCATTATTCCTGTCATGGGGACAAAGAAGCCAGGCATCCACTGTGAACTATACTTTCTCATTATGAAACCATCTTTCAAAAGGCGTAGTTGGGCAGGTATCTGAAAACACCCTTTGATTAGGAACTCTCTGTTCATGTCACATGTGATGAGCTCGGTGACAAGTGAAAATATGGACTCTATATGCAGGTAAATAAGTGGCTTTTTAGTGATACTGTGTATTTCCTTGCAGTGTATGAGTGCTCGATGGGAAATCGGTACAATTTACCCCCGTTTGCTGACTTCTCTCACTTATTTTCCATCCAACAAGTGTCTTCTACTGTGCCTTTTTTGGCTAAGGAAAGAGCCCTAGCGGGGTTGGAAAGTTTTAACCAAAACAAAGGAGATGGCACCTGTTTTTGTCTGTGCATAATGCCATACGTCAGCGCATCTATGCATCCATGTGTGAGTTTGTTGACGGGTGGTGTAGATGCCTGCCTGCGTCAAAACGTACGCCTGTTTAATTCACACCCTTTAAATTACATGCCTACTGTCACAATCTTTCTCTTTGGCTTTAATCAGAAAACACTACAGTGCAACTGGAATTTGTAAAGAAAACATACACGCGTCTATGTTTGGCAACGCTGCCTGCATATGAAAATCACTTGTAATCTGACTGCAAATTAGAAACATCTGTCCCTGCATGAAAAGGTTACACGGTGATAAGGCAGTTGTAAGACAAGATGTCTATGTTTGTCAAAGCGTTATTTTTGTTTGCTGAATTCTATATCGCAGGTGACAGACTGCAGCGCTAATACAAGCAGCATAATGCACAGTATGGATCATAAGTTTTGATTGTACTCGTAAAAGTAAATAAGAAAGCAACTATAGAAGAGAAATGACATTTACAGATGCTTCTTTTAAGGAAGTTTACTGATTATTGACATAAAAGAATAATGCCTTTGTTGAACAGGTTGCCAGTCTGTCATAAGGCTAACACAGGGAGAGACAGGCAACCATTCATGTTCACAGTTTATTTTTTAGAAAAACAACAGAAAAAGCAGGCAATTAGTCTCAAAAGTATCTCTTTGAACTGTAGTAGGAAGGAGAGGCACACGAAGCACCTGCAATCCTCAGCCAGTAGATTTGAATCTATGATGTCTTCTGAGGCGCCACTGCTAACCACTGCATCTCCCTAAACCACAAGGGAGCCAGTCCCTAAACTTTCCGCCACATCTCCAAATGGGCAATAACTTACATGATAAAGATCATGCTGTATTTCCCAAGGGATCATATGCACAGGAAGTAAATTCAGTCCATAGAAAGACATTCGGGAACTTCAGCTGACAGTGGGCAACGTAACCACTGGTGACGCAAACTGGATGGGTCCAGTTTTATTTCCCCAATTTTGAGTTGAGCAATTGGAGCGACTACCAATGACAGAGCGAGATGCTGTTGATTGATATAAGAGAGGGTTGTAAATACATTAGGTTACCTAGGCAGCCAGAACCTGGAATGTCCATTAGTTACTGTCAGAATGAAGCGATTCCACTGGATGCCATCGCACAAATACTCTGTAAACACACACACACACACACACACACACACACACACACACACACACACACACACACACACACACACACACACACACACACACACAAATAGTCTTAAAAACAGGAGGAAAAAGACCTGAATACCAGACATAAAGGTATTTCTTGGACTCACCTATTGTTAAACAGCCTTTTTGCACTGATCGTGTAATTTCATTGAACGAATTAAGATGAATTTTTCCAACTTTTCTTCAATTTTTTTTCCAGTTTTCTGGCCAATCACACCACAGCATTTTGCAGCAATTGTGCTCACAGCTCAAAAGTGCACCGATACTGAATACACAACAATATATGAATAGTAAAATAACACTATTTTACTTCAGACACACAGCTAGACGCTGCTCCGGGTCAATCAGCTCTCTGAAATGATTTCTCTGCCTCCTCAGATGTGGTCCCAACTCTGCCAACAGGAGCTCAAACTGCCCTGCTGACATCCTGAAATATGTACGAAAGGGGCCGTCATACAGCTTCAGCTCCTGGATCAAACCGTGAAACTCTTCCTGCTGCTGCCTTCTCTGGAGAATTGGACAAACCCAGAATCTCCTCTTCTTCTTTCTCTTTTTTCCGAGACATCAGGATCAGCTCATCATCGCCTGATGTCGACTTCATTTTTTGGGTTTTTTGGTGATGAATTTTTACACTTAAACTAAGATAAGTGAATGAATTTTCTGTAACAATACCCTACGCCTTTAGAAAATAACACCTTTCTACTTTCTAGGTCTCACTGAACCAGTCACATACACATTCATACAGCGCTTTTATCTATACCTCAAAGCTTTTGGGTCCAGCATCTTACCCAAGGTACCTTGACATGCCTTGGACCTTCTAACTGTTAAGTGACCCACTCTACCACCAGTTGCCCAACCAAAATGAGCTTGTCCACCCTTTCACTGCTGCGTGAAATTTTTGTGTGATTTTTCCCGCAGTCTTTGCCCACAATATTTAATCCATGCTCAAGTTACAGACAGAAACGACTCTTGTGAATTCACAGTACTACACAAACATAGACAGCAGCAGGCAAAATAATGTAAAATACATGAGCTCACACTGACAGAGGCACACACATACACACAATGCCCCTTTATCTGGACAGCTTAGCAGCTCTGTGGACATTGCATTCACTCTTCGGTGATTAAAGGTTTATTTTATGCTCTCTGCTGCCTGAGTAAAGATATTGGATATAGTATATTCCCACCAATAACATTCTATCAGAGTGACTGTGAATGGACGTGGTACACAGGAGTGCATTTGAAACCCTTTGAAATCATATTCTATTACCTATCTGACAGTATATTAGGAACATTGTAAACTTCCTCATGACATTGGGCAAGATAAAATTTCAATCATGTTCATACTCAGTAATGCTATAGTCACTCTCAGCAGCCTTCTTCTACTCCTCTTTTTCCATTGTTCCCTGCCTCATTCCTCTCCTTCTTCTGAAGTGGCATTTCTTTAAATTATGAAATAAAACAAGATGAAACATACAAGATACAGTGTATAGATAAGCAGCATATTTATGCAGTGAGAGAAGGAAAAAGAAAAAAGAAAGATCTGTACATAGGCACTACACAAGTTAATCAAGATTTGCATGTTTGCCCTCCGGCTCTGTGTCGGCTGCCTCCAAGATTTAAATCTCGCACAAAGCCTAATATTTACACGGGGGCAAAATGTTTAGAGCTTCTGTCAAGGTTGCAAGCTTCTTCTCAAAATTTTGAAAGGTGAGACCTGAGGTAATCTTCTCTCGCAAGTGCGATAGAGGAAGACGACGGGAGAGAGAGAGAGAGGAGTGTGTGGGAGCGGTTAAAAAGAAAAGCAGGAGATAAATGCGCATTGTTGTCGCTTGCCAGCAGAAAAGAAAAAGGGGGGGGGGGGGGGGGGGGATCTGTGCTGCAGTGGAATTTAGACTGACAAGTCAGATGTCAGCAGCACCGTGGATCTCGTCCTCGATGTTTACATAAGCAGTTATTCCTAGTTTTGAAAGAGTTATTGTCATTGATTGGATGAAAACAGTAAAGTAAATGTCAAGGTCTGAAAATGGTGTTTATTAAAGACATTGTGCAAATGAAGATGTTTTAGAAATTGCTTGAATAAGTAAACACACCTTTTAAAATCACACAAATGTAGATACGGTGAAACTATCCTTCACTCTCTGCATTTTTTTATTTTTACGTCCTGGCATCTGCTGTTTTGACCATAAAAAAATATCCATAATTGAAAAACAGCTTGTAAAGAGACTGGCTTTTAATGCGTGAATTTATAATACGAAACAACACCTCTCTGGCCAATTTGTCAGAGATAATATACTGTACTGTCTGCATGTGTATTTCCACCTCTGCTTCAGTGATTAGCATTTATTTACCAGGCAGACACTCAGAAAAGAGAAACAGTATTTTTTAGTAGAGCCATTCCACCAATTAAAAAAACAAAAATATGTTGAATTAAAATTCCAGATAATTTCTTTAACATATTAAAAAAATGTTTAAACAATTAGGAACACTACGTAGCAATGCTTTCATGCATTTCAACATAATAAAATCCATGGATGTTGCTTCTTGGTCAGAAAACTGCCTTTAACCTGCATTCTACTGTTTGGCCATCGGATGGCGATAGTTGTAGTTACACAAAGTTTTGCGGTCCTGTAAATGTCTATGGATAAATAGCTTTCTGTCTTGACCTCTGTAAATACTTCCCTGCTAAGTATATGGACTCATTCACTTGTTTTGGGTCGTGCTGAATTGAAAAGTTTTCTTTGGCTACTATAAAATGAACGATTATCTATGCTATGAAACTGTACACTCATTGGCTAACGATGTGTTAATCACAAATCATTGGCCGATAAGCATCCAGTTTCACAGTTAGACCCGCCCCTCCTTGTCACTGTTTTTTTTTTTTCTTTTCTGAAACCAAGATGGCAACCGTGGTTTCAAAGATTAAGGGGTGGAGCCACGATAGCTACGCCCATCTTTTATTTGGTTTATGATTGGTGGAAGTCGCAAGACGAGACACTGAGCACTAAAGGGGACATCGAGCAGATGTGGATTCTAGGATTTGAAGTTGCAAAGCCACAATGACTTTAAGTAAAAATGCATGTTTTTACATTCATATGTATGCCACATTCAATAAAATGTAATTAGATCTTAAACTGCTCATAAGAAACAGAAATTACAGAAGCATTTCAGGAACCATGCAAACTATGTGACCTACTGTACTGGCATTAATCACTTCCTGACTGCAAAAGTAACGGCGTATTTCTGCTGTATGCATTTGTCACGTGACCTTTGTCTCGTACGATGTGGCAGTCCCTCGAGGGGACATACCATCGTTTGATCTGAGAGGCTGATTCAAATGTTGAGAAGTAGTTAATAAATTACTCAGTTAAATACCACGTGAAAGGGGAAAGTAGTTATTACCATGTCATGAAAACAGCATGTAAAATGGCCTCAGAGAAAAAGAGAACAGCGCTACAGCTCAAGAGTCAGAGCTATTGTATTTTATTCAGTGAAACTGACAAACCTGAATTTTTGGTTTTTGCTCAGTCATGGTGGGAAAAAACACAAACCCAGGACTCATTCAAGTAGGTAACTAGCACCCATGCAGTTCCTCCATCCAAGTTGTTGGGCCTGGGCTGGAGGCGTCCGTGAGACAGCTGTCATGCAGAAAGAGTTCAGTCCAAACACACGTCAGTTATAAACCCTGCAATTATACTGAATTACAGTAAGTGATCCTTGACCAACTCTGGTTAAGAGAATTTAGATATTATTTTCCTGCCTTTCTAGAGCAGGATCTCTGAATGTCTGCAGGCTTAAATATGGCCGTGGCACTGTCATGAATGCAATATGATGTGCACACAGGAGCACAGCGACAGAGGAATCCACCGTGGACTCAGGTCGTAGTCTTTATTCCACGAGAACTCGACTTCCAGAAAGAACAGTCAGACAGCTCATCTGTATTACAAACACATTTCTTGGTTCAACACAATCCCACACTTTCCTGTCACATTACATCAGGTCACGTGAAACAAAGCAGTCCAATAAAATGTATCGGTATCTTGCGGGGGCAAACATTATCAAGCCTTTCATACTGTCAGTTCAGTGTGTGCTGAATCTTTGTCCTGAAGTCAGTCCGCGAGGGTTAGCGCAAATGGAGGAATAAAAGACAGTCCTGAAAGGAGGTAGTCAGACATGTTTTGTTTGTCAGTATAGAGTAACCGGAGGGGTGGAAGTTTTTCAGATATGTATAAAAAAAGAAGTATGAAAAGAATGAGATTCAATAATTCATCCTAAACTGCTTGGCCCAGATACAAGGATCTGTTTGGACCAGTATATGTTTGTGTGGCCTGTATAAGTCAGTTAGTATGCATTTTTATTTTTTATTACAACATGAATTTTGTTTTCTTATTCTATTAAAGTTAGAGGGGATTGCTAGGAAAATGGGAAATAGGCGCAACAATTTATTGAAACGTGCAAATATATATGGAATTACAGTATATAACGGCAAAAATACAGTTTACACAATTCTAACAAGCTTGAAAATCAACATTTGGCGTAACCACCTGTATTTGTCAGCACAGCCTGAGGCAGCTTTCTTTTTGTTTCTTTAAGTAGTCTTCACGAGTAGTTCTCCTTTTAAGGGACATTCAAAGCTCTTCTTTGGATATTTGCTGCTTTTGGTTCTACTCTCTGTAAAGATGATCCCAAACTGCTTCAGTAATACTGAGGGTTAGGGTTAGGGCTCTTAGGAGGCTAATCCATGACTGTTAGTGTCCCACTGTGTGTTTTTTCTATCCACGTATGGTTTTACTGCATTGGCAGTGAGTTTGTGCTACATTTTCTGCAACATTGTTGCATAAAAACCATTGCCAATCGGGCGCTTTCTAGATGTCATTGTATTTTTACAGATACACACTCACTGTTGTACCTCTTCCCTACCCTCCTCCGTACATATGAACAACAGGTCTGATGGATTCATCACACCATCAGACCTGTTTCACTGATTTTCAGTCCAGTTCTTGTGTAAATTGACATACCCCACACTTTCTTAAGAGTGGCTTCTTGACAGCCAGCCTTCCACTGAGACCATTTCTGATGAGGCTTCAACGAACAGTAGATGGATCGACTGAGGGGTCTGGCGCATCTCTCAGGTCCCGTGTCAGGTCTTTGCTGGATTTTCTTTCCTATTTCTTAAGGAAATTACTTTCAGATAGTGGTCATCTGCTTTAGATAGCCCTTTTTTCATTCGCTTGTCCAGTGGAGATGTTGAAAGTCTGGCTGCTGGAAACAAAATCTAAAGAAATGAGGGGTGGCTGAAGACTTTTGCACATGTAATGTATTTCAAGTCCTGGCATATTCAACCTCGCTCACGCCGCCTGCCCTCCTCTGCCTGTTCGATTTAGTTGCCATGACAACGGCCATTACCTCTTGATTGGAGATATAATGTAATCTAAACTACGAGCGGTGCCATTTATCTGCCGTTAACACAGCAGCTGCAGCGCTAACAGCAGTCAGAGTCGGACAGCCACGGACAAAGAATGAAACAGAGTCATTACAGCGAGGAATACAGCACACTGTACTGTGCGTTCATGACTAAGAAAAACAGCAAGCACGTTTACGATTGCACCTGCAATGTTAGTGCTAATGTGCGTTTATGTCCACAGCTTGTTTCGCAGAGTGAAACTCTAAATATCACACGTCAGAGTCTAGTGCCAGCTACACCTGCAGCACACAGACAAGAAGATAACCTCTCCAGTTCAGTCTCTGCTCCGGCTTCAGATCTTTGCAATGAACCGGGCCGGAGCAACATCAAATCAAATCGAGAGCTTGCTGTAAACCAATGTACTGTGATGTTGAATCGTCTGGACTCCACTCAGCCAGTCAAACCCCAAAAGACGAGCTGCTTTGAACGGCGGCTGCCATTTTGTGGAATTCAGTCAAAGCTGCGTCATTGCCTTGAGGGGGCAACGCAACACCTTTAGAATTCTTAAGAAGACAACATTGAAAAGTCTCTGTTTTCACTGCTAACAATTTGACGGGCTATGTAAAGCACTTGCTAGGCTACTCCAATTAAGCTGAGGGACAGAATAAAGGGATCGCTGCATAGTACATCACAACCTTTTTCTCATTTCCTCGCGTCTCGTCCCCCTCGCCGCCTCCCAAAATATGTCACGGCGAATCAATTCCAGCACCACTATCCTCGATATGCAACAAATAAAAAGTGACTGACATCAAATTATTTCCATGCTGATAGATGTTACACTAGCTTTGTCAGTGTTGTCACCTCTTTGGAGAGATATTTTCTAGTTTAGAATAATTGAAAGAGTAACTGAATTTTCAGATGAGTCGAGAACCGGAAGAAAAGTTGGCACGGGCTCGGTTTCTTTGCTTTCTTTTTCTTCTTTTATCGTCATCATTTCATTCTCTTTCATTCGAGGGGGGAAATAATGATATTGGACTGCCACGGGAAATAAATAAATAAATAAATATGAAAAGAAAGGAAATGAGCATTGTGCAACATAAAATATGACTTCAAAGTCATGACACTGACAAGACAACAAAGCCGCACAGATTGAGGTACTACACACCTGAGGTTAGAGTATTCGTCATTAAAGAAGGAAAATGAAAAAAAAAAATGAAAGAGTTAAAAGAAAAAGGACGCGTGGCAGCAGAACAGCGACAGTATGAGATGTTGACTATTTTCTGTTATATTGCCCTGGATTCCCCGGAGTCAGCTGCCAAAAGAGTTGTTTTGATAAAAGATATGAGTGATGCTTTTTCCAAGGACAGTCCTGTGCATCGAAAGCGCCGTCTAGATTGCAGATTTAAAGAGGGAGGACAAAGTTCACGCTGTGAAAAACAAGTACTGTAAGGATTTGATACTACAACAGGAGGCCAGTAGTTGCAAGTCTATTACGTACATACAAAATGAAAACCAATTGATTTAGTCGTTTTACTTTTATGTATTTCTTTTTTTTTACAATAGTAATTCCAGGCTGTTGGTAAAGCCTTCATTTAAACTATAAAAGGCCAGATGCAGTTTTCTTAACCATGTCATTTTCAGCTGCATAGCACAACCTTTCTCGCATTGATTTGGAAAGAACTGTAAAATTCAAAGAACTTAAACCATTCACTGTAGTACACACACACACACACACACACACACACACACACACACACACACACACACACACACTGTGGAGTAGTGTGAAAAATGTAAGTCTCTAGGGAAATGTGTTTTGGGTTATGTGGCACATTTGAAAAAAAAGCAAATCATTCATCCTCTTGAAAATAATTCCCACAGATATGGATAATAGTCAAGGGCATTCGATTAGCAGCGGCAATAATTTAATTTGTTTAAAAATCTAATTTACCGTTGGCTTTAGAAACCGTGCTCTACTTTCCCCACCTTAGCAGAAATAGCTTCCAGTCTCTGACATCAACTGGTCAAGTGGGCTTTTGGGGGCGTTACATTTCCTTGAATGTAACATCCCATTTAAATCCTCCCACAACTTTTCAGTGGGATTCAAATGTGGGCTTTGATTTGGCCTCTCCAAACCTTTTTTTTGAGGCAGTCCTCCGTGGGTTTGCTAGTGTGCTTAAGATTGCTGTCCTGTGAAAGGTCTACATTTGGTTCATCTTCATTTCATTAGAATTCATAGTCTAGCACATGAAACCACCATACTTCACAACTGATATGAGATTCTCCTCCTGAAAAGCTGTGCTGGATGCGTGCCAAACACTTCTGCTGTTTACTGGCCAAACAACTTTATCTTTGATTCATCTGTCCAGAGAACAATAGTCCGCTTTGTATTTATTACCAAAACTCTATGTAACCTGGACGTGTGTCCCTCTATCTATAAAGAGATGATCTATACTGCTCGCCCAAGTGCAATGTCTACAATATCCGAATCTAGGTTTGGGAAGGAGATTGGCGGTAGCAACTCTGTAAGAGCAATGAGACTTCCAACCCACATAACACGCACGACCACAGGTTTATGAAACAAAGTTTGCTTTATATATTTCCTTTTGGATCAGTTCCCTTTGCTCATCCTCAATGTAGGGATACCTTCAAATGCAGTAACCATCTCAAATGCATCACAAAAATAATTGAAACAATCAA
Organism: Rhamphochromis sp. 'chilingali'; assembly: GCF_963969265.1. Taxonomy (NCBI): domain Eukaryota; kingdom Metazoa; phylum Chordata; class Actinopteri; order Cichliformes; family Cichlidae; genus Rhamphochromis; species Rhamphochromis sp. 'chilingali'. Next base: position 34,358,640 of record NC_137929.1, on the reverse strand, counting down.
AATAGATGTAAGACAAGAAACACAATATTTCAACACCCCAAAGAAAAGGAAAAAGAAAAGAAAATAGCATGTGAGTGTCCAGTTCCTTATGGTGTCAGTTTATTCAGTTACCCACTGTCCTGGGTTAAGAACTGAAAACGACCTGAATCTCAGGCGGAGAAAAAGTAGCAAAGAAAATGATAAGGTATCTCTCAGGTGGGCTTCCTTTTGTTTTTTTCCCTACCGCCCTCCTGGTACGGCAGGCATCAACGTGTCGGCGTCCTGACACAGAGAAGGCCTCCACAGCAGCAACAGTGTCTTAGACCCACGATACCAGCTCCTCACTTGGCACCCATGGAACTGTACCTCAAAAAAAAACCAGTCTGCACACAAATACGCAGAATGTTAGATGTCCACATTCCTTAAATGTCCTTGTTCCTAATGTCCTTGGTTCTTTTGAAATATTAAAATAAATCTGCATCTTGTGACACATTAAAAGTAAATACACCGTATTACTGTGCATCACCCGCAGTTACAGTAACAGCACAGCTATTGCACGTGAACTGCGCATAACCACTTAGCTGGCCGCGGCTGAACTAGCAGGCCCAAGAAAGTAAAAACATTAGACACTCATAATAAACAAAACTGTCACAACATTGCAATACTATGAAAACACATCTTAAACATCATTAAACACATTTACTACTATTCTGACTGGTTAGTTATTTTTTCCAGTGCATTGAACTGCAATAGCGGTGCTAAGTGAGCTAGGCTAACTCACCAGAATAGTTCAAAAAGTTCAAAGAAATACTCCGGCTCCTTTCAGGTAGGTACCCGTCTGTGGTTCACCGCTAACGACAGCTCTCTCACAAATGTTAATTAAACCTCTTTCCTCTCTTTCAACTGGAAAAAACCGTGCTCCGCGGCAGCATGGAGTTTTTCCTTGCCGTCCTTTTTCCTCTACACCACACCTTCACGCGCACGGAGCTGCAGATGGTGCCTTCAGGGCAAGCCCGGAAATTAAACTATCAGACAAGGACTACGATGCATTCAAAGAACCCTGTACTTCTGATTGCTGTAAATCTTACCAGGGTTACATCTACTTTTGCTCTAATGTTCTTTTTGGACAGAAGTCCGGCACATCTCCCATGCAGGATAAATTTGTGCAGTCACTTTGTGATTATAGTGCGTCTACTGAATGACATTTGGAGACTTATTTTTGGTTCAGTTTTCTTTCCTTACAGTAGACTTTACACTCTGGTTTTCAGGTTTTCCACCTATCACCTGTGTGGTTTTGATCAGGCTAAGTAACTGGGTGATCTGTTCCCTTCAGAGTCTTGACTTTGTTCTCTTGTCCTCACTTCTACTAATTTCTTTGATTGCAGTTTTCAAGCTGTTTTCACCTATAAAAGGAAAACTCATCTGGTAATTCCAAGTTGTTCGCCTCCCGCAAACTAAAGGAATCTTTCGCTCAACTGAAACACCTTAAACCCACCTGTTTACCCACTCTCCATCATCGTTCGTTGGCCTTTGGATATAGCCTGCCTTTCCCCTCCAGTGAAGGCACAAGAACAGACTTGATATGCTGGTGAAACACGACCTGTTCCTCGAAAGGAAACTCCTCCTTGAGTTATATGAGACATAAAATTCAGTATTTTTCACCTAAAATATAGCGTTTCAATGGAATATTTTTCCCTTAAAAACACAAATGGAGTTGAGATCAAGCGATAATGAACTGGTCCTGATGCTTCTAAACAAAAAAAAGTAGAAACAGAGATTCTGGGTTCGTCCATTTCTCAGTAGAAGGCAGCAGCAGGGAGAATTTCATGGTTTGCTCCAGGAGTTGAAACTGTGTTCAGTTCAATTCAATGTGATTTGAACTGAAATGAAGAGAAACCAGTATGGGAGAAGTATGCTCCCTCTTGCTAGTCCCTATCAGTACTCTTGCTGCTGTTTTATGGATCAATTGAAGGTATTTCAGGATTTCAGGGAGTTTTTAGTACAGCTTCATAATAGTGAACTATGGAAGAAAGCAGTCCCATTGAGAGACATCCTGCTCAAAAATGATTCCAAGATTCCTCATAGCATTCATCGAGACCAAGGTAATGCCATCCAGAGTACGCAGCCGGTTAGATACCATTTCCAAGATTTTTAGGGCTCAGTACAATAACCTCAGCTTTATCTGTTGTTTGAAGCAGGAAATTAGAGGTCATCTTGGTCTTTGTACTTTTAAGACATTTCTGCAGTTCAGCTAATTGGTGTGTGTTATCTGGCTTCATGGTTAGATAAAGTTGGGTATCATCTGCATGGTATTGATATGGCTATGGGAAGCATGTATAATGTAAAGAGAATTGGTCCTAGCACAGAACCCTGTGGAACTCCATAATTAACCTTAGTCTGTTAGATGGATATGATTCAAACCACTGTCCACTGTCAAAGGCCATAAAAAGATCATTTGTAACCTTCACTGAAGCGGTTTCTGTATTGTGATGATCTCTGAAACCTGACTGAAACTCTTCCTCTGCAGATGATCTGTTAGCTGTTTTACAACTACTCTTTCAAGAATTTTTTAGATAAAAGGAAGGTTGGCTAATTATCACATGTTGAATAATTATCTAAGATAGCTGGGTCCAGTGATCTCTTTATAAGTACTCGTTTGACTACAGCTAGCTTGAAGGCTTGATATGTAGTCGATTAATAGAGTATAGAGAATATGTTGATCATTGTTAAGATTTTGTGCATTTTGTGCTAAATGTTGCCAAATGCATTAATCTGATTGGTCTGTTCTGTTTCTTCCTATCCGGTAAATCGAGCTTAGTTCTGTTGTGTAAAGGCTTTAAGCCCTGTTGTTCTGGCATCATGACAAAAGGCATTCACAAACAGTTTTTTCTAACTGCTTATAGAGTTCTTTAGATCTTGGCATACCATATCTACACATACTTTACTTTTATATCGACGTTAACTACAGACCTTATATGTTGGGTGTTTAAACAAAACCTTTTCCACCTGTTATTCTGAAAGGAGATTCTTATCTAGTGATCTGGATCCCTCATTGCAATTTTATAATGTTTTTAAGGTCTGAAAGGTGGGTGTTTTTACTCTTTCCATGTAACTAGTCCACTTTTAAAAAATTAACGAATCAAAATGACTACAAAATGTCAGTTGTGTGACATTTTCTTTAGCGAATCATCTGTATCTGTAGACAGTTTCAAAGATTATCTAGTATTTGCTTGTTCAAATATAACAAAACTGCACAAAGTTTCTATGGGGTGAGCCTAGGTTTCCGTACTACTGTGTACAAGCAATCTAAAAATAGTGGTTGTACCTGAAGTGGTGAAGTGGTACACAAAAAGACTAAATTGAAGTGAAGATGTACTTTCATATGTACTTTTGATTCAGAAGATCGGTGTTTATACTTCAGTTGCCAAGGTTACCAAGGGTCCTTCCAATTATTCAAATTGCCTATGTAGACATACCATTAAAGAAGTAAGAATAATACTGATTTTATGTATTGTTATTAAAATGTCAGTCTGTGTTCTCCTTGCACTACCCATAAACAACTAAACTATAAATAGCCATAAATAGCTATATTCATATGCAAGTAATTAGGCAGAAATAGAAACCTCCGTGTTTCATTGTGGCCAAACTTTCCTCACTCACCACGAGTGGTGCCGAACTCTATTGAGATTTTGCAGGCACATGATCACTTATCACGTGACATTTATTTGTCGACCATATTGGATGCGTAGCAATCCAAGTGTCTAAAAAACCTACTAAACCTTATGTAGATGCGATAAACTATGGCAAATATGAGAAAACAAACAAGTGCATATATTCTCTCAGAGGTAATAAAACACTTGCATGGCAAGCATCTCGTTTGTTATGTGAAGAAACTGGGGAAGGTGGGGGGCTGAAGATGGATGTTTACTTAGTCCCTCCGAGTGTGTTTACTGATGTTAAGTGCAACCCCGGCACTCTCCCTGACAGCATGCCACACGAGTTACACTGTATCATTATGTTATCAACAACACCTCAAATTACACCGGGCGAAATCTCAAGCCCTACAAAAGTTTGGATCTTTATTAGTAGTTTGTTTCAAGATGGGTACAGACCGCAGTCACTGGAATAAGTGGACCAAGGTCACTGGTCACTGCTAAGGTAGTTACCTGATTTTTATTACAGCATTATATTGACACTTCTCTGTATATTATTCTTTACATTGTGGAAAAAGCAGCAAGCTCATGTGTGATTGATGACAGTGTATCCATGTTTTTCTGTCGACAAACATTACAGTCTTTATCCCTGTTAGCTACTGTTAGCTCCAGTTCGCTGCTATTACTTAAACCTTTTTAAAGATAGATCTAATGTGGACAAACTTGCACTTAGCAAATAAACTTTCATATGATATGAGAATATAATAAAAGTTTTTATCAGAGGAACAGTACTTAAAGAGAGAAAATTTGCTGGCATAATGTTAGCTTATAATGTTACATTGTTGTCTGCTGTTCGGAGATATGAGCATCGCATGTCTGATCTTCATTGGCTCCCTGTTAAATCCAAAATTGAATGCTGCTGGGGGATTCCCGTGATTTAGTGAGGATTTCTTTTTCACCTTTCTTACTCACTATGTGTTAATTGACCGCTCTGCACTGAATCGTACTTGCTCTCTTCCACAGCATGTCTTTTTATCATGTCTTCCTTCTCTCACCCCAAACAGCATTGTAGGGTCTACCTTACAATGTAAAGCGCCTTAAAGCGACTGTTGTTGTGATTTGGGAATTAAATAAAACTGAATTGAATCTCCTGATGACAACTAATCGCTACAATATCAAGAATCAATAAAGATGTTCCTGTAGGATTTCTTATTTTAGTGCTCTAACTTCAGTTAAGGAGTTAAGGAGTATATATTGTATAATATATACATTATACAATATACATGTAAAAATGTTAAATGATAAAATATTGTTTGAAACAGATACTGGTGATGAAATACACTTGATCATCTGCAAACGTGAGCGTCTCTGTAAAAGCCCAAGCTGTGTTCTAGAGCATTCAGGTATGTGTTAACAAAACCCCAAGAAGAAAACATAGTCCATCATTCAAAAGTGAGAAACATTACAAGAGGAAAAGACCGTTGAGAATCTTCACAGGAGTGACCCACCAAATTCCCTCCAAGGTAAGACCGTGCAAGGCTCAGAGAAAGTACACAAATCCCAAAAGCTACATCTCAGTTAGCATGTTAAATGGTAAACTCTGTTGGTGCAGGGGTGATGATTTGGGCTTCTTTTTAGCCACAGAACCTGGATACCTTGCAGTCACTGACAGTCATGAACACCTCTGTATACTAAAGCTTTGTAGAGTCAAATGTGAAGCCACCTGTCTGTCAGCTAATATTTGGGCTAAAATGGGTCATGAGCAGGACAATGAACCCAAGGACAGCAGTAAATCTGCACCAGAATGGCTGAAAAAAGTGTTACAGAAAATCATTTATTCAAGTTATTCCTGATAAAGGTGGTTCTACAAACTGTTGAATGATGATGATGCACTGCTTCTGCATTTTTCTTAAGTTTAAAAAAACAAACAAAGAAAAACCACCTGCTTACTATATATACTATAAGCAGGTGTTTTAATGTCTTCATTTATTTTTGTTAGTTAGATGATCCATAGTTTTTACACTTACTCCATAGCAGCTGGAGAGGTGGCCCTCTGGGGTACGAGCTAGCTGAGAACACTATCACACTAAACACATTTGCAAATACAGTGTGTTTCTCTCTCTTCTGCGCTTGTAAATAGCACTACACAAACATTTACGCGTGACACACAGAAGTGCTGCAATTCCAACATACCCTCAAACAGATCTGTGACACTGTGCAGTGTGTGTGTGTGTCTTCATTAAGAATGTATCCAATCAGTCACACACAAACGCAGCAGCTCGGCACGTCGCTCTGCAGTTTACTCCCGGCCTATAACCCATCTGTCAGTCAAACGGCTGGAGTTCATTAGAGACACCGAGAGCTGGTGACAACTCCCCACTGATCTGACCTGTGTATACAAACGCAGGTGATCTGACCCTCTAGGAGGATATCATCACATAAACAAAGATGTTCTGTCGCCTGAGAGGAGGGGGAAAAAAAACTGAGCGAAAACAGTATGACATCCATGAAAACAGCCTGTGGTATCTTCAAGGTCTATGGAGACAGCCAAGAAGTTGGATATTAAAGAGAAAATGCAGCGTTTGTTTCTGCTGCAGGTTGCACAGAATTGATACAGAAAAGTTCAATTAAACCTTCCAGCTAACAGAACCAAAATGACTCGAGTATATGTTTTGCTAAAGAGGCATTTAGATCCAAAAAGATTCAGCTTAAAAGAGGCCGAAGAACTCTCAAGCTGAAAATATATCATCTGGCATTCAGATGTATTCCACATTGAAGGGCAAGCATAATTTCATACCACTGCACATTGCAGATGACTTGAAATTTTCAGCCAGAGAGAGAGATACAGCGCATATTCAGACCTAATAAAGCACATCAATTGGCACTGGCAGGAATGTCCTTTTAATACGAGCACCGTGTGTTCCAATCTTTTCATTGTATCTGATTAAATTCACCAGAGACTGGAATGGAATGGGTTTGTCGTGGGTAAACACGAGTTAAGGGAAAATCTGTTGTGTGGCAAAGAAAGTCTTAAGACTCTATCCTGTTAATAAGATTAGGATGTGAAATATTCATTGGAAAGGCTTAATAATAAATGCTGGTTATTAAAAATTGAATTAATTCAAATTCCATCCATTAATTTTTAAAGGTACATTATTAAGAGTGCACCAACAAGCCATTTCATTGATGTAGTGTTGCGCTGCTGAAACTTAAGTCCGACCTACCCATCCATTCACTTCCTCCGGGCTCGACAAAAAGTCTTTAGGAAAGACTAACGGGCCAGTTTGACAGCGAGGTGAAGTAAAGTACCCCAACCATTCCTCCCTCCACACTTCCATTTAGCATTAGCACGAACCACTCCCTGTAAACTGATTGCTGGCAGGAAGCAAAAAAAAAAGAAAGTAAGGAAAAAAACAGGGCCAGGGTCAATAATTTAAGGAACTTGAAGCTAATTTTAATCTATTAACCTGCGATGTGCACACAGTGTGTCAAAGGTAAGGTCGGAGAGGAATTTGTCATGTGATTCATGCCCTGCAGAGAGAATTACTTTCATGACACATCATAATTTAATGCATTTTGAGGAACTCGGCGTGAGTTTGCCAGGCTGACGGGGGGAGAGGAGGTGCGTGTGGAGGGGGTTTGAAGGGAGATGAAGAACGAGAAGGATGTTAAATTATGAAGCACCTTAACAGAGCAATCTGTCTTAGAGAGACATGATTGCCTTACCACTTTGGATTGATGACAATCTGTTTGTAAGGAGCCTTGTAAAGGCTACACGGGTTGTATCAGGTGGTCGGTCAGAGTCGTGGGCTGGAACAAAACAAGCGGATCATCGGTGAGTGCTATATGTTTAACAATAAGCTCTAGTGCCACCTTACCATGAAAGCATACATTATAAAGGGCTTACTGCATAACAGATGTTAACATTAACATATATGTTCGATTAAGGGCTTAATTAATCTTAAAGACATTAATAATAAAAGGCTTCTTACTTTCTTATATACAATATAGGTGAATTACAGAGAGAATCCTTATCACTCATTACTGAAATATGAAGAATTAATAGATGCTAATGTTACGACCATTCATTAAACATTATTGATTTAAGTATTTGACATTTCTAACTGTTTTATTTGTACACGTTGTAGTAAATAAGCAATGTTCAATTAACACTTACTAATGAGTCCATAAAAATCTATTTTTTATGGGTGTAATCTTTTAAAATATAATAAAAGGGTTACTGTGGTTTTAAATAGAATACATTAATGCATGATTTATTAACATGGAAAAAAAACTCAACTTTATGGAACATGACTTACCAGAATTTAGTAAAAAAAAAAAAAATACATTTTTAAAGCATGCTAAGTTAATTGTCCTGGCTTTTGTTTTCTGTCTTTCCCGTATTAAATCCCTGCGTGAGAGTGCAGAGTTTCTAAGCTAAAGTACACTTAAAGGGAGATTCTGGCAGGTAAGGTCAAGCACCCTTTTTTCTTTCCTATTATTTAGCTCACTCTTTCTATTCACTGCAGTCACAGGGCTTTTGTCTCAGCTGTGTCCATGCCTTGCGGCTTGCGCTGGAGTGGGGAATAGTAAACTAGCCTATCACTGCGAAGGCTTACTTCAGAGAGGAGGAAGGCTTTGGCTGTCATAGGTTCTCAGGATCAGAGCCGAGAGCTAGGACACTTCATTTGCCGGTGCTAAGAAGGAGGAAAAAGGTGGAGGAGAAGAGGAAAGGGGTGGGGGGTCGTCTGTATGTGCCAGGGTCAAGTGGTGTGGAAAAAGCCAGGCAGTTATCCAATAGAGCTTTGCTCTCTTCTCTGCTCTCTGTTAGTGTCTTATGCAACCCACTCTGTCCTGAGGCTTTCTCGGCTTTGCAGGTTGTGTTGTGGCAAGGGCATCCTGGATCAGCATTTGAAAGGCATTATAACTGGAAGAACTGGAGCTGCTCTGTTAAACCTGCAATACATCAGCAATTCATGAGGTTTGAGGGGCTCATCTAAGGAAGCGTAGCATGTGGATCAGATGACTTTATGTGACTTTCTTGTGGAAATGAACAGACATCAGAACTGGAATATTGAGTGACACTGAGTGTGTGTTTGGGGAAAAAATGGTTATCAATGTGAGAAATGAGGGCATTATAAGAATTTTCTCTGTCACGCGCAACTTGATTGCTTGTGCTCACTCTCCCACGCTTGTTTATTTCAAAAACAGAAGGCAAGGTGCTATGATATTGTGCTGAACAGATGCTGTAAAGCGTATTGGTAAACACAGAAATCTTTTACACGTTCAGGTAATGTGTTAGTGAGCTGTGAAATTGCACACTAGCCACTGTGTGATAACTTGGAAAGAAAACCTTTGTTTGATTCCGCAAGTAAATGTTGAGTGAGTCAGTGAGCGACTGGATTATACATCTCCATATATTATCCCCAAACGTGGTATGCCAGCCCCTAGTGGAAATGCTGAACACTGCAAAATTGTCCATCAATCAAAAACATACCTCCCTATGAACGGCACATGGGCCTTGAGTTTTTCTGTTTTAACCAGTAGAACCAATACACACAGACACATACAGATCTGGAAATTGAAACTGGAGATGAAGGAAAAGTATGTGGGAGCTGGATGAAGAGGAGAAAAGAAATCAGCAAGGAGAGAGTTTGTTGAAGAAAGATGAAAAGTATTATCACTGGGAAGGACAGTGGGTCTGGGGCTTGATGAAACAAAGTGTGCTTCATAAACCATTACCTACTGCCAAATGCTGATCAGATTTGATTTTGGTGAAGATATATCAAAGCTGCTTTTCACTTTTGATAAGTCTATTGGGTTTGGCTCGCTGTTTGTCCCTTTAAGCTACTGTATAATCCGAGCATGAGCAAAAACAACAACAAAATGGCTTTGAAACAGCAGGCTTCACAACGCAGTGGGCTGTAAACGTAAAATGTTCTTTTGCCTTTGTGAGTGTTAGACAAATGCTAGTTGAAACACTATTCCCGTGTGGGTCAGTCGATAATTAATTACAGACCGTGCGAGTAAGTTAAAAATGAAATTTTAATCTGCTGTCACTGTGCTTATGGTTTAATACAGTACATGACACTGTGTTCAAATGCTGTATGTGTAGGGATGGGTAAGATTTTCACGATTCAGATTCCATTTTCGATTCTGTTTAACGATTCGATTCTTTATTGATTCTCTTATCGATTCTTTTTAAAAAGGAGAACAATAAGCTCGATTAGCTTAGAACTTTGTTTTATATCTTCTCTTTGAACAAGATCTTAAGAGATCCACAGCCTACGGCTCTTCAATGGGGTGTCACAGGGTCCCCAGGAAAAAAAAATTGTAAATGTAAAATAATAAAATAAATATTCTTCTGTAGCAATAACAAAGTATAACATAAATTATTCTGTAGCAATTACACAAGAATATCCAGTAATGTCCCTGCCTACAATTAAACACATTCACTTACCGAAAATCGGGGGCATCTGCTGTGGCAAATGGGTGCAAGCCTTTGACCACAAACTTAGTCACTGCTCGGTGACATTCGTCTATCCTGGCCTGAAAGGAGACGCTACCAGTAGACTGCAGCGAGAACTGCCAGCATCTGAGCCAGCCAGACTCTGTCTGTCTCTCTCATCATGGTCACCTAAATGCACAGTAATGGCAGGTTTTGTAATAAGGCAGATCGCGCTAACATAATATGCACTGTTAGTTGATTATTTACCTGCTGCATTAACGGGAGAGGACGTGCAAACGTTACCGCTGCTGCTGGGTTGAGATTCACGAGTCCAGAGCGAATTAAAAACACGACATTCATTTAAGGTTATCGCGTGTTTTGTGAGCAAATGCTTTTGCATATTTGTAGTGTTTCCTCCCTTAAATGAAATATCTACTTTGCAAGTATTGCAAGTTGCCCTGTTGTCATCTGTTCTCCTAAAGTATAACCAAAGTTTTGAGCGTTTGAGCCGCCATGTTTCCTGCCAGGTAAGTGGCGCTCTGCAACGTGGTGACGTCATTCGGGAAAACTGGAATTGATAAGGGAATCGTTTGCAAAAATAAGATAAGAAGTCACAATCTTTCATTATTCAGTCATTGATATCGCTGTCTGCACACTGTGAGTCAGCAAACATAGCAGCGCTAGCATGCGCCTCAGAATGCAAGCCTACCCTTTGAAAGATTAATATGTGATAAACTGTTATATTTAGCTAATGGGAAAAAGGAGTAGTGGTTTTACAGGAAGAAAAAACCAGGAGTGACATCAAACCACAAACACCAACATGCTAGCATTTACTCGATTTTATGCAGCTAGCTACATTGGGTATTAGCGGCTAGCTAAATTATCAAATATTTCTGCCTGCTCTCTCTCGCGCTCTCTCTCTCTCTATATATATATATATATATATATATATATATATATACATATACATATACATATATATACATATACATATGTATATATATATATATATATATCTGTCTCTTGCTAGCGAAGTTGACCCAGACAACAAAGTAAAGCTAGTTTTCAGCTACGAGCCCGACACGGGACCCGACGTATTAGCCAGAGGTCCCTTTACTACGGTTCGGAGCCGCGGACCTGTTTTATCAACACGCGGAATAGTTTCCTATACCTGATCACTAAAAAAAGTGCAGCTTTATATATAATGTATTTTGGTATATTGTTTTCAATGGTTTATACACAAAAGACCTCTATATTACTATATATATACGTAACTTCTGTCTTTTGCTCATGCAAAAGAGGGAAAGTATTTATCACCAGCTCTCTTCCTGTTTAGTTTTTGATTAAATCACTTACATTTCAAACACGAGATAAAATATGTTTTAACTTTTAAATGTATATTCTAAAACATTTTGATCATATGAAGATCTTCTTTGGATTTGCATGAGTAAATCTGCATATTTTAACACCTGTTTGCATGGGTTTAAATAGCTTTTATTCACAATTTTGAAAGAGACTTGAAAAATATCTCTTTAATTTTGAAAGTGAAAACATCTTTTAGAAAAATCTTACACAAGCCATATAAACAGTTGCCATCACAACTCTTAACAATAGCTAATTCACCTGCACTGCCTCCATAACATCCCGGTGAAGGTCAGAACCTCAATGTCAACTGTGCATCCTGGCGTTTCAAAAGAACAGCCTGCACACCCACAGGAAATCCCTCTTCCTATTCCCAGCCTCCAAAGGCCCACATTCACTGCTCCCCTATCCCCAAAAAGCATTCCAGGAATCTGCTCTCTTTTTAATTAGCTTAGCTTTTTATTTTTTTTAATCTGGGATTGTTTTCAGTGAACAATTGTAAACAGCGCAGTTGGGGAAGAAAAGAACAAGACAGTAACTCAATCTGAAATAAACAAAAAGCAGATCAAACAGTACAGTGGATATGATAAATATGCCCAAACTTGGACAACAGACACAGAACTACTGATATACATTTGACAGTCGTTTCTAATTGTAAACCTCCAAAGTTTGCATCAATGGATTTAATACCATTTACAGCTGGGTGCTTTCCCAGCTATAGTAATTAAATGCATTTTGTTTATACATCATTTTCATTAACATCATGCTGGATTGAAATGCTTTACTTTGCAGGTTTCTTCTGTCTTTAGCACTTACTTCAAGGCTATGGTCAAGAGATTTTACTGAAGCATTCTTCTCTTGTAATTAGACATTTGACACTTAGTACCTTTCAGCAGAGTGGCTTTTTAAATGCTCTCAGAGTCCCCTTGTTTTGTTTCAATTGTTTTTTTTGGCATAATTACCGTTGACTAAAACTCCCTCTCAGAGGGTAAAGCAAGAAAATGAAAACTTGCAATAGTTTAGTTCACTTTTTGGAAACACACAAAAAAAGAAGCGTTCAATAGCTCACTGGCCCCTCTTAAATCAGTGCTAATCTCTGTTCCTTGTGAAATTAAAGTGTATTGTGCCACTGATAAAAAAGTACCATCTGAGTGAATGAGAGCACACTACTTCAAACTATGTGCACTATGTAGTTAGAAATCAAAATTAACAACAGGAGCAATTGCTTCAGAGCGTTGCCTGGTATGAAAGTGGTGGTTTGAAATGACTTCTGTTATCTTTACACTTTGCAGGTAGATTAAACAGCTCAGGGGAAAAAGCTGTCTGTGTGTTAATGCTGATGGTGTGTAGCTTTTATCACATAAAGAAAATGACACTGGAGCTTGAAGGAAGATGCAATAGGCAAGGCCAGTAGAAATCAAGCATACAAAGGATGGACAACTGCTGATTTACTGACAGATTATAGTTTTAGATCTTTTTTCGTATAGTGTTACAGCGCAAAAGCAAAGTATTTTTACCTAATCACTCCTTAAAGCACTGAAACTGAACACCGATAAGAAGGTCTGCAGGGATCAATATCATGTTACTGCCATATCATTTATATTTGTATTTGTTCTTTATTCTTTTGCAGTCAGCCTTGGCTGTAAAAAACAAAACAAAGTTAAAAAATGAATAAAAATGCAGGGAACAAAACCAAGCAACTGGAATCACTACAAAGGTTTAGGTAGCAGCCTGACTACAGGGTAACAAGGGACAACTTTGGACTACAAAGCAAGGAAACCAAGGACCTTGTGCTGAAGAAGCTCAACTGTTTGCTTAGTGAAGAAGGAAAGAAATGACTCAAAGTTGGTTTTTTGGCGTAATTAAGTAGCTAGTAGGCCGATGGTTATTTAACTGAGCAAATGGAGCAGGGAGACAGGTAGCAGACCTCAGTTTAGTCAGCTCAAGGGCAGCGCCAGTCAGTAGGCTAGGAGTAACAGAAGCCAGGGAAGGTCAGCAGGCCTACTATGTTTTTGTGCTCATGGTATATGTAGTGTTGATATCTGACAGTAAATAAAAACTCACAGATGCAGACATACAATATTAGCCAATGGGGAGCAGGTGGCCACAATCAGGCAAGAGGAAATCGATAGAAACAAAAGAAAAATAGGAAATAAAATCAAGTCAAAATATTCAAGATACAGAAGTCATCAAAATATTTACTATTAGTTGAGAATGATGAGTGGTGGAGGAATTCTTTAGAATTATTCCTTAGCAGTGAAAGTATTCGTTAAATACTACGAATAGACCTCACTACTCATGGTACATACAATATCAGAAGTGCAACTATTTTTATAATTTTGCAGAAAAATGTTCCCTAACAGTCATATGTGATTATTATTGCTACAGATATTTAATGTTGAGGTCATTTGAAATACTTTGTACTCTGTTGAATTTAATAATAATCTATAAAATGATAGCTCTATCTAAATAAATAGCTTTTAATGTGCTAAGAAACACAGGACTAGATGTTGATTAAAAAACTATATTAAATATATTTCTAAAATAAAAATATCACAGCTGAATTAAAACGACATGAGCAAGAATGCTTTTTGGGGTACAGTTTAATTGATGTCTGTTTTTAGGTTTCACTGGGCAAGCAGTGTCTGCCTTGCTTGCCCTGATTGAATGCCATTGACATGAATATATATCAGAGCGTAAATTAAAACGTAGGACAACAGTCATGTTAGTTCATACTCCGTGTTGTGTTTACACTGTTTAGCCAAAAGTTTAAATTGCACTGTTGTCATGTTTCTAACCAAAACAGTGATTATTCCTCTTAATGCTGCTGCTTTTTAGCAAAGTGCTTTAAACACACCAGGTGAAAATGTGCCCTAGTTGTAGACATATGGTGGGCTTCTAATGTGACACAGCAATCCACCCCCCTCATTGTGAGCAAGCGTCAACATCTGGTAGAAGGTATTAGGGAGACTGAGAATTATTGGTCGCACTGTGGGGAAGCGCAGGAGGCAGCCATCTTTACACAGGTTGTCCATTCATTGCTGCAAAAGCTAATGAAATCAGATGTTTGCTTGATTTGGGTTCGATGGCAACTAACACAAACAATCACTGTGGATAATAATCGCTTGTTTTTATGCACTGCGTGTGCTCAATACCTTTAGCTTTAGGGAGGGGGAAAACAACGTGGCCCATGAGTGGAACGCTCATAATAAACACCAGTGAGGCAGAAAGTATTAGAAATATGGTCAAATGATTATGAAGGTACAAACACGAGACTGACTGTTTTTCATGCCTCCTCACTAACAAGCACATCATTTTCAAAAGTGCACAATGGTGTCAAGTCGCTTGGGATGATCCCCCCTTCAACGAGTGCTGGGATTACTGTAAGCTGATTTTCCATAATTTACCCTCACCAAGTGGAAAAGCACAATCCGGATTCGACTTCCTAACTCCCTCTCCTTATCTTGTTCTTCTCATTGTCGTCCTAAGAACAAATATGAGTTATGTCAGCAAGCCTGGCGCTGTAAATAGCTAGTTTTGAAGTTGGCTAAATTGCACTGCAGGTCAAAGCTATTAGAGTTGCAGGTGCTGCTCTAATAGCTTGCAGCTTGTCTTGTCTTTTTGGTACTTTTGTGTTTTTAGGATGTCACACTGTAATTGTATGATATTTCCATAGTTTTACCCCGAGTTTAAACATCTCTAAGAAGGCAGAAAGTGATCCCCATTATTTTCTTGCTGAGTGGATTCTCCTCTGAATCCACACCCCAACTCACACATGTGCTAATAAGACAGATGGCACTGCTGTTTTGGAGGAACTTGTGAGATAAAAATGGAGCAGCACTTCTGTACAATCACAAACAACCTCCTGCAGATAGTTCTGTGCCACAATACACTGTGGCAGGGAGTGTGGCAGGGGCAGGGATAGCTCAGTAGGTAAAGTGGTCGCCCCATGATCGGAAGGTCGGCGGTTTGAATCCACTTAACGGCTACCCTGAGGTACCCCTGAGCAAGGTACCGTCCCTACACACTGCTCCCCGGGCGCCTGCTTAGTGGGCTGCCCACTGCTTCACTGAGTGAATGGGTCAAATGCAGAGAAAAACAAGTAATTTCCCCATGGGGCTCAATAAAGTATCCATTATTATTATTATTATTTTCTATAAATGCTGAGCTCTACATCATTCCGGCTATTGGCAACATTTTCTCTGAAAGACAATAGGATTGTGTCACTAAAAGAATAAGTTACTTCTAGGTCTACAAGAGCTCTGTTAAAGACACATTAAAGTCAAACTTTGTGATGTTACTCTAAACCTGCTGATGCAATCTGATTTACATACTGTATACACAAGAGAACACAGTCATAGCATCACATTTGTGTGGACACTCAATAAGAGACACTAAATTTTCGATTACAGTCAAATACACATTACTGTAAAATTTGGTCTAAACTAGTGCTGTCAGCATTAACGCATTAAAATGGGCAAATCTGCATTAACGACTTAAGGGGTTACTCGGCATTAACGCGTTAATGCTGTCATCACAACTAACGCGATTTACAATGAACCCATCGCGCAGACTGGCTCAAAATCCCTGAAATGTCTCTGTCAACGCATTTCGGACAGTTTGTCCAAAGTTCGTCAATTCTGCATTAAAGATGGGTCGAGTGAGTTAAAAATGTTAATCGTGTTAATCATGATAACCGTGTTAACAGTGACGTGCTTACCATCAGGGTCGTGCTTCACATGAAAACCAAGATAGTTCCAAACGCCAGATCTGAATGAGGGTGGAGGAGGCTCAATTTCGGGTAGCGTGACACTTGACAGTGCAGCCTAGGTGGAGTAGTCGAACGCAGATCCACTGAACGCTCAACACAGACAGCATTGTCAGAAGGAAAATTGATAAAATAAATTAAAAATTTTGTATTGTTCGATACATATGCGTACCGAACCGAAAGCACTGTATCGAACGGTTCAATATCGATATGAGTATTGTTGCACCCCTAATTACCGCTTAAAACCCTAGTATATACATTCATTGACAACTCAAGCTTATAATTTTCGTATCTTATAATTAAAACTGGCCAACTTGTGCTGCAGCACTGTGCAAAAGACTTCAGCTACCTATCATTTCTTTAGTGTGTTAGGGAAACGAAAATGGGTGTGACAATTTATTGAAACCCAAATGCTTAGAAAATATTGTTAAAGAAGAGGTAATGCAACATGCAGCTGTCTCTGCCATTTTCAAACATGTCGCTGGCACCAAATTTAAATGTATTTTGAAAAAGCAAAAACATTTCTGAACACTCTTTTTAATTTAATTTAATTACAGAGTCAAAATCATTTCATTCTGTCTTTTTTTCCCCACTTTCCATCTTTTCTTGGAATCAGTGTTGGATGACAAAAATGATCACCCGCACTTTCTGTTTTCTTATCTCTGTCTGTTTCAGAAAATCAAACAGCACTCATTGTTTTACAAGTAACCATATTTTCTGCTAACAGAGGACGTGTTAAATCATCAAATTCTGGCAGAAAGTTTGACGTGATATTCTCTCCCAAACACAGACAGAAAAATAAGTTGGCAAGTGGACCGGCCAGGCCCCCGAGCAAATAGTGGAGGTTGGCTGCCAGTGTAGTCTGCACCACCTTCCAGCATGTGTTATTGTTCCTTATTACTGCCCATATTTTTCATCGGTTGTCTCCTAGCTGTCTCTACCCCCACCCCCACCCAGCATACCGTGTTTGGCATTGTTATGTGAATGCCAGTTTTGAGTGAATGACAAACTGTATAGATTGCACAGAGGCACGCCTCAGCTTTGGTTAGTTTTCCAGATTGCATCGTTGAAAAGAAGGTGCAGATAAATCAATGTGCTGTTAAATAATGCATGGTTGAAAGATATTTTGTAATAAATTTATGAAAGTGCGAGTGCTGAGAAAACATTTCCAGGTGAGTTGGTCAGTACATTCTCAGCATTTTTCAATTTACTTTCATGCACTACTCTATTGACAAGTGAAGCATAGGTAAATGCATCAGCGCACGTACTGGATTTTTCATCCAACATGGCATAATGTTGTCTTCCCTGCACTTTTCAAATCACTGTATTAGCTCAGCTGCTCGAGCTCTGTCAGCTCTACTCCACTGCTCCTTTCCTGCCTCCCATTAATCTGATCTTAACCAATGGAAACATTTCCAGTAGAATTCAATTGAGGCAGCCAAATACACACACACACACACACACACACACACACACACACACACACACACACACACACACACATACACACACACACACACACACACACACACACACACACACACACACGTGTCTTTCGTCATGTGCGGACGCTCTTGGTCCAGTGCAATCTTTACTGACCATAAAGAGAGGGAGATGAAGTGGGGAAATAAACTGTTACCCATTTGTCGTGCCTGCAGTTATTCTAGCATCAGATCAATCTCAGGAGGACTGCATTGTTTCACAGTGAAACAAAAGGATCTTCTTTCATTTTATCCTTTTTTCAGGGCACATTAAAGAGGCTGGCTACAATCACATTGTAATAGAGAAATGCATTTATATAATTTCATTCGGAAAACCTATATTTGATGGCCATAATAGTGAAAATGGGACAAGTCTTCAGTGTAAATGCTTAAAGAAAACAAAAACAGTTTTTAGCGAATGCAAATTTATCCGGAAGGTGCATGGTACGCAGCTTTTCTTTTTCCTAAAGAGGAGGAGAGCTCAAGCTCTTTTGTGAAAGCAGCTCTGCATATTTTAGCGTTTTACTCATGCAACATGTTCTGTTATTCCTCCAGTGTGATTTGTTGGGAATTTGAAAAGTCAATTAAAAGGTAAAAGTGTTTTGTTTTAAAAGAACTACACCATCATCCAGGATATATTACGTTTAAAGGAGACTTATTAAAGAAGAGACTCTCAGCTGCTCCCTTATTCCCCAAATGGTCACCACAGCAGACTTCACACTCATGCAACCCTTGTATTTATTCGTACTGGTTGTAGATTGGCTGATGACCCCTCCCTCAGATGGGATTTGTGTCTCCACCTGGTCACAAGCTTGATATCTTTCACATATAAGAATACCTTCCACTTATCCAATTTTAGGGCACTGGAGCCTATGAAAAGGCAAATCCTTTTCCTTATTTTATGTCATCCATCCATCCATCCATCCATCCATCCATCCATCTTCTACTGCCTAGAAATGAGAAGCCCAAACTTCACTCCACAACCACCTTCTTCAGCTCTTCCAGGGGAACACTGAGGCGTTCTCGGGCCAGCTGAATGATGTATTCTCTTCTGATGATGTGTCCTGGGATTTTTTCCTTGTAGGACATGCCTAGAACGCCTGTCCCATAGGTTGCTCATATACTGCATATACTATTAAAATAGTAGGAAGGAAGGACAGTACAATGGCTTGTTTCAGACAGTAGATGAATTGAGGGGCAGAACCAAGTCATGGCGTCAAATTAATAGGGATTATTTTCAACACGGAATCATGCAAAGCTACCCTGGTACAGCTCTCAAGTAAATATATATGGAGGTGGAAATGAGTATAATAGTTCATCTTTAATTATCCTGCCTCTAGCTGTACTGTCCAAGCCTCTAAATATAAGGTCAACGTGACTGTGGCAAGGTTACAAACAACAACAACAACAGAACGGAGCATACATCAATTAAAGCTATAACAGGACAGCTTTGCTCCAATGCCATTAATTGCCAGTAAAGTCTGGGGGAGAGCATGTAATTGGCATTTAACGCTATTGATGGCAGCATGTGTTGGTATTTAGCTGTCGAGCCACAGAAGGGCCATGTGGAGTCAAAAATTGTCAGGGTGGTGGCGAGCCAAATCCTGCAGGAGCTGAGGCATGGCTCAGTGTGATTAGACAGGGCTCTCGTCTCAGTGCCAAGCGCAGAGGACACCAAGGTCAGACGTGTCGTACCAAGCGAACAGGCTGGGACAGGGGTGCTTCACAAGCGTGTGTGTACAGATGTACGTGCTAATGTAAATACACTCGGACACGGACACGGGGTTTGGACTCATGTCGTCAAGTGCGAGCTTGGCAGGTGGATTCTTTCGGCCTCTTACCAAAGTCCAATTGATTTATTTTCTCCATTAGTTTTTTTCTTTTTTTTTCAAGTTTATTTTTCACCAGCTAGCATAAATTTCTAGCCCTATCTGGCCCGAACCATATGTTAATCAAATTCAGGTAGAGTTTAGAAGTATATGTTATGTTGATTTCATAAGACATCAGCAGTACAGTGCATTCCAACAGAGACGTATGAATAATGTATAAACATGCTAATGTAAGCACCTATTAGCCCTGGACACAATTACTGCCAGGGAGGAGAGAGAGCAAGAGAGAAAGCAGGGATGAAGGCGGGAGGACTGAGAGATGACTGACTCTTCAGAATGACTTTTTGCACCATTGAAATATCTTTTCCCCAATTGGATAAAAATGCTGAATCCAAAATGAAATAAAAGCGAGAGTGCAAAACAGTTTGCTTTTTTTTGTCTGTAAGTGGCGACACGGCGAAGAAAAGTATATGAGCTTAGAAGTTGATTTGCTGCCAGGGCACTTTTGGGGAAATCAATACAGTAAATGTAAATTACCCATTTCTTTTCTCCCAGACTGCCCATGATTTGAATGTATATTTATGTGAAAGGCATATGTAATTTGATTTCCAAACTCAAATATATTGTACTGTTAAGGTCACATCACAGCTCTTGGCACAAGGGAGATTACAAGTTGAGTGTGTTTTTTCTTATGTGCATACCCCAAGTGCTGCAGTGAAGTAAGCAAAACCCAGAAATCATATCAAGAGTGAGAAGCCTGAGCTGTTATTTAGAAACGATGAAAGCAGCAGGTACAGGGGATGTCTTATATCAAGGCCAGGAAAAGAAATAAGACTCAAACTTGAGCATTATGATTTTTTTCCCCGTCTTCTCATCTCATGGGGCTAAGGAGGCAGTTGTCGTACCTTTTGCTACATACAATGTTTCTTTGACTTCATTCCATTTATTTTTCATCTATCTATAAATGGCTCCAGCGTTTCTGCCCGGATCAAAAACTGCCTGTCCATTTCCTCTGTTTAAACACTGAGATTATCATGCCATGTGCTCCTCGCCTCACAATCTGAGAGGTTTAAGATTTTAAGTGCCTTAGGAACTGATTTAGGCTTTTCAGGAAAGTGTGATGCTGGCTGCTTCCCAAAAAAACACAGTAGGTAGCTGCAGTCCTGACAGAGCTGGAGTGTTCAGCCCTTATACGCTTTCTTACTTATGCCAATATTAAACTGCCCATGTCACTATTACACCAGGTTTTTAGGTGTTTTTTTTTTTTAAAGAAACCTGTCCGATCTGTAGTAAGTATATAAAAGCTTTGTGTGTAATGGTGGAGATACCTGTTGCTAAAATAAAATTGGTTGGAAAGAAGCTGGTGCATCAAAAACTCTCAAGTAGTTCCTTTGGTTGCAGATTGCCACAGTTGATGGAAGTTTTTCTTGTTCGTCTGGAAATGCTTGGTGACTACTAATGAGTGGCAGTGTAATTTAATAAAGTGCTTCAAAAACTGCCTTCAGAGTAAGAGTTGTTGTGCCTTAGCACTGCAACCAACATATTTCAAAGAATGCAACATTTCACATTTTCATTGCAGCTCACAGGGTAGCTGGCCAGTGTTTGCAAACGATCACAGGAGCATGCTAGCGACCAAAGCAGTGAAGGGTATCACTGTCACATCTGTAGGCCTGTGTGACTGGGACTTCTACGGTGGCCCTGAGAGGCCAAACGGACTGCAACTTAAGAAAACGCCAGCAATAAGAAAAACACTGCAAAAGCACACAAAACACAACGGAAATAGGAAAAAAGAAAACAGAAAAAAGAAATAGGAAAAAACAGATTTCCAAAAGTACAAGGGAAGTGTTTCTGGGGAGACTATAACCCGCCGGACCAGTTGCAGAAACGAAATTTATGCTAAGAATTAGGAGACTTTGAACTGAGAGACACTTAAAAGAAGTGGAGGATCTATAGTTTTTTTGAGGAAAGAAAAGATGTGAAGTAAGTGTGTTAGCCTAACTTCTAGCCTACAAATCCTTCATCACTATATATGAATAATGAGATTTAAACACACTTACCTAGCATGTTTTGGTTCCTGCAGCTGGTCCGTCGGGTTATTGTCTCCCCAGAAACACTTCTCTTGTACTTCTGTTCTTTTGTCCTATTACAGTTTTTGTTTTTCCTAATTCTGTCCCCTCCCCCCAATTTCTGTTGTCGTTTTTCCTATTTCTGTTGTGTTTTGTGTTCTTTTGCAGCATTTTTCTTGTTTTCTTAAGTTGCAGTCCGTTTGGCCTCTCAGGGCCACCGTAGGCTTCAGTCATTTTCCCAGTTACACCTAGGCTGTATCCCAATTCAGGGTCTACAGCCTTAAAGTACGCAGCCTCAACGATCCTCAAGGGCCGCGTACTCAAAGACCGCTAAGGCCGGAAGTGCGAGGCTTGTGTAATGGGACGGTCTAGCCTCCGTTGCGCTGATACTGTTGTTTGTCAATAAAGTTAAAAAAAACAAAAAAAAGCCTCCGTTGCGCTGCCCAGGTTGCCTAGCAACCATAATACTAACCACTGGAAACGTGTCATAGCTTTGTTTGACAGAAATGAAGGAGAAAATCTTTTGTTCATTAGTTTGTTTGTTTCTACACGAGCTTTGATCATTCTCTGTAAGATTAAGCTCAGCTACTGAACGGCGTATATTTTAAAGTAAAGGCTTTAAAACCAAGTTAGTACAAACATCACTAATGTCACATAACTTTGCCGACATGTGGCCAACAGTAATGTTTAATGTTCTTCGCTAGTAAACATTTGCACATAAATAAGTGACATAATATTCAGTACTTAAAGTTTACTCTTCGGGCGCCCCTCATCCGCCGTTTTTTTCTGCAAATTTATCCACACCCATCGCCGCGCTGTGCATTCTGGGATATGTTGGGCCACAGCCTTAAAATTCAGGGAAATGAAGGACGCATTTCAGGGCCGCATTTCGAGCAGCGTTTGAATTGGGACAGCCTTCGGTGCGCCGCTGTGACGTAATCGGCCTTGAAATGCGTACTTTAAGGCTGCAGACCCTGAATTGGGATACAGCCCTAGTTACCTGAAGAAAGCTCTCGCCACTAGTTGGGGAATACTCACTTTCCCCTCATGACCGGTGGTTACCAGATGGTCTGAGTGACTGATCCAACATTGTCACATGTCCAAAATGGTGGACAAGTTAATGTCATGCATGTTTGCAAAAAATCTATACAAAATTTAGGTAGTAAATTTTACTGTCGCTTACCAACCTTATCTCTATAAACAGATACCTGATTATTAAACAAACAGAAGTCTGCAGGCACTGAGCAACATTTTTGGATGGTAAGCTATTTTGAGTTCGACTGAATAATCAAGGATGAGCATGCTTTGTTTCCATCCGAACAAGCAGTCACTGTGGAGACAGAATCAGGGGCTGCATTTACTGTAATGCAGTCGTGAAACTTTTTACCATAGTCGGGGAATTATCAAGCCTTTTATTAGCCTTTAGCTTTTGGAAAGTTACCTGAACAAGAACTCCTGCACCACATCTTCATCATGCATTTTCTGAACATCCCGGCTACACAGACAATCTCAAAGAAACGACTAACCATTGTCCCAGAGGCTAAGTGAGCAGGCTAGCCAGTGGGTTCCCAGACTCTGCATAGACAGACAGATTCCACTCGGGCCCACAAGAAACCATGATGGCAAACCCCCTGACAGCTAAAGGAACAGTTCTTTTGTGTATAGTGTTCCACTGTCCACTGGCTGACCACGAATTGGCCCTCAAGGTCTACAACCTCTAGCTGCTCTGTGAGGCTGCCTAAGGCTCTGCTCCATTTTGAACGGATTCCTGACATGTTCACAATTAGCAGACGTTTAGTGAGTATAATCCACATTCAGCATGTTAACGTGCTGACATCTGCTAATTAGAAGTATATGCCAAAAGCCAAAAGGAGTCAACCTGCTGAGTGCTGATTGTGCTAGAGAAACATTTAGAGAAGATCAAAGTCAGTTTTATACAGTACTGTTAATCCTGTGAGGGCCATGAATTTATGTCTAACAATTCATAGTGAAAATATCAAATAGTTGTTAAGCACTGACATGCCTAGAGCTAATGCACTTTTATGGTGGAGGGATAGATAAGGAAAAAAACTGGGGTGATAAATCAACTGCTCTTGTCGCAGCTCTTTTGACTTCAGCCTTGCCGCCTTTTTTTCTCTGTTATTTAGCCAATCAAGTGGTTACACTGCTTGTGCTACAAGACAAGACTTTATTGCTGCAATCTTTCCCACCAAGGCTATGGAATCTCCAGCTGTTGAGAATGTGTTCGGGTGCTCGAAAAATCTGAAATCAAAGCAGAAGTAATGCCACAGAGATGAAAGAGGAGAGGCAGAGAGCTCTGTCTGATGACTGCGCCAGGTTTCTCTCCTTTGTCTTTTCTTTCCTGTTATTTTCACAGTTCCTGCTCGAGTAGAAAAGGGAAATTGTCATGATTTTATTGCCACTTGCCGCTCGGGAAAATGTAAAGTAAAACGTTCCAGTCTTTCCAGCAAATGTACTGTAGAGAGTAAAGCACAGCTAGTACAGAGGCACAATCAAGCACTGGGAAGATGGTGCTTAACTGAAATGAGGTTCCTAACTGCTAGGGTCACTGTTTTACACTTGCCGTGCCCTCTCAAGCATTCGCTCGTCACATGAGATCAGCACAAAATACCAACACTGGTTGTACTTTTGGGCAAAATTACACATTAGGGTATTTACTATGAAATAAAAAACTGCTGATGACCTGAAACACAGGTCACATCTATCCTGGTTTGTCACGACAGTGTCCTCCGCTGCCTTTACCTCCTTAAAACGCCAGATTACTGCTGACTTCTCTTTATTTCTCGAGTTCATCTTCTCAGTGAGAAGCTCTCAACAGGAGGATCTGGGCTCATGAATCCCTCCGAGTGTTAACCATTCCGTTGCCTTTGTGGGTTGACGGATAGATGCTGAAGTTGCACCAAAATGAACAGCTGGATCCATAAAAAGGATGAAATGTTGTCGCTATTAAGGTGCCTAAGCTCAGCAAAACAGAGATGTTACAGGAAAATTGATTCATTTCTTCTTTCCTCTTGTGACGTGAGAGTTTTTACTTCAGGCTTGTGTGAGTCGCGTTGTGCCTTTGTTTCACTCTTTTTCCTGTCTCGCATTTCGTACCGGCTTCTTGGGATCTGTGTTCGGTACAGTGTGTTCCCCGACTAGTCATGGTTGTAGGTAGGAAACGTAGAGACGCCTTGTCACAGATGGCACATTTGTGCTGATAGCTGCAACCCCTGTGGTCTGCAGTCATGGTTTGCAGTTGCAGGGGAAGTGATTGTGCAGTGTATGAATAAAAGCTCCTCCTAATCTTCCATCCAATCTGCAGAAAATCAAGATCAGAGCCACTGAACCAAATCTTTGTTTTCTCTGCTCCCCTCAGTGCTCCTCAGGAGCGGAGCTGTCAGCGACGAACGGAGAGACGAGGTGAGAAAGAGAAAAGCGAGGCAGGGGGAGGAATACTGAGGGAGAGGCATGCGGCGAGGGAGAGAGGGAGAACGCAGAAGATGGACTTAGAAGCACACTGTGAGTGCCGTCTAATGATGTTTGTGAAGCTAGAGAGACCAGGGAGGAAGCATTTCGAGAACGGTGAGAGAAGCGAGCAGGAGGTGAGCAGGAAGGATAAGAAAGAGAATTAAGGGAATCCTCTACAGCCAGATGGTGCCACTGGGCAGGAAATGGTATCATCTGTGCTCCACTGCATTTTTGCTGTGATTAAAAAAAAAAAGAGGCAAAGATGCATATGCAGGCATGGTAAACAACGGCGCTAAACAGCAAATCCTCTGCTGCTGCGAGGGCCAAAAAATTAGCTGACTACCAGGAAGTGAAATAAATGAGCCAGGAAAGCAAATTAAATGCTCGTCCTAGATCGAGCAATCCAGCGGAGAGGCAAAATCAAAACTTTTTTTTTTTTGCCCAAACATACCATTTTTCTCATCATTCCTGGTTTGCAGTCATTGCAACTCATTGAATTCAGTTCAGTTTTGATTTTACAGCGCCAAATCACAACAACAGTTGCCTCAAAGTTTATATTCCTAAAATATTAAAGTGAAAACCCGAACAATCAGACCCCCCTTTGAACAAGACGCGGTGACAGTGGTAAGAAAAGACACACTTCCAGGATCAGGGAGGGGCGGCCATCTTTGGGGAATGATTACACGCAGAGTGGTGTATGAAAGCATGGAGAGGTGAGTGAAGAAGAAGCGCTCAGTGCATCACGGGAAGCCCCCAGCAGCCTCGTCCTATTGCAGTGTAACTAAGGAAGGATTCAGGGTCACCTGATCCAGCTCCAACTATAAGTTTAGAATTAAATATAATAGAATAGCCTTTTATTCTCACTGTACACATTAGTAAGGAGCACTATACTGCAGCGGCATAGCTTTTAAGCCCAATCTTAAAAGTGGGACAATGTGACAAACTGGTTCCACAGAAGAGGGGCCTGAAAGCTGAAGGCTCCTCAGTGTCACTGTGATAGTCACCTAATTGCATTTGATACTCACACCTCAGCCAATTTCAAAAAAAGCAAGGAATTTGACTGATATTGTAATATTTGTTAGTTATTTTAGTTTCAAAACAAATCGAGTTGATAAACTGCCATACAGTAAACGACATACATGTGACACATATAGCAGACCGTAAAATTCAAATATACCCTTCATCACTTCATCAAAAAGAAATAAATGAGTAGTTCTCCCAATGAAAACAAGATGCAGATTTTAAGCAAAGAATTACAAAGGTGACAAAAAAGGGGAAACTTGCTCGCGGGACAATTTCACAGATAAACACAGAGTGAGCGGATACTCTGCTCCCACATTAAGACGGAAAAGTAATTCCTAAAGTTTGTCACTCGAATCTGCGCCACTTGCTATTTTCTTTTCCTCTCTGTTTCTCTTAGCCCCAATCATTCCTTCATGAATAGTGACAGCTTCACCGCTAAAGTACTCCAGCTTTCTAAGAGTGGTGTTGCATTTATTTATTTATTTCCGCCCGCACTACAGAGCCACTAACTCGATTTTATACCCGTAAACTGGCAGAAACTCAAATGTTTATGCACAGCCACTGCACCTGAGGAGGATAAGCACATGAACCTCGCAAAAGCACATCACAATAATCTTAAAAGGAGAACTACAGCAATGCAACTCGTGTCTCTGGATGTATTTCTACAATTTTGATAGCGCTGTAAGAAAACAAAAACAAAAACGCCGAAACAAAACAGAATTTTGCATTTGCAGTAGCTGGAAACACCCAAAATGAAACTGTATTTACACTTAAAATACATCACAATACAACTGATCAACTCAACAAGACAAAAACAAGACAGATTTCTTTAGCATATTTTTTAAAAGAAGACAAATTCATTCTGTGGACTAATTTTGTTGGTTGTTGTGAAAGCTGTTGAAAACTATCCCGTGATTAACGATAGGATTTCATGTTTAGAATTGTTATACTAAAAAAGAGATATTTTTGTCTGTTTTGAATAATTGCCCAGTCATATTGTTTGAAGATTTTCAGGTTTTGTTCTGGAAATTTTGGGTTCCCGCTCCTCCTTTAAAAGCAACCATATTACTGTTTTATTGATACAATGCCCTCTGCTGGCCACAGTAAATGTTTGAGTGGGTGGATGGATGGGTTGGCAAAACATTGGACTTCAATAGGAGTGTGATGGTTGAAAAAGCAGGAGTCGTCACAGGAACTATTAGAAAAATAGGGTTTTCATTTATCTAACCCCCAAAATTATATTTGCAAAAGTAATAAATGTTGAGCTCATAAAAGAGGTCAAAGAAACAAAACTAAACTCAGGCGAAGAACTGCAAACTCGTTGTTTTGCGTCCTGACTGGCTGTAGACCGTTGTCAATCAATCTCGTGCCTTGTTTCCTCTCCAGTGCAGGATGCATTCAACTGATCAAATTTACATAAATCTTCGATCTCTAGCAGTGTGACTCTGAAGTGCTGTACTGTATGTTTGTAAGTTTTCTCCCCAACAAACACAACAATGTTGATGAAACACTTTGAACCATCAAAGGCAACCGCAGGTGCCTTTGGTTTCATTCTATAATACTGGACCTTCTACGAAGGTTTAAACTTTGAGAGTATTTAAACAAAAATGTGAAAATGTTCATGCCTGTCTGAGACAAGTGTATAAAAATAAAGATGGCTACTTTGCGGATTTCACCTATTTATTTATTTATTTTTGGAACGTAAGTCCCGCGATAAACGAGAGACCGCTGTAAGTGCTTTAAACCCTGGCCACCACCTTTTGTCTGGCTCTCCCAGGGATCATGGCAGGTAAGAAACATAAGAGAAACAAAGATTACTCACAAGCTGGTATGAATACATAAGTAAACTAAATGTGCACGCTTACAAATAGAACCAATGTATCCAAACCAATCAATAAACTACTGCAAACTAAAGTGTGTTATATTAAATGAAGAAATAAAGAATACAATACAAGAGTTACTTAGACTTTTCGAGTGTGGCCATGGGTTTGGCCATCACAAGGAGAAACAGGTTTGCTTTCGATAAAGCTCGATTTAGCAAAGAGTTTGGACTTCCCTGTGCCATTTATCCAGGCTTGGTATTGGTATTAGGAGTACACTGGTTTTTGGCCCCATGGAACTGCCAAGCAAGAAAAGAAAAAGTCCATCAAGGAGGTTCATGGATGCAGTGAAGGAGGACATGCAAAGGGTTGGTGCAATGGTACTGATAGGATCAGATGGAGGGAGATGATCTAGCCCAGGGGTGGCCAACCCGCGGCTCTCGAGCCGCATGCGGCTCTTTGCCTGGTTTCATGCGGCTCTTACGTTCATATCAAAGTTTATGTTTGTGTTTTGATTTTTTTATGTTGTTGTTTTAAAATGTGCGCGTTCGCTTCGCTTGAGTTCAATATGGTATTTTCATCAAATGCGCATGTGTGTGAGATGAAAATACCGCAAAGTTTCCCAGTAGGAGCAAGTTCGCCCTTAAAATGGCAGGAAAAAAATGCACAGCAAAAAGAAAATATGAAGATGAACACAGGACGTTTTTAACAGAGTGGGAGAGTTTATATTTTTTTGTTGAACGCAATGGTAGGCCATTCTGCCTTATATGTCAGACGTCATTAGCGCATTTCAAAGCTTCAAATCTTCAGCGCCACTTCAGCTCACTCCATGCTAACATCGACCAGGAATTTCCAAAAGGGACTGAACTTCGCAAGCACGAGTTGGCCACTTTGAAAAGTCAGGCAGAAAAGCAGATACAGTTTTTCCAAAAATTTACGAAGCGGTCAGAGACCATAACGCTCGCATCCTATCAGCTGGCTTGGAACATTGCACGGGCTAAAAAGCCATACAATGAAGGGGAGTTCGTTAAAAAATGCCTCAGTGAGTTGGAGATGATCGATCTTTGTGAAGAGGACCAATTGAAACCTGCTTTAAGGGAAGGGACCATTGAGTTCTGGAAAAGTGTGCCAATGGAAAAATACCCCAATGTCAAACGGGCTGCGCTTAAGATACTGTCAATGTTTGGGTCAACATACGTCTGCGAGTCTGTGTTTTCTACCCTAAAACATGTGAAATCAAAGCATCGATCTGTTCTGACTGACACACATGTGAAAGAATTGCTTCGAGTGACAACAACGGAATACAAGCCAGATTTAAAGAGGATTGTTCAAGGCAAGGAATGCCAGAAGTCCCACTAAACAACATGCATTATAAAAGTAAATGCTATTGTAGATTATTATATTTTTGTTTGTGGACTTGGTTGAACTGAGAGTTTGTGTGTGTGAGACAGTGCACACAATGTTCATTGTTGAAAATGACTGGCCTGTGGTTTTAGTACTGTAGGAGTCCATTTCTGTCATTATCATGTTGGTGTGTGACATTTACAATAAATCTGGCTGAGCAGAGGTGTGTGTGTGTGTGTGTGTGTGTGTGTGTGTGTGTGTGTGTGTGTGTGTGTGTGAGAGAGAGAGAGAGAGAGAGAGGGAGGAAAGGATGGGTGATGTTCATGTGTGCCCATGCGTATGATGTGGCTCTTTGCGGTAACACAGTAAAAAAAAAGTGGCTCTTGGTCTCTGACTGGTTGGCCACCCCTGATCTAGCCCTAAATGGAACAGCTTGAAGGAGAAGAAACTGAAAGGCAAAGTTTCTTTAAACTTTGACCCTTAACTTTGACCCCAATCCTGTCTTGTAACCAAACCCCGATCTTCGTTATGTTGATTAATAGGTGAAAACTCAGAAACTCAGTCATTCATGAAAGAGTAATAGTGTGGGTTTTCAGTGCCCACTCAGGTGGGCATTGGTGATGTAATTGAATTTATTCTGATGGCCAGTGAAGAAACATTTTGCAAGCCTGAGAGACATACTCAGACAAGCATATTAGCATAACTTATCATAATATCAGTCTTTCTGCCTCCTGGTGGTCAAAAATCACTTCACAGAAACTTTGCATATCATAAATCAAGCCCTCTGCACTTGACACTCTTACACGATATCTTTTAATTTTTATTCAGTTTGATCATTTTACCAGTCCAAGATGAATCATCACATTCTGTGGCACGCACACTTTAAATCAAACTCTATTCATCTCCCCACAATCGCTTCTATCATTTACACAAAGCCTCCTTTATCCAGCTGAGTGCTTAGGAAAGCATGATCTATGAGGAAATGCTCGTGTAAAGTAGCCTCAATAGCCGCCAGGCTTTATTGTATACAGTGGTTACAAACAGAGATCGCCCACATTTGTATTTCGTGCATGCTTCCAAACAAGTCCAGAGAATATTTTGCCTTCTGTATGGTCTTATCTGTAACACAGGTGAAGTCAGCACAAAGCTGGGAGAAGACACATTTCAAGCCAAGAGCAACACACACTCAGCTTCACCTGCTGCATTTTATTCTTCTTTGTGTGTGTGCGTGTGTGCGCGCGCACTTGTGTGACCTGGAAATGAGTTAAATGGGTGGTAGAGTGCCAGCAATGTGTGAGTGTGTGTCCTACAGAGAGGTTAAATGGTTCTCGGAAAAACACCAGTGACTGTACACTTTGCATGTCTGTGTGTATGTGCGTGTCTGTGTGCGAGCTACTGTTGACAGGGGCGTTTTTCTACTGACAGCAGTGATCAACAGTGAGCACCCCTGGCTTGGCACCAAGCTATTACTTAATTCATTGACATTTTGTGTAATTGCCTCAGGGCGGTTTGCAGAGGTGGTACAGGGTTCTAATGGGATTAGATTAGAGAATACAATTACCATTTCACATATAAAAGGAATACTCTTTGAAACGCTCATCAGCTCAGGGGAGGTGAAAGGAAGTGAGCATTATTTTTATGTATATACATTATAGTGCAAAAGTGTTGAGCCACCCCTCATTTCCTTATATTTTGCTTCCTAGAAGCCAGAATGTCTTTTAATTTTTAAAAGTATGAAAGCAAAAAAAGGCACCAAACTTACAGGATCAACCATTGTTCTGTCTACAGATGTAATGAACAAGTTATCAATAAACTAATTTTAAATAGTATCTTTAGGTACTTTGTTACTAGCGGCCTGTTGCAAAAACACATCTTTTATTTCAGTGTCTTTAGTTGAATCTATGAAAACTGCCAAAGATAACATAGACTGACAGGAGTGAAATAGTATTTTTGCTGTAATAAGGTCATTCACAGAGGTATTAGTGGACAAGCTGGCATATCTTAGCATGGTGTGCAGTGTGTCATAAAAAAAATTGAGGAAACTGAAAAAATGGAGAACAAAACCTGAAGAAATATCTACAGCAATTGAACGATGTCTAAACCCTGTAAGACCCAACCTATCAAAAAATAGCCAGAAAATCCTGTTTTTTTTTTTTTAACTGAGATGTTTGTTAACCCTTATAACAAAATCCACATTTTTTTCTATATCATGTTATGTATGATATATTTTATTATATAATTATTATATATTTTTGTATCACGTTTCATACATTGGGCGTTTCTGGCCTCGTTTTGTTAACAACAATGTTAATTTTAGACAAAAAAAGAGTTTTGTCCATAACATTTTGAAATTATGGCAAGTATTGATCATGTTGATGAGATGGAGGTCTCAGAAACTCATGTATCAAATATGAGAAAAGGGCATTATAGGGTTAAAGTTGTGTCCTTATAAAGAAAAAAACCTGAGAGATGCATCTTTGCCTTCAGTTGATCCTTTTCTGTTCACTGAAGCCTCATCAGAAATGGTCTGAATTTCGAATCTTCTGAATCTTAAGGAAGTGAAACGGAGAATCTGCTACTCCCTGCCATGAAGTGGCCTCCCCAGAGCCCAGACCCCAACATCATTGAAGCAGTGTGAGATCATCTTAACAAAGAACAGAAAAAAAAGGCAGCAAACATCCGAAGAAGAGCTTTGAATGTCCTTCAAGAACCCTGGAGAGCTATTCACGAAGACTACTTAAAGAAATGACAATAAAGCCTAAGTTCAGGCAGTGGTAAAAAACAAAGATGGTAATACTAAAGATTAACTTTCAAGGTTATTCGAGTATAAACTCTGTTTCTGCCTTATATCCTGTATTTCCATCTATGTTTGCAATTTGCAATAAATCACCTCACTTAGTCACTATTTCCCTGCAAAATAAACAAAGAAATAAGAGATGACTAAAGACTTTAGCAAAGTTTATATCTTTGCATACGCTTAGAAATAAGTGGAAAGATTTTTTCCCTCCACGCTATGCTTGCATTACTGTATTCTGAAGGTGAGTAAGTGAACTTAGGAACGTTGCAATGGGTGCCCCCCGCCCCCGCCCCCGCCACCCTCCTTTTCTTTCCAGGGTTTATCAAGGTGGCTCGTCATGGCAGCCTCAGAAATGGCCCTGTCAGGACTCTTGGAAATGTCGATGTGCAGATAATGACATGCTGAAAGCCCTGAACCACCAGCTTGTCACCTGCTGGTAATTGGTTCTTCTACCAGTTTATTGTCTCCAGCTGCACTGCTCATCACTGATATTCCTATTTTAGAAACACAGGAAGAGCGAGGGAGAAAGAGACAGAGATAAATATGAACATATTCATGCGCGCGCGTGTGTGTGTGCACGCGCACTTGTGCACATGTTTTAGACAGGCTGCAGGTGCACATTAGCAAGTATGTGTGTGCTTGCACTTATTAATGATTATCTGGCATGTTCTTTGTTTTGTCCTGCAGTCCACGGTGTAAAAACACATTTAAGTGGTTACAAAAAAAGCAAAGAAAAAAAACTTACAGGACACTTCATCTTATCTTGCCAGGAACGTTTCCAACTTTGCAGGTGGTGGGCAAGATAATCCAAGCAATTCTCCAGCTGTTCCAATATTTTAAAGCGCAATCAAACATCATCCAGCACTAAAAAGACTGCAGTGAATTCAATCTTAGCATCAACACCGCTGAAGTTTAATCTGGTGTCAAGGCCGAGAACTCAGGCTTTTTTTTTCTTTTACTTTGGATAACAGAGGAATCACACGTTACACGGCAGTTATTGAGCTGGACATTGCTCTTTAGCTGCTACTGCATGGAACATTATGTGCGTTTTGTTACAATGGAAGCTTTCCCTCGCCGTGATTTGCAGCATTGGGCATAAAAAGCCTCTAGCACATCTGTGCTGGTTAAAAAACCCGTGTTTTGCAGCTTCTGTAGTTTTGCTCTCTCAGCAAGTGTGCAGGACAGCTGTCCTAAACCCTAAACCATCAGAACTGTGCAGGAAAGAAAATATATACTAACAATAGTGGATTTTTAATATATAGTTTATACAGCCAATATACTGTTTCAGCAGTAGAGTCACTTTTTTGCAGCCACATTATGTTGTGAGATTTTTTTTCATTCTCGTGGGTTAAGTGAGTAAAAGAGTACACATTTCTACTTTTCTTTAAGGCCCAGTTCAGGAGAGGCCTATTCAGAACCACAACAAGTGGTCGATATTAAATGTCATTATTGAGCGATAGACACACCACCTCTGTGCCCTCTTTTTTTCACTGAGAAGTGCTTAAGTTTTCCTCATTCATCTTGACCTTGCAGTCAGCATGTGTCTCCATTCAAAGGGCACAGGAGATTATGGCGGTTTTGTGATTTTTGTCAAAGGATAGTCCGGATGATGATTTATCTAGGCAGCCTCTATTAATTTTTCAAATACAAATGATAGTCATGAATCATGCTATATGCTGACCGCCCTCTTCCTGACCAGTGTTGACCTTTGCATACACTTTGAATGGCTAATTTGCTAATGTTTCAAAAGGTGCCTGAAAACTTCACCTTAGTTAATACAGTGACTTTGATTGGTTTTGGGTCCTTTCAGAGTTCCTGGAGTTCATGCTGGAAGTATACGTGGCAGAAAACTTTCCGACCTGGATGGGTTAGATTACAGTACACAGTATGGTCAGCTAATCATTACATTTATGTCTATTCCATGTCTGGGCTGCAATTTTGTTCGTCTGACTGGGATGATTGGCCGTTGAGGCTGTCCTTGACCATGTCATTCTTCTTCTTAAACAAGAATCTCTTTGTGGTTTGAGAGAAAAAAAGAGGGAAAATTCTTGAAGACTTTACAGCTTCTCCAAATGGTTGTTTGTGCAAGAGAAACCTGTGATAGGATGTGTTAACAGGGTTATGACAGCAGGTAGCAGCTGTATTTCACAGTATTTCATTTGTCATGTTAGGACATCAGACGTTTAATGGCTTCTGCTCACGGCCAATAATATTTAACCAGTTCTCATTATTAGAATGGTTTCACACTGTGATTTATCTCTTCGTTTTGACCACTGGACAATTTTTCTAGCCTCGCCAATTTCTTTCACCTGCCGGGGATTGGAAGTGGTGAATCTCGAGTCGTGATCTTGTCAGGTGTTGTGGAAATCCACTTGGCCGTGCAATTCATCAGTATCTACATCCTCTGCACACATTCCTTCATCTGTCTCTCTGGTATCATAAAAATCAATTGATTTGGCCTGCAGAGTCCGAGCTTTTTCCCTCTTTTTTTTAAAAACCATGTCTTTTTATGATTTCTCTTGGACTCATTGCTGGAAGAAGCTAAACTTATACAAACAAGACTTTCTGCTGCTGGTGAGAAGATTATTGTGGTATGTTTGACTATGTGTGACAATTGTTATCAATGGAAAATAATGCATTTTCATATAGTACAGTGTAAAAGTCTTGAGCCACCCCCTCATTTCTTTGTATTTTCTTTTGACATTGCTACTTCTACTGTTCATTTTCAATCTACAGCAGGTGAATAGTATCAGAAAGTCATTTTCTTAAGACATGTAGGAAAAAAATCCAGCAAAGGGCTGACACAGGACTTGAGAGGTGCATCTGACCGTTCAGCTAATCCATTTAGCCTCACTGAAAGGGGGGGGGGGGGGGGGGGGGGGGGAAGCTGCGGTACGCCAAATTAAAGAAGAACTTGTTTGAAAATCAGAGGCAATGGATTTCATGAAAAGATGAATGAAGATTAAAATGTGAAGTTTTGTGGTTGCGTTTCAGCCAATGATCCCCAAAACATTGCCAATGCAGTAAAACCATAGCTGGATATTCTAACACACAATGGGACACTATGAGTCATGGATAGGCCTCCCCAGAGTTCGGAGTTGGGATCATCTTGATAGAGAATTAAACAAAAGGCCACCAACATTCAAAGAAGAGCTCTGACTGTCTTTCAAGAAGCCTGGAGAACTATTCATGAAGACATCTTTAAGAAATAGCAAGAACGCTGCCTAAGAGAGTTGAAGAATGCTTGACTATGTTGGCCAGCTAGTTGAAAACTGTGACTATCGGCAATTTGCTACTGGGCGAGTCGTTGATCACAGCCTGCTCAGTGAAAAGCTGCTAGGTGGAAATAAGGCTAAAATAATAGATGACAATCCTCTATTACTTCATCTCTTCAATGCCGTTTCATATGCATCAAAAAAACTTGCAGCCATTAATTCCATGCAAGGCCAGACAATGACAAATTTGTGTCTGGTGTTAATGTGGGAACAGAGATGCTAGTTCTGCTCCCCAAGTTTGAAAGTCCAGGCAACTCTGGCTTCACTAATTCTTGTGTCTAACTGAAACATTTAATCCCATCTTTGCATGTCAGCTGACACATGAAACACAATGCTAGGTGACACATTCTGTGTGTGTTGCACTTCTAATATCTTCATTTAACAGATTTGCGTTCAAAGCATTAATTTACGACTGAGCTAAAGCTAGTGTACTTAAACTATTCTTACTTTTGATTAACTTGCACACAGGAGCAGCAGCAACAAACAACATCAGTTAGAGAATAATAAAAGAGAAGGATTAAAATATGCCTTAAGGTTCTTTCTTTTATTGTAATTGCCAGTGAAAAGCATGAAAGCTTGTTTACAGCAGCGCAGCTCATTAAAAGCTGCACCATGTTTGGCGTCACTGTCTGGTTTCTCAAATAGAACGGTCACCTTGCAATTAGGGTATGGTGACATAGGAATCTAAATGCCGTCTAAAGAGAGGCACACTGTCTCAGACTTGTCTAAGTCGATGCTTATTCTTAGCTGAGGACAATTACTGAAATACTGACTCATTAGTTTCCTTCACATCCTTTTCAACACAATGTAATCTATCTCCCTTGTAACCACATCCTGTCTGGGATGTTTTCAATTACTCACTGTGTCCCATTCTCTGCTTCCACATCTCAGCAAAATTCACCTCCTCCTTTTAGCTGTCTACAGACAGCCTATAGTGTCTGCTTGTCTGTGTACATTATTCCTTTCTGACTGCTTTAGTCTGCAAAGAAGCTCTGAATGAGCCAGTAAAACAATATTTTGGTTTATATAAGTGCTGCTGCTCAGATTAAGAGCCTTCCTTCACTGACCGGCCATCTTACACAGAACTAAAAATACAGTGAAAAACTTGAAGATTATAGGAAAAAAGAACCCGTATTTATATATTTTCTGTTGACAGCTTTTTTCTTTTTTTCCATTTCCATAACCTTGGTTATTTTTACTCCCCTTTAGTCATGCATTTTCACAGGATTGGCAGTGTCATTATCTGCCCAACAGCAAAGTCCCTTGTATTTTTTACTAAATGTATGTATTTATGATTGTGGAGCTGCAGGGTGCAATGATATCTGCCACTCTCAGCAGCGCTTGGGGGCTTTTGTGTGGCGCTTCAGAAAGGTGTTGTGTCCCTGGGACTCTACACCTCACCAAGCAAGACGGATTCCCAGCCAGCCTGCCGCCTGATAAGCCTCTGTGAAATCCCAGAGAGTCGGGATTCGATTAAAATAATCAACAAGGAGGTGAGAATATCTCCATATTTGGTGTGGTTTTAGACATTGCGATAGAGGAAGGGCCAGTCACCAGCCAAAAAAAAAAAAGAAGTGTCCCGCTGAGAGTAAAGAAGTTGCGAGGCAGTAATGCCATTTGTGTCTTCAGTGCTTCTTAATCAGTTTTTTTTCCTCCCGCGTTAACCTTGTTGCCCTTTTTACCTTTGCGACTGTGTGTTCATGCATGCGTTATGTGTGACACACGCTGATGCTGATCACTTGTTGGTGGAGAGAAAGCGGTGTGCATTGCCAAAACGCCTCATTATCGCATTCACTGTCGACTTTGACAGCTTCCAATGCCCGAGATTTATCCCTGCTACAACTGCCACTTCAAAGCGTGGACTTATTCAAATTTATCCCAGAGTTTGAGGAGACTTTTAACATATTCCTCCTATAACAAGCCCCACGGGCTATAGGGAACAATGGTCCCAACTTTGAAGTAAATAACTCCCCTTTACAAATCCCATTTTAATGTTCTTGTGTGCTTCACCAGCAGCCAAAGAAAAGTGTAAATACATGACATGACATGGAAATCAATAAGATAATTAGTATTTTATTACAAGTTGTAGCTACTACAGGCAGAGTGCTCTGATTGTAGCTAAAGAACACTGGCAACATTTAAATTAAGGAAGAAATTAATCACGCGGAGGAAATGTAAGGTGTGTAATTAAGGCGCAACACGATGACTGGTGCTGCCATAAATCTATAAATATTCCTCTCTGAGACTGAGAGCGTTAAATGACTTAGTGTTACAAAAAGCAGTGATGTGTTGTGGCAATGCAAAGTGGAAAAACTTGCTGTGACTGAAGATGGATGGGACTCAAAGGTTAAACAGTCCAGTCCCAGCTCATTTTTGGACAGCGACACTCTGTTATGTGCAATTTTGCCTCCGTACAGCACCACAGTAAATTTTCATTGAAAAAAACAAAACAAGATATGATAGAAGTGCAGACTCCCTGCTTTAATTCAAGGGGTTTAAAACAATAGTATTGAGTTAGCTGTTTAGGAATTTGAGGCGTTTTTATACACAGTCCTCCATTTTCAGAAGCACAGAAGTGACTGGACAAGCAGTTTCATAGCCAACCTGAGGTCTGTTTCCTCGTTATTCCGTGGCAAATTCAGCAGATGAAAGATCTGGAGTTGATTTCGAGTGTTAAACTTGCAATTGGTAGCTTTTAAGTATCAATTTCAACATGAGATCCAAAGAAAACATAATATGACAGAGACGCAAAGTGTTAAGAGTCACCAAATAGACAATCTCGTGCAGCATTAAAAAGAATGAACGCACTTGTAACTAACCAACTAAAGTGGATGATTGCAGAATAATTTCAATGGTTAAAAACAACCAGCTTCACAACATCTAACTGAAACAATGACCACTCTCGAGCCCGTAAATGTACCACTATCAGAGACAACCAAGAGACGCCGTCATACAGTTTACAACGAGGTCAAAATCACTCAAGAACTAAAAGGCCAATCAATCTAAAAGAGCCTGCACAAGTGTAAAAACTGAAGAAACCAAGCTGCAAAGAATTTGACAGGACATATTAAAATCAGTTTCTAAGTTAAAGACTGTGTTGGTTTGTCAAAACACTTTTGTGCTTCTGAAAATGAAGGGTTAAGTATGAAAATAGCTGCACAGTGGTCCCTCGTTTATCGCAGGAGTTAAGTTCTAAAAATAACCCGCGACAGGTGAAATCTGTGAAGTAGCCAACTTTATTTTTTACGATTATTATAGATATTTTAAGGCTGTAAAACCCCTCACTACACACTTTATACACTTTTCTCAGACAGGTATGAACATATTCACACTTTTCTCTCTTGTTTAAACATTCTCAAAGTTCAAACCTTCATAGAAAAATAAGTCCAGTATTACAGAATCAGGACCAAGCCAATCAGGACACAGAACACATACATGCGCTGTAAAAAA
Source organism: Rhamphochromis sp. 'chilingali' (assembly GCF_963969265.1). Taxonomy (NCBI): domain Eukaryota; kingdom Metazoa; phylum Chordata; class Actinopteri; order Cichliformes; family Cichlidae; genus Rhamphochromis; species Rhamphochromis sp. 'chilingali'. The sequence continues at coordinate 34,319,874 of NC_137929.1, read as the reverse complement.
CAAAACAGAACAAAAAAAACGTGGAAAATTGCACACAAAAAAATCTGCGAAACAGTAAGACCTAGAAAGCTGAACTGGTTATAGTGAGGGACTAAACAAGTAATGCAATACCTGTCACAATTCAATTGTATGACAGCATTTTAGACAATATTATATAATCTTTTTTTTTTTTACAGTTGTGTTTTTCCTTTTTTATATTACATCCAATGAAACACTAATTATTCGTGTATCACAAGACAGTCTTTTTTTTTTTTATCAGAACACATTCTGTGTGGTTACGAGGTTTTTATATCATAATTTTATAGAATGCACAAATGCAGCTTTTTGGGGTCTATTTTCCTCTTAAATACCACAATCAAAAACCAGAACTATTTCCATAAAAATCAACTATCATGGGACCACAACATTGTTGTGTCAAAACATTCCAGATGATTCATGGTATGCCTGATTTTTAGAATTTCATTTGTAATTAAATTTGTATTTTCATACCTTTGGCCAGTGTTACTCAAAGCAGGATAAATAAAACATTACAATCTGCCTCTAATTGGAGTGAAAGAAGAATAATGCAAACAGGTTATAATTAATGACAATACAGTAATTATGGGTATAAAATCATTTAATTCAAATACACATCATAAAGGAAAACAGTTTTGATCTGATTTGCATATTAAATTTAGCATGTGATCACGGACACCGGCACAATTATCTAGAAGTTGTTGCTGCAATAAAAGTGTGAGTTAATTAGTGTGAGAAAAGGGTTGATTTAACCTCCTAAGACCCGAACTCTTCCACAACATGCATTTTTAATTTCGCTTTGATATTTGGGCTGATTGGGACCCGATGAATGTAAAAACAAAGAATTTTTTTCCTTATTTTTGTTTTTAATAAAAATAAGAGCCACATATGAGGATATTTGTTTAAAATTTTGATAGAACAGTAGCAGTATAATGTCCTCGTAAGTGGATATCAGGCCCATGTAGAGCAAAATTTAGTATTTTGGTCTAAATAACCTAAAATGTGATGTCCACATATGTGGACACCAGGTCCTAGGAGGTTAATAATTCATATTTGAAGTAAGAAGTGCATGCACTCTAGTTCGTTTTTTAATATATCACGTGCAAGTGATGTGAAGATGCAGCTGTATAAATAGAAAACTTTAAAATATTGCAATTCCCTTTTCAACTTGACAAATGTGAGAAACAGAATGGGAATTGCTAATAAGTTAAGAAATAGCATAAGGTTCATGTCAGGTGAAGCCTGCAGCTTAACAAACTAGACTGTTAAAAAAACATCTTAAAAAATGGTAATGTTGTGAACACTTTGAGATTTATATTAATTGCAATTCCTACCTCTACATTTATTTTTTAAAAATATATAATTAGCACAGCGTGGTCGTGCAATGATGTATATGTTTTTTTTTAGTTTTTATTCCTATTAATTATATTTTCACTTGTTACCTCTGAATTATTGAATCAGACCTAGATGACATGAAATTTTCAGCAAAATTATAATTCAAATACTCCTTTAATTATTGATTATTCTCATTCTCATTTCGATCATTTTATATATTTTTCCATAGTATTACATTTGAATTTAACAGATCATTCTCTCACATAACAGTCAAACATTTGTGAAATTATGATACATTTCTGAATGTATTTTTACAATCTAAATAGGCATATGTACAAAAAATATATTTAAAAAACAAAAAAATTGTGTTTTATTATATTTACAGTGAAGTTACGTTATTTTACCTTTGACATGTAAAATCACAGTCTACTTATGTAAATTTAATGATATTCTGGAAAGACAGTACAAAACTGTAATATATACAGTAAGATACTTTGACATTACTATTTTTTGGAACAGTGTAGACTTTATGCTTTTTCTAAATATAAACCTTGCTCAAATAGACAGGAAGAAATGAAAGTCAGTAAACTCAGAGAGAGAGACAGACACTGCATGGAAGAAAAAAAAACAACAGAAAATGTTTTTTTCTTCAGATAAGAAGATGGATAGTTCAGAAGTTTGTAATAAGAGTGTGATAAAGTTTCATTAAAGCACCAAATGAGTGATCAAAAAACCCCATATTACCTGTTTCATCCCAGACACAGCAGCACATCACGAGAGGTCAAATCAAAATTAAAAATTTAATGAAAGCTTCGACTTTTAAACAGAGCAACTTTATTAGTCATTTGGAAGCAGCAGTTTCAAAACTGTGTATGACTATGTTGCAATGAGGCAAAAAAGACCTTTTTTCCCCAACTTATTCAGTTCAATCCAGTTTTATTTATATAGCGCCAAACAAGGTTATTATCGTTAACGAAAACTAACGAAATAACGAAAACTAGAAGTGAAAAAACATTTTCGTTAACGGAGATAAAAATAAAAACAAAAAAAGGAAAACTAACTAAAACTGTAATGAGTGTTCACAAAGCTAACTAAAATTAACTGAATTTATAGCAAAAATGTGTTTAGTTTTCGTAGATGTGTGTGTGTGTGTCCTACAATAGTCAAGGGTGAAAATGAAGTTTAGTTTCCAGATTTTTTTCTTGCTGTGTCTCATTATGCCAGCAGGTGGCAGTACGTTAGTCGAGTCGTCTGTGTTGCTGCTCCGTCCACGCGCAGAATCATGTCAGGAAAAGTCGGGAGAAAGCGCCGGAGTCCAATTTGGGATTACTTTGAATATGACTGTGTTTTGGATAAAGCAAGTGTCTTGTAGTGGAAAGAGACAAATTATGAGGGACATTTCTAAAGGGGAAAAAAATCCCACAAACCTTAAAGTGCACTTGAAAAGCTCACACAAGAAGGCTAAGCTAGCTTACCTTGAGAAGGTAAGGGAGCACACTCAACCCTCATCCCCAGAAAACAGAAGCTAACCCCAGGCAAGGCAGCGTGATGCATCCCGAGACAACAGGACGGGGGATATCTACATAACTGTGTGAGTCAATTGCCTTCAAAAAGTTTATCAATTCACTTGAAGCAAAATTACGAACACCTGGTGCTGCAAGAGTTAATAGTCTCAATGGGGCCAAGATATAAATTTTATAGTTGCCTGGTATCAATGGTTGTTCATCTGCCCTAATTTATTTATTTATTTAAAGAACCCATAGGTGGGAATGTGAGTTGTCTGTCTCTGCGTGTTAGCCCTGCGACAGACAGGCGACCTGTCCAGGGTGCAGGGTATGGTAGCTGGAATAGCAACATACCCAAGGATAAGCAGAAGAGAATGACTGATGTGATGAAACTGGGATTTTGTTGCACTTAATTATTGCAAACACAACTAAAACTATAACTGAAACTAATCAAAACTAAACCGAAACTAAGGATTTTCAAAAAAATAAAAACTAAACTAGCAAACAATTGGTAAAAACTAATTAAAACTGATATAAAATTGAAAATCTGAAGTCAAAACTAAATAAAAATAAAAACTAATGAAAATTGCAAAACTATTAAAACCCTGGCGCCAAATCACAACAACAGTTGTCTCAAGGCACTTTATATTGTAAGGTAGACCCTATGAGCAAGCACTTTGGCAACAGTGGGAAGGAAAACTCCCTTTTAACAGGAAGAAACCTCCTGCAGGACTAGGCTCAGGGAGGGGCGGCCATCTGCTGCGACCAGTTGGGGTGAGAGAAGGAAGACAGGACAACAGACATGCTGTGAAAGAGAGCCATTACTGAGTTTGCTGGTGTCAGTATTTAGTTTCTGCTTTTAGTGGATGTTCTCCTTCTTCATAGATCTTACCTGGAAAACTGTGGAGTCCCCACTCTAGGTAAAGAGATCAGTTGCTGGTTCAAGAGGAGTTCAAGTACGAATGAGGGGACAGTCCTCAGTATTGCAGATGATGTTGCAGTGATTGAAATACACACCATGAAGGAAAATCCAAAAGCAAAGCTGATGTTCTGCTGGTACACTTAAGCTTCTCCCCTCATCTTTGGCCACGAACTCTGGATAGTGACCAAAAGAAGCGAGATACAGGTGGTGGAAATGTGATAGGTTTAACATTTTCGTCATTCTGTTGGGGTTCAGAGTATAACCACTGCTCCTCTGTTTCAAATCCACCCAGTTGAGGTGGTTCGGACATTTGAAAAGGAAGCCTCCAAGGCAGATGAAATGTTCTAGGCATGTCCAACCTGCTGAGCATCTGCAGGTTCACCTATAGAAACTACCTGTTTTACTTCTCATGTCTTTTGTAGTGCTGTCAGCATTAATCTCGTTAAAATGACGTTAACGCCATAACCCAAATAACGCAGCAAATCTCCGTTAGCGATCGCCCCGTTTGTGGGGTGATACAGTTAGCTCGGTTAGCTGTTAACAAGTTAACTGTGCTAACGCGTTGACGCCGTGCAGCCCCACGCATGGGGCGAGCCGCGTTAACTCGCTAACAGAGATTTGGCGCGTTAATGCGGGTTATGGCGTTAATGTCATTTTAACGAGATTAATGCTGACAGCCCTAGTCTTTTGCTTTCTCCATAGATTTTGTTCACCGAATGATCTCCTGTGATTGTCTCAGCTTGAGCGGAACTAAATAGTCAATAAATCTGAATATTTAGACAGAAGGGAAAATAAACTGGTTAGGCTATGTCTGTTTTTTTCTTTACTGGCTGCAAAAACACGCTTACAGCAGGGACTGCATAGACAAAAAAGCAAAACCCACCAACAAACGAAGAAACTATTTGATTAGCCTATAGGACAGATTCAGTATAGAGTCACTAGATCCTATCTTAAGTACACTTTGCTAGGACTAGGTTGGATCAACATTCAACAAGTTACTGGAAACATTGCTCAGAAATCTTTGTATGTACTGACATGACAGCATCATACAGTTGCTTCAGATTTGTGGGTTGCACATCCATGATGTAAATTTTTTGTTCCACCGCATGCCAGAGGTGCTCTATTGGTGACTGCGGAGGTCATTCGAGTACCGTAAACTCAAATGTTCAAGAAACCAGTTTGATATGATTTGAACTTTGTGACTTGATGCTTTATCCTGCTGGAAACAGCCATCGGAAGATGGGCACACTGTGGTCATAAAGTGATGGACATGGTCACCAACAATACTCTGTGGTGTTTAGACAATGCTCCGTTGGTACCAGTGAGCTACTGCTAACTGGATCTTTTTCAGACCATTCTCTGTAAATGATGGTAGACGGTCATGTGGGAAATTCCCAGCACGCCAGCAGTTTCTGAAAAACTGGCACCAACAACCACGCCACTTTAAAAGTAACTTAAATCAACTTTCTTCCCCATTCTGATGCTCAGTTTGAAGTTGTGGAGGTTTTCTTGATCCTAAAAGTTACCATGTTAAGAGCAGATTAATAGTGCAAGGAGTGAGTGCAGAAAGAAATACAAGTGCAAGCAAAGCATCGCATGATGTTATCTTAGCGAAATAATGGCAATCATGACAATATGTAAATGACATGATTAGCAAGTGTACTTTTCTTGTCACGTTAATTGCAGAGGGAGTGAAGAGTCTTAAGTAATGACAGAACACAGCTGTTGGTTGACAGCTACATGCGAACTGGTGTACTTTGTTTACGCTGAAGAGCCAGTCTTGAGCTTGGGACAAAACCCTTCTGCCAAAATGGATCATATAGATAAAGCAGGACTACAGAATAGTATACAAAGCATTATGGGATATCACTGGAAAGCCTGCGGTAGTTGTGCGATTAAAAAATAAAAGTGGGTGATAGGTAGGTGGGCTGTAACAACAATTCAACATGCAACAATACAAATATGCCTCAGGTGAGAATGCTGCAATCATTTTGCAGCTTAACTCCCACAACTGTGATTGTATGTCTTCTGAGTTATCTCATCCAAGTTTTAAACAAGTCTTGATTGTCAGAGCTATCAGCGCATAACTTTGCCTACACACCATTTCTCATTGCAAGTGTGGATAATGCTAATAAGTTTGGCAATGTTCCCCTTCTCTTTGTTTGAAAACAAAAAAGAGGGTTTGCCAGCTGAGTCAATTGTTGTGTTGCCAGCCAACGTCATCAATCTAAAAAAAAAAGAAAGGAAAAAGAAAAAAATCTATTCATACAATAACGCAAGACTCCAGGGACTCTCCAGAAAAACTGTTTTTAAAAAGCAACAGAGGGCAAAACTGTTGGAAAAGACATTTCATTGTTAGTGCATAGCTACATATTCAAACTACACAACTTGGACTGCTGAGGCACTACAGGGAGGCAGAACCTGGCATATCAGAGATGCCACCTCTGATACCCCTAATTAAGCAGCGGTGACAACAGTATATGAAGTAGAAAAGATGGAAAGAGACAGGGCAGCAGAAGGAAGAAAGATGGATGACAACGCTGAGATGGATCATTTCTCGCCCAGATGTTTTCACAGAAGCATTGCGCCGATGATGAAACGTGCTCAGCACTCAGGGAGAGCTCCAGTGATCGCCACAGACACAAGGAGGTCAGCCTGCGGTGCACAAACATTGTTGATAGCCTCTTTTCTTCAGCCAAAATAGTCCACGTAAAAAGGATAAATACCCATGGACGACTACTAGAAAAAAACAAAACGAAAAATACTAAAGCACAGCTACTGAAGTAACTGGATCAGCAGCCCTGCTTTTCATCTTTCGCTGGCGTGATCTACTCGGGACAATATTTCAGACACCACAGAATATGACTGCCATAAATAAAACAGTATTAATCATCCCAATTCCCATTTGAGACCCTTCTCACATTTATCAGGCTTTTAATATTAACATAGATTAAGGGCATGTCTCACACCTTCACTCACTGTATGTAATCTTGCTCCAGATAGCAGCACAGTTAAAGGCTTCTATTGCACCTCGGATGTACGACATAGCATCTGAAGCTGATGCAAATATGACCCAGCGAGAGAGTATGAAGGTGAGCAAAATAAATCAAATGAAACAAATAAATCAACATGTACGGTAAATGAAAGAGCTAGTTTTATCAGATAAGGAAAAAACATTGCATTACTCATATGAAATACACTGTAATGCAATTGTAAACACAGACTATGACTATAGTGCACATCCTTAAAATTAATTTATATTTTATCAGGACTGTAACTGAATCTTGTATTCGATTTCTTTTACTTATTCTTCTGAAATAGAGGTATATGTTAAAACACCACAAGTTACTGATCTCCTCTTTCTTCCTCTTTGAAAGATCAAGAATCCAGACTGTGCTTATATTGTGCACAGGACTAAAAAATCCTCATCCTCCGACCCTCGGTGTGCAAACAAGAAATAAGTCAAGAATAAAATGGAGAGCTAGAAGAATTTGAGGTCAATATAAACATTTATTATCAAAGCCTATGTCCAGTATTGCATAAACTCTGAGGTAAATTCTTAAACCTATCAATGTGCATTACAGTTTAAATCCTGGAATGATCTACAATTTATAAATGCAAAGAAACCAACCAGGCATCGTTGAGTCCTAACATAGAAAACAAATGAGCATGTGAGACTGTGCACGCTTCACACCGTGACAGACGCGTGTTGTCGTCATAAAAATATCACCATTTATCAACTGCACTGTAAATATCTGTGTTCTACATTTTTGATCAGGTCTCTTATATTGTATATATTCTTAATGTTAAAAACAAGGAGTGCTGCTCACTTTTGCTTTATATTTATAAATGGTCTTGGTAAAAAAAAAAAAAAAAGCAATAAATGTGGAAATCTTCAGGAAATCTCCATGGGATTGCATCTTTTTGCATTCTGGGACTTACAGATATACAGATTAAGCACTGAGAAAATAAAAATTAGATGCTATTCTGTGTCTTTCGGCATCATCCATGCAAGTCGCAAGGAGAAAGAAAAGCTATGTGTTTACACTACTGCTAATTTTAGCATAGCCTATGAAAAACTAAAATTTATAACAATAACAAAAAAAAAAGCATGTTGCTAATACAGCTCCAAAAAAGTCGTGTTATACATGGTTATGCATTATTATGGAAAGTTTATAGATTCACTGTATATCAACTTATATCACAACATCAGTGGTCTCAAGGCACTTTATATTGTAAGGTAAAGGCCCTACAAACCTCTACAGATCTTATGCAAATAAATTATATATGTAAAAATTGGATGCACATATCATGTGCTCAGCATGGTCAAACATGGCCTTGAAACATCAGATCTACTTTTCACTTCTTTAACCTTTTCCTCTTTCTCCATCCAGCATACTTTCTCGTTTCCCCCCTTTTTCTCTTTTCTATCTCTCCCTCCCCCCGTCTGGCTGGAACAGGTTATCCAATCACACACCTATTCCAGTCACAGCTCCATGCGAGTACCTCTTAAAAGTACAGAGGCATGCACATTCACACCACTGCTTAACACGGTGTTCTGACGTAGCTAAAGTGGTTCCATTTTAGATGAAGTCTACATGATAATGAGCAGGTGTTAGGACGTGTTTATGTGTGAATGTCTGTGACTGCCATTGTGCATTTGACAATAGTCTTTGATTAAGGTGATTCAAGTACAAAGGGAGACTGAAGTTTAAGCTGACAAAAGCAGGAAAATGTAGCACATCCAGTTCATGCAGATACGTGTGCATTCATAATACGACTACTGCTCATGCATCACCCTACCATATAAAAAATATATCAACCTTAAAGCAACCAAGTTAGTTTAGTGACTTAAATACCAGAGTGGGGTCCCTCATTACACTCCTAATCTTGCTAAAGAACTCTAAACTTGAGTAAACTCATCTTACATCCATCAGTTGAGCTGGTTTCATAATCACCTTTGACTTTGAGTATCTGGCTCAAGATTTCTGCAGCAGTAGATTTCACATCTGTGGGTCCGTTAGGTAAAGGTCACAAAACATTATAATGTACAGCGTGCGCAAATGTATAAGGCCAACATACAATCTAAGCTTTATGCCACAGCTGTCATGATTCGGCCGTGTGGCAGGCAGGATGAGGACCCAAATTGCAAACTCACAGACACGGGGGATAAACTCAAAATGCAGCTTTATTGCTGACAGGTGATAAACAATAACGATGATACAAAAGCAATGCAAAACTACACTAAACTGGGAAAGGCTAAAGTAACATATACCGGAAGACACGGGGAGAACCACACACGGCATGAGGGAGAACGCGACGCCGAACAGAGGGAGACTCAGACAGAAATACACAGAGGGTAAACGAGGAAAGTGGGCACACACGGGGAACACAGGTGACACTGATAATCATAACGAGACAGGGCGGGGTGAACTGAACATGACATGTACAGGCACAGAGGTTCAGACAGGAGGAGAGAGAGCACGGGGAAAACACAGACATAACGGGCTGGGGAAACATGAAACAACCACAAAGGGAGACGAGGGCTCATAGATACACAGAGGGGCACACAGGGGGTAAAAGCCATGAAGGGAAAACACTTAGGGAACAACACAACAGGGCAACTCAGAAAACATGGCCTAAATAAGGAACCAAATATAAAAATACAAGGAACTAAGAATACTGGGCCCACATGGCCCAGGACCATGACATCACCCCCCCCTAAAGGGCTGGCTCCCGACAGCCCAAACCCGAAAAACAAAACAAAAACGGAAAACAACCCACCCAGGGCGGGAGGCGGGGGACCAGGACGGAGGGACCAGAACGGGAAACAAAACAAACAACAGAAAACACAGGAGCACATGACCATAGTCCAAATAAAGTTCAGGGGGCCGACCCAGAGCCCACAGGCACAAGAGTTCACGGGTCACACGGTCGGGGGGCCGACCAGGCGGGTGGCACAGGTGACAGAGCTGGTCCGGAGGCCGGCCGTGCGGAAGGCAGCGGCGGCGGCGAAGGAGACGACGGAGCAGTTCAGGGGGCCGGCCGCGCGGAAGGCAACGAAGGAGACGACGGAGCAGTTCAGGGGGCCGGCCGCGCGGAAGGCAACGAAGGAGACGACGGAGCAGTTCAGGGGGCCGGCCGCGCGGAAGGCAGCGGCGGCTCTCCAGTGTCGGGTGCACTGGTCGAGGCCCGGTGGGCACAGGACCAGGCATAGCAGAAGCTGGAGCTCGACCAGGCGAGGCACAGGCTGGAGCTCGACCAGGCGAGGACGAAGACTCGGAGGCTGGACCAGACGAGGACGAAGACTCGGAGGCTGGACCAGACGAGGACGAAGACTCGGAGGCCGGACCAGACGTAGCAGAAGCACAGGCAGAGGCTGGCCCAGGCGTAGCAGAAGCACAGGCAGATGCAGCCGGACCAGGCGACGACGAGCCGGTCGCAGGTGGCGGCTGGACAGGCTCCTCGGGCCCTCCAGCTGATGCGGCGTGAGGCTGAACGGGCCCCTCGGACCCTCCAGCGGAGACAGGAGGCTGAACGGGCCCCTCGGACCCTCCAGCTGACGAGGCGTGAGGCTGGACAGGCCCCTCGGACCCTCCAGCGGAGACAGGAGGCTGAACGGGCCCCTCGGACCCTCCAGCTGACGAGGCATGAGGCTGGACGGGCTCCTCGGGCCCTCCAGCGGAGACAGGAGGCTGAACGGGCCCCTCGGACCCTCCAGCTGACGTGGCAATAGGCCGGCTGCGTTCACATGACATCTTATAGGTATCAGTCCAGAAACAAACAGGTGTGAGATGTCTTGAGGCAGAGACCAGCCCAGTCACTGCAAGACTCATGTTAGTTGACATAATAGGTTCAGAAACAGAAAGCCCTGTGTCTACATTCCGCCCTTCAGACTCAATCAATGACATAACGTTATGGCACAGGTAAGCAGGGTCAGCCACAGGGAAAACAAGGATTACTATATTACCCACAAAAACATGACTTAAACCTCCAGGGGGAAGTCCCTGGGTGAACATGAGATATTCAGATATGGATCTGGGTGATGAGAATTGACCAGTCTGATAGCGGTAAGTGTTACATTGACTTGGGACCACGCTAGAGGTGGACTGTAACTCAAGGGTGTTATGTAGAGTGTATGGTGAAATGGGTACGGATAATGCTGTGCTAGCAACCATAGCCGAGACGGGTGACATTTCCGGCTGTGTGCTGGTGTTAACATTAACCTTGGGACTCAAAACCCTGCCCGATAATGTGCTCACAGAAACCTCGGAGAACTGTGTCAAAGTAACTCCGTGAGGGGACGCTACATGGTCATTAATAGTGGAATTGTATCCCCTGGTCAGACTCAATCCTCTGAGTAGAGGCGGCAGGGATGGAGGTAAACAGTCCAAAAACACCCTGCTCACGACTGTGGGGAAAACAGAATTTAGGTGGGGACATTTCACAGTTCGTGTTACCCTGATTAGAATCCCTGTTGTCACCTTTAAGTCCCAACATGAGGTCATGACCAGCATTCTTATTTTTAAGTTCATTGGACACAGGAGCAGCAGGCAAAACATGATCACACCTCGTCTCACCCTCCGTTCTTATATGCTCTGCGACATGACCCTCCTCTAAAAAGTCCTCACTCGCTGTGAAAGCACAAGTGTCTACTTTAAGCACCTCGCAGGTGAGCAGAGCAGACTCAGGAAGGGAGGCGTTAGCCACAGGCAACTCAGCTTTAGATGGAACCCCAGGCGAAGCAACGGACAACGGAGGAAATTCCTCCCCCCCTCTTGTCACACAATTAGCTTTCAGGTCTGTGGAGGTCTCCCTCCCTCTAAGTATTATACCAGAGGTCCCTGCCAAATCACTAGGTCTGTCTACGGGTGTCTTCGGGGCAAAATCTCTGGGCGGCGGCCCGGTTAGCGCTGTATTACTCAGTTCACAGTTAGCACTGGCTGTCTCTGAAATAATGTCATTGTTTTCGCTGCAAGAAAAACACGGAACAGGGGATTCCCCGGTCGGCTCAGAGGCTGGACATTCAAACTCCTGTTCCGGTGGCGGTGACGAGAACACAGGCTGAGGTTCTCCAGTGCTGGGATTTACAGTCTGTGTGGGTCTTACTCCCTGTTCATGGAAGCCAGACGAACTGACCACATCAGTCACAGTACTGGAGTCCGCCGCCTCCACACTATGTGTCTCCTTTAATGGTGACCCTTGAATCTGTAAACTTGAATCTAGTTCCTCTTCTACGGCTTCAACGGAGGCTGGTGATGGGAGAGTGCGTTCACTCACCTCCGGTTGTCGCGCAGCGCGACGGGGACGCGAACGCCGTTTCTGCTTGACTGCAGCTCCCGATGAACCAGACAACGGCGCTTCATGCGCGCCGGGCGGCGTCGCAGAGGCTGGTGAACTGGGTGCTGATGGAGCGGTAGATGAGAGTTCCTGGAAGCTCAGGGGACCCCCGAGAGCCAGGCGGGTTCCCCGGAAGATCTCCTCATAGTCAGGAGCTAGCCACGGCTTCCACCGGAGCTCTTCATCCAGTTGATCGCATGCTGCACGCTGCCGCTCCTCCAGGTCGAAATCCATGACCTCCCCCGCATCCTCGTGTGGCTCGTTGGAGGGCGAAACATGCCGTAGCGCTGGGCGACGGCGACGCGAACGCCGCTTCCTCTTTGAGGTGGTCGTGGATGAAACTTCGATTTCTGTGGCGACCGGCTCCTCGTCTTCTGACCACATCCGTGCCAGATAGGAAGTGGAAGACGGGTAGGTCGGTCGAGGCGGTGAGGGTGAACGACTGAGCTGCGACAGCGAAGTGGAAACCGGCGAGTAGAGGGACGGCGCCAGCGTAGAGGAGTGTGGTGCCGTGGCGAACCTCAGCGTGCCGACTTGTATGCTTACAGCAGGCGGAGGGGAGGCTGCGCGGCCACGGGGCTGTGGTGACGCAGTCCGCACACCGGACCGCTGATGCTGCCGAGGGCAGGCTGGGAGGATGGTGCGGAGGAAGTCCGAGATCAGAGGGGGTAGCGCCTCCCATAACCAGGGAAAAACCGTGACGCTTGTCCCCAACGAGGAAAGTAACTCCTCCCTCTCCTCCTCACTAGAGCTTCGGCTCCACTGGTAGCATAACGACTCCACCGCTTGGATTACGTCTCTGCCAGGAGTCGCTGGGTCCATATCGTGTTCGCGTTCTTCTGTCATGATTCGGCCGTGTGGCAGGCAGGATGAGGACCCAAATTGCAAACTCACAGACACGGGGGATAAACTCAAAATGCAGCTTTATTGCTGACAGGTGATAAACAATAACGATGATACAAAAGCAATGCAAAACTACACTAAACTGGGAAAGGCTAAAGTAACATATACCGGAAGACACGGGGAGAACCACACACGGCATGAGGGAGAACGCGACGCCGAACAGAGGGAGACTCAGACAGAAATACACAGAGGGTAAACGAGGAAAGTGGGCACACACGGGGAACACAGGTGACACTGATAATCATAACGAGACAGGGCGGGGTGAACTGAACATGACATGTACAGGCACAGAGGTTCAGACAGGAGGAGAGAGAGCACGGGGAAAACACAGACATAACGGGCTGGGGAAACATGAAACAACCACAAAGGGAGACGAGGGCTCATAGATACACAGAGGGGCACACAGGGGGTAAAAGCCATGAAGGGAAAACACTTAGGGAACAACACAACAGGGCAACTCAGAAAACATGGCCTAAATAAGGAACCAAATATAAAAATACAAGGAACTAAGAATACTGGGCCCACATGGCCCAGGACCATGACAACAGCTGTCCTAAATCATTTTTAAATTCCTGAAATGTTTAATCAACAGTCTTCACAAGTGCTTTAATTAAATAGATTTTTTTAAATTGCTAAAATATAATTATTGTCGTTATCCATGAATTTCAAATTTTCCGTTTTACAAAATAGTATGTTATTATTTTTGAATAAAATGCCAAATGACAGCTTTTTAGTTGCATTCCTGAATAAAAAGAAAATAAAGTTTCGGTGGTTGAATGTTATGCTTGATTAATTTCTGACTTTTTAGAGAAGTCCAGTGTGCTGGCTCAAATTTTGGTATAATAATGTGAAATTAGTTTTGACTAACTAACTAATAATATTAGGCTTTTTTTAGGCTGTCTTAAACAAGTGTTTGACAGAAATCTAAAATATATGTGATTTCTTGATTATGACTTGTTCATGGTGGTCTAATAAGTTTGTTGAGTACTGTAGAATTTAAAAATGAAAGATTAATAAAACCTACAATGATATATATAGGGGGTTATGAACCTACCACGACCCTAAATTTCGACTATACGTATACACACTCCTGTAAAAAAGAAAAAAGAGATATGTTAGCAAGTTTTATGACATTAGAAAGTTTTCATCCAAAGAAACAAACAAGTATAAACTGGATAATGAGTATACAGTCTTGTTAGGTTGAGTAATCTGTGAGGCCACAATGCAAAATATTAAAGCCAATGCAGTAGAGGATGCAGAAGGTATTCTGTTCATCAAACTTAACGAGTCTGGACGATGTAACCAGGACGAGTCTGGGTTTGGTGGTCGCTAGGAGATGATACTTGCATTGTGCCAAGTGTTAAGTGTGGTTGAGGGTGGCTCATGGAGTCTGGTTGCTTTTCAGCAGTTGGGCTCTGCCCCTTAGTTCCAGAGAAAGGAACTTAACGCTTCAGCATACTGAGAATTTTTGGGGATGGCCCCTTACTGTTCCAACATGACTGCACATCAGTGCACAAAGCAAGGTCATCAGTGCACAAGCAAGACATGGACGAGTGAGTTTGGTGTGGAAGTACTTGACTGGCCTGCACAGAGTCCTGACCTCAATCCGAGAGAACACCTTTGGGGTGAATTAGTGCGGAGACCGTGAGCCAGGCCTTCTCCTCCAACATCAGTGTCTGACCTCACAAATGTGCCCTGGAAGAACGATCAAAAAATTCCCATAAACACTCCAAAACCTTGTGGAAAGCCTTCCCAGAAGAGCTGAAGTTTAATAGCTCCGAAGGGTGGGCCAACATCATATTAGATGCTGTGGTTCATAAACGTATGAAGGCAGACCATCGAATACTTTTACCAATGTAGTGTAGAGCTTAAAATATACTCTGTATATCATGGAAGCACAGTGTTGTGCTTTTCATGTTTCACATCATGACAGAACTTTGCAGGTGCTGTATAATTGGATTTATTATTTCTTGGACACATCAAACAGACTTCACACTTTTTTACTAAAAGTAGACACCTCATCAGTTACTACTTACAGTGGCATTCATTTTCCCAAAACACCAGTGCACTCTCTCCCCATCTATCTGCTGCTGTTAACACTTTGCTTGTTTTTGAAAAAAACATAAAAAAAGAGACCCCATTCATCTGCTTTACGCTTAGCAAGGCAGCGTCTGACTGCCAAACAACATAACAAGAAAAAAAACACGAAGAAGAAAAACAACAATGATAATGGCAATTTTCCTTCAAGTTTTAATTATTTCTCTCTCCTCTATTTTCTAAGTGGATTTTTCTCAGAAACATGCACGCACTCTGAAACGACTCGCACCCACCCACCCCCCCGAAAAATACTGGCACACACACTCCCTGCTTAACTGTTGTTTTCTGATGTAAATGAAGCGAAAAAGCTATTACCTTGAATTATAAAAACGGGCTTGTTTTGCTTATCTCTACTTCCAGCAAAGACTTTTCCACTGCGGTGAAGATGTGTTAAAGCAAAATGACCTTCCACTTTATTGCCTCTACGAGATTGTGGATGAAAAAAAAATTGAAATTAAGAGAACATAACAAAACATTTTTTTTTTTTTTTTACATCAGCACAAATGTTTTCACTCGTTCTTTAATGTGAGGATAGGCTACTATGCAAACAAATAGTAGAAAGAAGATAATACAATAGTTATGAGTGCAGAATTTCACGTCGTTGCAAATAAATGAGCGGATATTGCAAAGTCAGTCTCATTCAGTATAAAGGTGGGGTGCAAGCGCCATGAATGTTTTCTATGGAAATCAATAGCAGCAATCTGACTGTTTAAGGTGTCTGTAGTGAGGCTCCTGCGACACCTTGGCTCCCTGTAGGTGCTACATTTCGTTCACAGTGGCCTTTGTACAAAATGTGCTCTGTGCCTCCTTTTGGCTAATGGGGAATTCTCCTAAAGGTCACATTAGGATGGAAAGCCAAACAGAGTGGAAGAGGATAATTCCTGTGTAGCAGTTCAAACTTCCTCTCTTCACAAACAAATCCACGTCAATGCTGAGCAATCACGACGCACACAGCTGCACACTTGTGCGCGTCAAACCTGTCAAAACGTGGTTGAGTTTGGATGCACAAGACTTAATCCAGCAAAGGTAACAATGGCCACTTTTCACCGACACTGACTGGAAGTTTATAACTTAAACTTTATTATTAATAGTAGGAGCATTGGAGTTTGTCTATGGTTTGTGTTTTCAGCATTATTAATGTCTTCCTCGTCACATTTGCAAACACGGGAGTCTGAATCTGAGACATTTATATGATTTCACATATTAATATAAACTACTTCAGCACTATACCACCACCATATACAGTAGAGCATTAATATTAAACAGTGAGTACGCTCAAATGGGAAACTTTGTGATAAGAACAGGAGGAATTACCAGCTTCTTTTTTTCTTTTTAGGGAAAAACAAAGGCTCACAGGCAGGTTGATAAGCAAAGCAGACAGGCAGGTAACAGGAGCAATCGGGAATTGGGACAGCAGTCAGGAACCAAGACAACAGAAAGAAAAGAGAGTGTGCAAAAAAAAAAGCAACGAGGAACAAATGCAATGAGACTGATATTGGGTCGGTGCTTCATTCAGTGAAATCAGGAACAGAGCCTTAAAACATCCAGTGGTTCGATGTGATGTGATGTGACACGAAGAAACAGGCAACACAAAACAGAGGTCAGACTGCAAGCATCGTCAACACTTCCGGGCCTCTGGCTGGGAATGCTGTTCGACATGCCCTGAATATTTCTGTAAAAACGAGGGAAAAACAAGAGTAAAACATCTTCTAACAATCTCCAACTTGTGTGTAGTTGTGAAGAAACTCCGGGAGTGGGCAGGGCTGAGCAACATCCTTTAGTATGCAAGCTCCGCAGCCTTCTTTTTGTGTGGACAGCGCGCAGCCTTCTGGCATGGCGAGCAATCAATGCTGCCTTTGCTCGCCTGTCTGTCTCACACAGCAGCAGAAGCAACGAAAGGTTAGGTATAAAGAAAGCTCCTCCCGAATGTCAGGGCCCCTGGATTTTGAAAACCACTGATTTATTGACTGTTAGCTAAGTAAACTCTAAATACTGTGATATCTTCTGCTGCTGCGTTCAGACCACATAGCTTCTGTCTGTACCTGCTTATATTGATTTGCTTCTCATAGCTGGATGTTTTGTCCTTAATTAACTGTATCTGTATATTGGTTTTATTTATTGTGTTCCTTAATGCACATTTTATCCTTCAATGTATTTTTTATTGTTTGTACTCTTTAATTACATTTAATGCGTGCAATAAAACTGTAAATGTTTAGAAATAAATTCATTTAAATTCATTCATTCAGTAGGAAACATTATGATGTGTGTTTTTCACCTCCCAGGCACCAGTTTATTGTATTTTAGTCAACATGAACGCAATAGCCGTTTGATTTAATATTATGATTAGAGGTAACCTTTTTAATCTTCCAAAGAAACACTTCTGCTGATATTCTGTACACACAAATTCTCAGATTCAGCACAGTGACAGTGAATGTTTCATGAATGAAAACTGAATATGTGATTTTCTCATGTTGCCCAAAATGAAATAGAAGGGACAACTGTCTGAGTGTTGATGGCACAATTTCAGGAAAATCTGATATTTAAAACAAAATTATTAATGCTAAACTACTTTTAGCTGATCCTTCTCATATGGAAAAGATATATATAAATCTTATAAATTTTGTATCTGTCTTTTGTGAAACTTGTATGAAAAGCATATAAGAGTGAAAACAGATATAAGATCCCTTGAAAAATTATATAATGAAACTTGTATGTTTTGGATACTTACTAAAACAATGTATGAAAGTAATGAGAAAGTGGCCACTTTCATGAGTAAATCATATAAGTTTTTACTATTTCTTTTCCATATGGGTTTGTCGCAAGGGGTTTTAGTTACAGCAAATAAAAGAGTAAATACAAAAAAACTCAAGGTTTGAGAATTGATTTTTAGCATCACTATTGACAATTACATCTTGTTTTTGCAGTAGATCTAAAGTCCAGTGGAACATTTAGACACTACTGATCTTTAATATACACTCAAACCAAGATGCTGTCAGCAGAAACTTTGATAGATGACCCAATGTTGCTGAACCAGACCTGAACTCCTACAAACACCCAGGCTGGCACAGAACCTGGGACACTGACAGTGATTTATTCTTGTAGAATTACATTACATTGTATAGGTATCATGAACTGTGTTTATGTGACCAATGCGTGTATACACACAAAAAAAAAAATGTATCTGTGTGTGTGTCCAAAATGCTCACTTCAAGCAAATTTGATTTCATGTAAATTTTCAATGCAATTTTGTTACATAAGTACAGCGTAAAATATTAAATTTAGGCAAATCTGATCAATTTAAATTTACTTGTTTGGTATATATTCAGTTCATACCAATCATATTTTCCCTTCATATTAATTATTTGACTAAATAAACCAATATCCTAAAAACAACATTTTTAGGATATTGTGCTTTTATGAGATCACTATGGAACAGGAGCCTAACAGGAGTCTTACTTCAGCTTCCCAGGACTTTTAGATTTTCATTAGTGCATCACTAAAATAAGGTGTACAAATGCACACAGACAAATGCACAGTGACACACAACTCACCCCAAAGTGATAATGATAAAATGTTAGAATCTAACTGTGACTAGCTGTAGTTATTGTAGTCTTCCTGGGAAAATATAAGAGCTGCAGTGTGTTAAGTGAGACTTGGAACACAAAGACCTTTCTGCTAGAGAAAAATAGGGCACCCTTGAGACAGGGGTCCTTGATACATAGTGATGCATGGATCGGCTCTGTGTCCCAGAGGCTCACTTTTTAGTTGTTATTCTCGCAGTAGTCATGGCCCCATGCCAGAAATTACATAGAAATGTCAAAAGAGACCTATTAGCCTATGGTAATGTCTGCCACTACACAGTATGTCACTTCATACCCATGTTCCTGTACCGAGTGATAATGAGACAACTCGGAAGAGAAACACCTCTTGATCTTCAGGTGAGAAAACCACACAGCTGCAACAGTGGTGCAGATGTTAAGCCATTGCACAGAAACTGTATATCAAACAAAGTCACTTTAAAAGTTTTAACAGGCACATGATTGTGAAAATTAGCTGATATATTTCCACATGACACTTGAATTTGCAGGCACCTGTCCCTTGTTTAACAATGATTTATTTCAGGCTTGGAATGGCCCGTGATGTGATAAAACATGCTGTAGATGCTGGTGAAATCTTCCACCAGCCAACACGAAGATTAAACCAAAGGTATAATTTCTCGCTGTCACTCGGTTGTATTCTTTCATTTTTGCTGAGAGGCTGCGGACAGTAAAAACTGTGGTGAGTTCACAGACATGGCCCTCATAATTGTTGGCAAGAGTGGCAGAGTGATTTCTGTTGCCACTAAACCCTCCTGTGAGATTCACAGCTTGAGCCTTGGGACCACCGCCAAACTAGTTTAAGGTCACCTTGCTGAACAAGCTGGCAGGAAGTAGAAAGCTCCCGTACAGCTGCTCATCCAACATGCTTCTCTCACCGACATTCGGCTTGAAAGGAGGGGGTCGCTGGCAATCATCTGTCTTGCGATGCGACCTAGTCGTCAGCTCCGCTAAAACACTTTTGTTTTTCACCTTCCCAGAGTGTAGCTCTGGCCTACTCATTCTGCCCCTTCTCTGAACCTTGCAAACCATTTCCCATCGCTGTTATGTCAAGCCCGTGCTCCACCTAACAAGGTCCTGCTGACCTCGAGCTTGTGTCCTCTTCAGTTCTGGCCTTGGAAGCCGCAGGGTTTGCAAGTTTAATTAACCCCAAACCTGGATCAAGCCAGTTTCGACAGCTTTCTAGCATCTGGATTGCCTGCAAGTGGCGGAGCAATAACGTCTATAGGCACACAGCTGCCTGTCTTTTCTGCACAAAGAGGACAAATTAAGGTTAACAGTTCATCCCTGGATGTCCCTTTTTGTTTAAGGTAGTTGCAAAAGTTACTACATTACTTAACTTTTTTAGGCAACAGCCAGGTTTAATATGCAGCCTGCAGATAGATATATTCTTTATTTCTTCTTCTTCTTTTTCTGATCATTGAAGACCAATTAAAAAAAAACATGTAATGTTTACATGTAGTTCAAAACTGCTGAAATATCATGGGCTGGTATAATTTGAACTACAATGGGACTTGGCATGCGAGTGTCTAGTCGACTACACTTTAAACGTTTGTTAACTGGCACTGGAACCAGTCAACTAGTGAAACATTTCAACACATCATTCTTATTTTAATATAATGCACAATGGCAGTTACAAAGATATTACAATGCGGCCCACAGCCACGACAGCTGCTAACCGGCTAACTAGAGTGCTGAGCCCAGGTGCTACCATCTGCACTAGGATGCTAGCATGTGAGAAGCCAAGACAAATGCTGCTAGCACTGTTAATGTTAGCCAAAATCTACAAACTTGATCTGATATCATGTGTATTTGCAACGTTTTACATCTGCAAATGTGCAAAACATTTCAGTGTCATTTAAAATATTATTTCATTAAGAAGGAGCATGATTAACGTTATCATATAGCTTCCAAAGTAACATGCTAAATATTTGTTTAGCTAACACTGAACGGCATTCATTTAAAATGTGCTCAATTTTAATTGTTTCCTTCAGGTTTTCTAGTCGAATATTTCTTTATAAACAACTAGAAAATCATCCCTGAAGTGGACTATAAAAATGAACAAACAGCTTGCCCCAAACCTATTCAACACATTCATGAACAATCTCTTTATAGACATTGCTCCTTTCATGCATAGTAAACACCCCTGTTTAAAAACCCTGCATAAAGTCTAAGTCTCCAAGCGAATGCTGAGATAACCCTAATGACACCATTGTTTTATTCCTTTTTAAACTTTGAAAAGACTCATTTCACAGGCTGAGTGGCACTTAGCATGATAAGTGACCTGACCTTTATTCACCTTTATTGGTGGAGTGCCCTTTAATAGGATAAATTGTCATTTGATGGTACATTTTTAAGAGCTGCTACGTGGACTGATTGGAAAGATGCCTATTTTGAAAAATCCTTTTACTACCTCCAAAGTTTTAAAACTAGCACAGCATTTAATTTGAGTGAATACATTTCAAAACATCATCAAATAGACTCCGAGACTCTCTTGGGAAAACCAGCTGCACTGTCAGAGTTCAGCAGTTAAATGAACATATAAATGAGTGCCTCTTTTATTTTTTTTTCTTCCCAGCATGTTTCAACTGGGCCGTCATTTGCATGCATGAGGGTTGAAAGAAAAACATATTGAAGGAAAATATAACCCGATCTTTCTTCACAGATATGGGTCAGCTATAATTCAAACATCAGTGAAATTTTCTTATTTCAGTATACGTGCAAGGGCAAACCTTTTGAGGGCGGAAGGAGGCTGGACTGCACATATTTCTCAGACTGACTGTTTTGCAGCCCGATATCGCATTCAACTCACAGCTCAGAATAGGAGGGAAGCTAATCACCAACAGACATACCCGATACAAAGCTGACTTTGGAAGGAAAATCTAATTAACATAATAACAAATGAAATGGAGCGAGGGAAAAAAAAGGACCATTTTCACCTGGTGGTTGTAGAAGACGGGTGATCAGTGCTGAGACAGCGTAGAAGAAAAGAATTATCCCTGTAGTTAAACTGAGGAGGGTCAAAGGTCGTGCAGGTCAAATGACATAGTAGATCTTTTTATTTCACTAATGAATGTTGACTAATGTCTATAAATATTTGATAGCAGCAGTACGTGACATTTGTAGGTCAGGAATCACAATGTGTTTTGCATTTAATTAGATTAGATTATTATAAATAATGAACTAACGAAAACAGAAGACACTCCCTTCTCACCCCGAACTTTGAGGAGTTCCACTCTGGTATAAGATGACCCGTATAAAATTTTGCTTTGCACTCAGATGACAGGCTGAATCTAATTTGTGAGAGCTTTTGCGAAAAAGTAAAACAGGAAGAAGAAAAAAAAAATTCAGCAGCTATGTCAGCACTGCTCAGTGAATACCTGGGCAGTGCAGCAGCACCTTGGAGTTTTTGTCACCGCTGTCACGCATCACTGTCTCATGAAATTGGAAACACAGAGAAATACAAATCTTGACATTGCTGGATATCTGTATGACATTGGGCACGTTAAACTAACCGCTGCAGTGTGCCTATGCAAGCACTTACCAGTGTGCATACCAAACAATGGCTTTTTTGTGGAAGTACTGCACGCATTACAACTGAGACAAAGAAGCAGCTGCAAATGTAAGTTTTTCTTACAATATTATCTAATAATCCAAATCTGGATCTAGTCCTTCTCATCTGTGACTGTTGAGTGCGAGGCCTATGCATTAATTATATCTTCTTTTCAGGTCACTGCTAGGGCCAGAGGACATTGGGAATTATTCATAGTGTCAACGGAGCTGTTGGACCCCAGTGGGTAAGGAGGCCTGTTGATGAGGGCACAGGGCACACAATTTTCTTCCCAAAACACTGTCTCCTTTTGCCCTCCTTCCCCTCCTACTCACTCTCCTCCTTCTTTCACTCCTGGATGTCAAGGAGTGTGAGGAAGAATGAGCGTGCCTTTCATTCTCTTCTCTCTCAGTGGGAAGCCCTCTTAAGACACAGCAGCATTTCATGATTGTTTTTCCCTCCCTCCTCCTCCCCAAGGCCTCTTTTGCAGCTAACTTCTTTCCGAGCTTTTCTCAAGTAAAGTCACCTTACTCCCTAGGTCTAATGGCAACAAAGAAGACACATTTTAGAGAGGACTGAAGCAAATACGGAGGAGGAGAGGGGGAAAAAAAAGAGCAAAAGAAGGTGGGAAGAAGCCGGTACACACCAGCTTGCTCAGGCAGCTCTGCCTTAATGAGATCCGTAAGTGAGTTAGCTCCGAAGTTAATTTGCCCCTAACTGCGCCCACATAATACACATCTCTAAATTTACATTCAAATTAAGAAAATGAGGGAGGAAATTGCAGGTTTGACCAATTTGAAGACTTCTTATAAAGAAGAAAATGGATTTGCAACACCGCCTTGGTTTGATTTAAGCCGAACATTTAGTTAATCTCTAACTGTATCTAATCCTGTGTGTGCTCGGCTGAACAAAAGACCTGAATCAAACGCAGGGAGGCCAGCAGCTCGGTGCAATCAGGGAATTCAGCTAATGACAAAAGTGCCAGGTGTATCGCCAGGTGTGGTTGATTAGAGGGAATGAAACTCACAGTGAAGGTGACAACTGGCACGGTGTTCCAGCTGAGAGTAGAAGGGAATTTTCGAGTCAGTGTTCCGCAGAGGACACAAATCGGAATCATCTGACAGCCAACAATGACAACAACTTAAAAGAAATACTTTCCTCTTGACTTTGAAGGACTTGTGTCAGATTTTTGTTTGATGACTTGACTTAATGATTGTCCATCTTGACTTATAACTGATGGCAAAATGAGATGAAAATGCCACTGTTTAAGAAAAGTTAACTTTGGTCGGTCTCAGACTTGGAAGTGTGAAGACTAACAGGGAGCTGATAGTGCTGATGTTTGAGAGAAGAGCCAGAGTTAATGTATTTTAACCGTGCTGCTTCATACACAATGTTTAAATCTTTTTAAAGATTTGTACTTTAAACTGCTGCAAGTAAGTGATTGTGATAAAAACCCATTGTTGAATAAATTCTATAGATTTATTGTCCCAAAGGTGACAAAGCCAACAAGTTTACTGACAATTGGCTGATAGAAAAAGTTTTCTGGCCCTGTAGAAACTGACAGTTAACCATGTCAGTTCCTCTTTGTTATAGTCTTAGTTTCTGAACTCAGCTGTTTATTTTAGGATATGTGGTACTCAGAGGATAGCCACTCCACTGTTTTTATAAAATACGATGTTTAGCAGAATATAAAGTCTTCATATAATACTAACCGAAGTAATAGTTCTACTGAAGGAAATGTACAATAATACAACTTTGTGTGTATAAGTCGATTTTGTAATGTTGTTCTACGGGGAAAGATTTGAGCTAAAAGTTGTACCAACTCGCTGCAAAATTCACAGGACCATAAGCTTTTAAACCAAATATTTCATTAAGATAAGTGGATTAATTTTGCTGTGCCACTGTGTGGTGTGCCCTGGCCTTGTGATTAGGGCTGACCTGAAATGCAAAATGACGTTACATTGGGTGAAGGGTGCATAATAACTGATTTAAGACTCAAAACTTTAAGTAAAGGACCTGGACTTGACTTGGGACCTAGCTCTGGACTTCAGTGCCAAAAACACGGCCTGTGCCTTGCAAAACATTGACCTTGTCCCATCTCTAATGTAAGAATTCCCCAGCTATGGAGTAGACGAAGAGCT
Source organism: Rhamphochromis sp. 'chilingali' (assembly GCF_963969265.1). Classification (NCBI taxonomy): domain Eukaryota; kingdom Metazoa; phylum Chordata; class Actinopteri; order Cichliformes; family Cichlidae; genus Rhamphochromis; species Rhamphochromis sp. 'chilingali'. The sequence goes on along the minus strand of NC_137929.1, from coordinate 34,295,470 downwards.
CTAAGGGTAGAGGTGAAAATTCAAATTACGCTCTCAGTCCTCACGGTGCTCTTAATATTTGATGACAGTGTATGGTGAAATCTCTAAAAACTGTTGATGAGGACATTTTGTAACCCTAATGTCTGCACTGCATTAATACTAATATCTGCGAAGGCTACTGATCTGTATGTCTAAATCTAGTTTTCAGGAACATCAGGAAATAATCTGGATGGTTTGCTGTGTTTTTGAAGGCCAGTGTTTTAGTGTTGCTTTTTTCCTATGAAGTTTTCCACACATCGTGGCCTTCAACAGGAAATTGTTGTTGCAAATTGGATTTATAATCTAATTTGAGCTCAGAAATGTATAAACAAAAGTCTTAAGGAATTTCTCATTTCTTTATATATTGCTAGGAAGATGGGAGATAGAAATGTGTACAGACAAGCATGGAAACACAGTACATAAGGCAAAAGACAAAAGCTTATAGAATTCTAACAGTTTTGAAGGTGAATATTTGGTTTGACCATCTTTATTGTCACACAGTCTGAACTCTGTTAGCCACAGAGGGTACTGTCATCATGCTGCCAGGCAGGCGACATGGAAACCCAAGTTTGTGAATGAGACAACAAAGCAATGGGGGAGTTTCAAATGAATACCATAGGTGTACCTACTGAAAATCACGTGCAACTTTAAATCTCAGTGACCTCGACTTCAAAGTCAAGGTCAGATGTCCAATTCAAAGATAACTCGAGAAGGAAGACGCCTACAAGTGTCATATGATACCAGTGTGTATCTACTGAGAAATCTCAGCTAAGTTTAAATCTCAGTGACCTCATGGGTCAGGATCCCATGTCAAGTTTTCTAAAAATCTTGTGACTTGACACGAGGGCAAAGTAGGATTTTGAAATTCACACCATAGGTGCAGGTGCTAGGAGGCTGAGGGGTACAACCTGTATTTTTGTAGGTAGCGATCAGAAGTAGTTCTTAAAGGACAATCAAAGCTGTTCTTCGGATCCGTGCTGCATTTTGTTGTGTTCTCCGCCAAAATGATCCCACACTGCTTCAATAACGTTGAGGTTTGAGTTCTGGGGCCAATCCATGACTGATAGAGTTCCCCTCTGGCCAACACCAGTAGGCGGTAAAGTGTCTTGCCCAAGGACACAACGACCAGGACAGAGAGCCCGGGGATCGAACCGGTGACCTGCCGGTTACAGATGCGCTTCCCAACCCCCTTGGTATGTACCCAATGTTAGAGCTGGGCGATATATCGAGTTTTTAAAAAATATCGATATATTTTTATACGAGATATAAGATGTGACCATATCCTTTATATCGATATAGTCTATGTTACGTTATAATTATACTTGTGGAGCCGCAAGTTTGCCTCTCTTTCGTCCACTTTCGTCTTTACGCAATGTTACTCGGCCTCGCCTCTCCTTCACTGAACACAACTCCCCCTCCTCCCCCATCGCTTCACCTGCAGGAAGCGACAAGATGGACACGGCAAATCTCCGTTAACGAGTTACTGCACACCGCCCCGTGCGTGGGGCTGGACGGCGTCAACGTGTTAGCTAGCTAACCACGCTAACGAGCTAACCACGCTAACGCCATGCAGCCCAGAGGTGCTGCACGGACTAAAATCCTTTCATTTTCTCAAAAGTTGACAGCACGCCTTATGTATGAATTCTGGTTGTGCTTGATGGCCGCGAACCGATTTTATGTGGAACACGGCGCTCAGCAATCTGTCAAAAAATGTTTTAGTACGACTTTGGTAAGCTACGGAGCTGCACCGCTTGATGGATTGTCGGAGCATTACGGCTGAGCCTCGCGGAGTGATACGTACTGTGCTTCAACGTAATATTACCCTACTGTGTATAAGGACCATAAATGGCACCTGTTAAGAGACGTGGTTGCGAAGCGGATTACAAACTCCAGGCTGTCAGTCACGCAGTACAAGTTGGGAACAGAGCAGCTGTGAAATCTGTCTTTGTTATTGTGCTCGGCGTCTTTTAGTTTACATTTTGACTGCACATTTGTGAGCTTTTTGTTATGCACAAAAACAACATTGTTTTCTTTTATTTATGGAGCATTATTATTTAATAAATGCTCATAATTTATTTTTGAGTAAATTTTATGTACATCTGTTCTATGTTAATAAAAGTGCCTGTGTGACATCTGGGACACAGCTTTGACTAAGAACTCTCTTTTTGTTCTTACTTTATGGCTTTAAAAAAAATATATCGAGATATATATCTTATATCGCCATCCAGCTAAAAAATATCGAGATATGAATTTTGGGTCATATCGCCCAGCCCTACCCAATGTACATACCATACATACTGATGATGGTACTGCATGGTGGATCAAAATTTAATGCCAAATTTCTGTCTTAATAATTTCATCAATTTTGATGAGAAACCAACTACTGTAATCCTAAACTCCTCCACATACACGAATGATTTAACCAAAGCTTTCTTATTTGGATTCATCAACCTGTAAGACCTTTTGCTGCTGAGTTTTAGTCCAGTTCTTCTGTATTGTGGCATTCCTCGAGCTTTTCTCCCTGCTTTCTTTCCTTTAGAATGACTTCTTGACAGCCACCCTTCCACTGAGACTACTTCGGATGAGGCTTCAGTGAATAGCAGACAGATCAACTCTCAGGTCCTGTGTCAGGTCTTTGCGTTATTTTTACCTGTTCCTTAAGGACATGACTTTCAGCTTCTATTCATCTGCTGTAGATAGTTTTTAAAGAGCTTTTACATTTTATTTTGAATGATTCATACACAAGTATTAAGTAGCTTAATAAACAGTCAGATAAAGTCAGTCAGTGTTGAAAGAAAGACTCCAAAGAAGAAAGCCTGGAGAATTACTGCTCAAGACCACTTTAAGAAATATAACAAAAAGAATGGTAACTCAGTATAAGAACGCTGTAGTCAACTGCATTCTTTTCTCCTTATTTAAGGTTCAGCAATTGGTTATTTTGATGGTAAGACTGAACCAAATGATGTAATACTAACCTTCTTTCACTCCTAATGTAAAATTAAATTTTGCTGAAAAAGTCAAATGTGACTCAAACAATATCTGTGGGCCTATTAATGCTCCTGGCACACTGAGTGGGAAAGACTTGGGGTGTTTGTATTTCATAAAACAATTGTGATTATCATTGGTTGTACTTAAGTTAGAACACTCCAAACAACGTGAGGGGATAAGTTTGGGTTTCAGAGTAGAACATTTGAACAGCATTTAAAAAGGTAATGGTTATTATCACCATTACTGAAAACAGTGTAGGAAATAGTTTCGGAAATGTACGTAAATGTGCACTATCACCCATAAATTACCTTAAAGTCATTACTACACAATTAAGGCAAAATGTTGTTTTCATGTGCGATGTTTGTAGGACATTATGAACTTAGTACTACGCCAAGCTAAAGTGGGAATCTTTCAGTCATTTGCTAACATTAGTTGCCATTCAGCTGAGTCTCCTGCACCTTTTAGACCATTTTTCAGCACCAGAAGCAGGTTATTTTTCTCTACAAAGCTCTTCATGTAGGCAAAGTCACGCATAGAGTTCAATCATGGTGATAATAACATAACCATGGGAAAGCAGCACATTACCATAATTGTTGCATGAGTAAGCGGACACAATTATTTCCACTCTGGTAAGGGCTTGCAGGCATCTTTTAAGTAATTTAATGTACCTACCTTGGGTATAACACAATACACACTAACACAAGATTCAAGATTATTTTAGTTCATATTGTATTCGTAAAATCAGAAGTGGTCTCTTAATGGTACTCAAAAAGTGCAAAAAGTTTTAAAAATAAACCTATTTTCATATCAAAATGTATTTTTTTACTTGCATGACATTACTGCAGAATGCAAAGCAGGTATTTCTAAAGCTTATCTTTTCTCTTTGCATTTAAACAATTGATAGTGGTGCGTGGTCCTGCCCTGTGTGTGTAAACAAGCTGTAATAACTCAATCAGTTACTTTTAACAACCCCGTACCAGCCATCATTTTGTCAGTCTCACCTGATAATGAATCAATCAAAAACACAAACCTCTTGTTCCAGCAAAAATACTTAAGAGCTGTACACAGACTTTTGGTTGTTATTTGGCAGTTTGCAGGTCTGATGATGCTGAGAGTGGAGGTATACATAGGTGTCTGCCTCAGGCGATGTGCAGTCAAGTACAAGTGCAAGTGCAAATGCACATTTCTCCTGTAGTATCCCCGAGGGCACAAATTTGGTCAACACCACATAATAGAATGAGGATACCTTTTTTTTTCTGACCGGCTTTTCTTCAAATCTAGCAACAGCTCTGTCAAAACTTCAAACTTTTTTTTCCTGACAGCTGTCAGGTGTGATGCAAGGACAGCGAAAGCTGAAAGGAGTCTATGCAAAAATGTGGGAGAAAAACAAGACCCATAAATGTCAGATTCCTAGAGATAGCTGATACATCCTGGCGCTGCAATCTGTTTGCTGTTGCTGCTCTGTCATCCAACAGAAATACTGTAGGTCGGCTTGAATAAAAGGAACGTCGGAGATTGGGAACAGAGACAAAAGAACGTGGATCACTCCTGTGTGCCTGTGTGTTTGCCAAAGAGAAAAGAAAATACTAATGCAGAGCTGAGGGAACATTTATAGCTAAATAAACTGGACGACGCCACAACAACCGCCTTTCACACCGACACCACACTACCCTCCAGCTTGACCTTGCTTGACCTATGAGGACTCTGTCAAGATCACCAATGAGTGAATAATATATGATTCCTTTCTATTAGCTCCTGAAGTAATGCACCCCCCCCATCAGTGTGTGAAATATTAAGCAGCAGTGTAATTGGACAGGGCCTTTAAACTGCTTCAATGAGATGCTCTGTGCTTTTAAGTGCTGAATAATACATTTTGGTTCAATGTCTCTGTCTCCATTAATGCTCCAGTTAAACACTGCTCGAATATCACTACTGCATTATTTTTTCCTCATAAACAACACTCACACCCTATTTTGATAAAGATATGGCAGCACTCAGGTTGCATTATGCCCGCTCACACACACATGGTTGCGTACATTCATGCACGTGTTCATCTGTGCTCATGTCTATCATTTCTTGATTATGCTTATCGTTGCAGAGCCGGGCATGTGCATACACCCTGACGGACAAAATCACCTGCTGCCTACAAGAACATTAAACTTAATTTTAAGAGTAATGGATCTCATCAGTCAGTGAACCAAAAGCATTATACTTTGACACGCATGAGCGCACGGTCGTTTATTTGGGTATAGTGTTACTTTGTCACAAGCACTGACCGCCTGCAATTACAGGGCCCGCCACAGGAATTGATATATTTTCATTGTTGTTTAGTTCATTGTAATTACACATAAAGCTAAATTTCCTCTTAGCACAAGGACTCTGTTGTGGCTGGGTGGTGAAGTGATGCACGCATGATATATTCCTGTGCGGGAAAAAGTTTGTGAGGCCGTATACGTTTCACACAGTGAAGTAATAAAAACAACAGAAAATCTAGAAATCATTCAGCGACTTGTTAAAGCTAAAAAAATAGATATATTTTTATGTATCATGCAAATAAACTGAATTCATGTTTTACTGGACTTCTCTAAGAAGTCAGAAATTAATCAGGAGTACCATTCAACCGTTAATTTTTCTCTACAGGAATTCAAATGAATAACTGTAATTTGGCATCTTAATAAAAAAAAAAATGTTCTGCTTCTTTGTGAAATTGTACATTTGAACATTCATGAACAACAGCTGTAATTATAGTTTAGTGTTAAAAACAGCACTTTGATTAAAGATCTTATGGATACCGGTGGGCAAACATTACAGAAAATTAAACAATTTATTTAGCAATTACCAATAATTACTGTTAATTTAAATACTGTTAATTTAGGGAGTAAACCTTACATATAACTTACCTCATATGTATTTGTATTAAATTTGTTAAGCACTGTGTTTTTGCATCAATACCAGAAAAGAAAAAATTGAAAATCTAAACATTTTTAAAATGAATCGAATTTCGTTAATGCAACTAAATGCAGTGTTGTAACAGTTACTTTGAAAAAGTAATATATTACTGTCTACTGATTACTCCTTCGAAAAGAAACTTAGTTAATATACTGATTACTTTGTTGTTAAAGTAACTAAGTTAGATTACTAGTTACTTTATTAGTTACTTTCAGAAGCTGCCAATAACACTCCCCACTGCCTCAACATAAAAACATCAACCGGTTTTGCCAATACTCACTTTATTGGAAGTGTATTTTAACAGTAATGTCAACAATATATCTCCTGACATTTGAAGTCGAACTTAAAACTTTTTCCTGACAGAAATACTTGTTTTTATGAAAATAAAGAGAGTCTTGTTACTTCACTTAACATAAATACTTTTTATATAAAAAGAATAAGTCGACTTCATTTCACATAAATGCTTTTTATAAAAATAAAAAACAAGTCCTTTTTGACTTAAATACTTTTTATAAAAAAACCCCCAAAGAGTCTTTCTTGACTTCCCTTAAGATACTTTTTATATCATCCACATGTAAGCACTATTGTCCACTTTTGTAACTATGGACTAATCTAATGAAAAAAAAAGAGACTTCAGGTCAAACTTAAATAAATTGCTTTACTTCCTTGCAAGTAATTGATTTAAGTTAATTAACCTGGCAAGTTTAATAACTTTATTAAGTAACGTTGATAAACTTAATTCACTTACTTGCAAATAGTTATTTAATTTGGATTCCCTATTCTCTTTTTTTCAGTATATGTTGTCATCGCATGTTATGGGGGAAACAGTAGAGTGGAGCGACTAAACCAGTGGTTGTACCTCATTAACAGAAGCTTCTCAAACCTTTTGTCAGAAAGTCGATTTCTTTTAGGCGTGAGCACCAAACCTCCCAGACTAAAAAGTCGCTCCACAGGAGCACTTGATGGGGTTGGAGTGTTATACTTTAAAAAACTTGTCTTTATGCTTGAAAACATGCAGAATCTGAAGGCCGTAGCCTGACATCAGGTAGTCCATAACTTCTTTTTCTGCAGAAAGGGTCTCCTCCTTTGGCTCTGCCTCAAAAGTGAAAAAGTCCATCTCACCTTGGCTGCTAGATGTAGTAGCACTGGGCACACTGGCAGGGTTTTTTGCAACAGGAGCAGTGGTGCAACACTCTGCTGTCAGAAGCTGTTTTACTCGCTCCCTCCTTCCTGCATCTCTCAGCCATCAGAGTTTGAATTTTGGACAACTGGCAGCTGCGAGAAGGGCATCTTTGTCGTCCAGCACACCGGCGAAACGATAATCAATGTTTTTATGCCTACAATTTATTATGTTATTGAATTACTTGCAAACCATGCCTAATATGAGATCAGTAGTATGGATTTAATTTTGTTTTAGGTTAAACATTTTAATTGTTTTAATATTATTTTGCAATGATAATTAATATTCTGTTCCATGTTTGTGAATTGTATGAAGCAAAAAAATTTGACTAATGGAGCGTACCTGTACAAAGGCATCTGGAAGGCCTGCAGTCATCCTGGAGAGGTCATCTTTCACAGCCAGGGTCTTCTACATCAGAACTTCAAGTGTTGGTAGTAAAGTTCAATATGGACAGTCGCCTTGTAAAATGTCCAGTGCTGCAGTCAGAGGTTTCATGGCCATGCAGTACTCATGCAGGGACTGGTATTCTTGATCTTTGAAGCACTTCAGTCCTAGCTTTGTGCACACAGTATTCAGCTCACCCATGGGGATTTCTGCAATTCTCTTTACAGCATCAAAAAAGGAATTCCACCTTGTGGATGTTGGTATGAGGAGCATTCTTTTGCCATTTCTTCCACTGTTTCTGATGCAAGTGCAGGTCTACTCGATTTGGTCCAAAGAGCTGTGCATTTTGCTGTGCTGCTCCTATACACAGCTCTGCTCTCTGCACCTGCGGTGCGGGGGAAGAGACAGCTGACCATCACTTTCATTCTCAGCCGAGAGGATTTCTGACAGATCTAAAAAGTGACATCATCGTCTTTGGGGGTGGACTCTTCCTCCTCCGTCTCATCATCGGACTCCGTGACAGGATGATAAACTTGAAACGCCTTAACAAAGTTGGATCCATTATCAGTAACTGTTGCAACTACTTTGTTGAGTAACCCATAAGAGGAGTGAATGTTTTCGATTTCTGTACCAATGACATCTTACGTGTGTCTACCACGAATTCGCCTACATGCTAATGCAAACTTGTGGCGCTCTAATGTGGTTCTACTGATCCAGTGGAGCGTTACTCCCATATAGCTTCTGTTGTTAGCACTTCAAATATCCGCGGTAGTTGAAACAAAGTCAATCTCATTCAGTGAGGCCTTCAGATTTCTCTCCATTTCTGTAAACTCCTTCTCCAGGTAAGAAGTAAAAGTCGTTCAGTGAGGCAGCTCGGAATTAACAGAAGTAGGGATCTTTTTTATTATGGCACGAAACGAGGGCGAATCAACAGTGTTTATAGGTAGCATTTCTTCTACAATATACTGCGCGACCAACTTCTTCAATTCTTCATCACTTACTGGTTTTGCACCAAAGTCCAACTTTTGTTGTTTGGGTGGTGTAGGACCTTCTGCGGAAGTCACGGCTCTCTGCTTCGGACCACTTGGTGGGACTCTATGAGTTTGACTGTGCCGTGCTGCGACTCCAAATGTTTCTTTAAGTTTGACGTAGTGTTTTTGATGGTAGATAACACTTTTTCGCCAACACAGAGTGTACAACGAACCTTAATATTGAAATCTTTAGTTGACAGAAACTCAAAATAGTGACTATATTTCCAGCTAAAGAACGAACATCTCTCTCCCTCCATTGTTCTTTACACTTTTTTACGTCACTGGCTGCTTGTGAGCGGAAAACGTGACCTGTCGCTTATGTGACGTTTCACGACACGTATGCGTTTGTCATCCACCGAGACGAAAAGAAGAAACCAAATCTTCTTGTTTAAAAAAAAAATAGTAACGCACAGTGGTTTGGACAAGTAACTTAAATCTGACTACTGTTATGGAAATAGTAACGCGTTAGATTAGTCGTTACTGAAAAAGTGGTCATATTCAGAGTTACTTAGTTACTTAGTAACGCGTTACTGGCATCACTGACTAAATGCCATTTATTTATTAATCTGTGGTCCAGTATTGCATATCATTGAGTAGCAAAAGTATGTAAACCTATGGAATTTGTGTAAAAACTGATGTTAACAATAAGAGGAATGACAGTGGAGTTGGCACTATGTGCAGAGCACGTGTATGTAAGAGCACCACCATAGAAACACATATTTATGAGCACTTCATTCAAATAGCTGTTGATGCTCAACTCTTAAGAATCTGACTGTTTGCAAAATAAGGAAAGTCAAAACCAGAGCACGTCACAGAAAAACCCAGTGTAACTTCTACTAGAGTGCCGTCCCATTGGGTAATATTAAAGTTTACGAGTTCAGCGTCTGAACACTGAACAACACTACTGTGCGTGGTTTGCAAAGAGAAAGATACTTTTTTCCTTAAATCATACCACTCCAAGTCTACAGTTTGCTAACAATCACATAGACAAGCCACAAGGCTTGTGATGAATGAGAGCAAAATAGAACTGTTTGGTTTAAAGGACAACTGTGCTGTTTGGAGCAAGGAATACATCACATCAATATCGAAACTTTATCCCATCTGTGAAAAAATAGTGGTGGGAGTATGATGGTTTGAGCTGTCTTGATGCATCTGGGACAGATAGTTTCTTTTTTTTATGGTACAATGAAATCTGAATGACAATAGCAAATTATTAAAGATATTGTCATGACCTGTCTGTGAAGTGACTCTTGAGAAAGTACATGATATAGTAAAATGGCTTTTAGCAGAAGAACATGATGTTAAGGGGAATCGCAATACAAAAAATGTCAGTTTCTGTGGGTTTCTCTATGTTCTTCCTAGACCATCAGATACTGAGAACCAGACTTGGTCCACAGGCATATCTTAGACACTGAAAAGTTATTTCCTAAATCACTTAATATGATCTCACTATATTGCCTCACAACCACCTAGCACTAGGCTAAAATGAATTTTTTTTAGCATTTAGCCGCCTATAACATCTTACTAAAGTACTGAGACTTCTTTTTGATGAGAGTAACATCATTGTGGTGCCTGGCAACCAGAAGGCTTTGGGCTAAAATGAGGTGTTTTTAGCCTTTATGTATGTAAAAAAAAATTTCAACCCCTTAGAAATGAACTAAAACTACACATTGGGGGTGTCCAAATTCATGGGCTGCATCCTCCTGAGGCCGCATTTGAAGGCCAATTACATCACAGCAACGCAATGAAGGCTGTCCAAATTCGTAGACTCCTCCAAATGCAGCCGACAAATGCGTCCTCCTTTCCCCCAGATTTAAAGGATGGGTCAGGTGTGTCCTTCGTGGCCCACCGTATCTCAGAATTCATAGCCCGGCCCAGCCAATTCCAGTTTCCAACAATGCCGGCCGCTACGAAGTTTTAATATTACTCTTATTACTTTTTCTGGGTCATAAAATAAACTTTTAAGATATTTACAGGCGAGAATGTAGCTGTGTAAACTTCAACTATCTGCTCCAACGTTTTCGTGGACGTCTGTTACTCACCAGCTCAATAGCTAGCAGGGGCGAGAACAGCGAACTCCAGGTGCATCGTTTTCAATCCCCCCCCCCCCCCCCCCCCCCGCGGTCTTTCGGGTTAAACATGATATAAATAAGTCACTTAGATAACTTAAACATTTTATTGTTTGGCTTTTTTTTAGTGTTTTATTTGTCCGTGAATAAATCGGTTTGGCTGAGATTAAAGTTATAGTTTTCACACAGCTGAATAAAAGTCATAGAAACATCTACCATCTTCCATAACAGCAGCTGATGTGAAGAAACCCACCAACATCGCTGAGTTAAAGAATGAACAAAAATTTCTCCAAGTTGATATGTTGCCCTGATTGATAGTTACTACATACATTTAGATGGAGTTTCTGTTGCATATCGGTGTCACTCTATATACTGAAAGCAGCAGCTTACATACTTACTTACATACATCCTGTCATAGATATGAAATATTAGTCAGTCAGCCACTTACTTTTACTTTTCTACCAACTGTATAAGCTGTTTTTTAATTACTTGTATTTTATATGTTTTATACAAAAGTAATATGCAATCATAAAAAACTTCCTCACAAGGATAGATAATATATATATACTTTTTCATATTGTTTTATCAGTTGTCATTTCACGCTAATCCTCATCTTACAAGCTGAGTGTTTGTTCTCACTGGTCACACTGAGCAAAACCTTTCAGCTTTACCCTCTAAAAACCTTTTGTGAGAACCATTTATCATCTAAGTGGATTGACAGGGGAGGGAACACATCTCCTGGGCCCCACTCATGTAGCTGCCTTACTGTTATTTAATTACAGCACAGCTGGCTTCCTGGAGACTGCAAAGGCCAACAAGACCCTATTCCAGGAAGCTGGGAGGAGATGGTATGCATTTATGTCAAGGTTCATGAAGATGCTAAAGCTAAGACAGTAACCTTCCCCTCGACGCCTCTAATCTTCCAACGACTGGGTCGATCCTTGGCTTGCAGATCAATCAGGTATTGGCAGACTTAATTGATTTCTGTGGGAAAGGGTTGCGGGCTCATCCAGGTAAAGTCTACTAACCACCGAACACACAAATAAGAAGGTTGAGATATGTCTTTGGCATTCAGTATAAAATGAATGTAGATCAGAAGGCCAAGACAGACATAAGAAACTAATAGGTGCTCACACTGCTGATCAAAGTACGCAAAAATAGCTAGGCTGACATTTCTACCCTTCCTCATGGAATAAAGATGTAATTCAAGATTAGGCTCAGCATAAATGTTAGAAAATCAAATCCCCAGACATGAGACCTAGAAGTAATTTATAAATGAAGGATCTAATCAGAATTGTCATGGCTGATGTAACGTGAATTATGGTGTCACTCACCTAAAAATGGGCAGGAAAGGATACATTTGCAGCTTCAAGAGTTGTCTGAGTCATGAACATTTTAATGACACAAATATATATTTTGGGTAAATTGAGTGAAATGGATTTGTTCCTGATGCCAACTGTTCATTTCTTAGTTCAAGTGAAGTGGGCAGGAGAGAGGTGTGGCTGAAGGAGTGTAAATTTTATTAACTAAATCATATTTATCGATAACTGGGCAGAAAGTTCAAATTTAAAAGCCAAACATGAAGAAGCACCCACAACCAAATAATGTGTTTTTTGTGTGATTTTATGGCAAGTACAGCTATGTATATAAAAATGTTTGATTTAGATTAGAAAAGACAACCTTGCTAATGCTATCTTAGCTAGGTACCGTTTGTTATAAGCTAATGTTAGCAATCCCTTATTGTGGACTGTTAAGTGACTGAGTGATGTAAAAAAATCAATTGCTCACACTCTGAGTACACAAACACACCCACACACAAACTATCTAGCTAGGTTTAGGTAAAATAGTTTGAACAAGTTAGGAAATTTACATTTCCTGCACTTGCTAGGTTATTTAAGCTTCCAAAAACAGCCACAGGGGCTGCTTAAGACGGAAATAGTTCCAAATTTCTTACAAAAATAAAAGTTATTAAATGTTTTTATACCATTTTTTTAGTAGTCAAACTGGTAATCAAATTTTAGTTTCAATAATGATACATTCAGAGATAAGAAAACTTTTGTGAGCCATATCAGACAATTTCAGTAATTTGTAGCCAATTATGGCTCAAACACTGTCATTTCATGTCATAATTTCTCTTGCACTTCTTTTTCTTTGATGTAGTTTTCACAAATGGGCCTACCATTTTATGGTATTAATATGAAAATCCTATGCTGCTTCATTCTGTTATCATCTTCACAAGATTTTCAGAAAATTTGGCCCTGAGGTTGAGGCCACCCACATTTTTAGTAGATGCACCTATGGTATCAATTTTCAAGTCCTAAGTGACTTCCTTCTTGAGTTATCCCATTCACAAACTTCGGTGTCCACGTTTACCGCTCGCCAGAGTGACGACAATACCCTATCAGCCTTTTGGCCGAGGGGTTAAAATGCTATGCAGTCCCGTTTAAAAGAGTAGATCTGATCACTGTACAGTCAACTCACATTGATAAATGTTGGAGCTTTTCTGACTCTGGTTAGATAGAGAAAACAATTTCTCAACTCTGAAATTCTTCCAGTAAAGTACCAGGCACAGCACTCTTTAGGCTCATATTTTTCACTATGAATACATGAAAACATGAAGACAGGATCAATCAAAATGTGGGAACAATTTAATCAAAACTGTGAAACCAATTGTATGTAACAGGATTTAGAGTGTGTGGTGAGAGCAATATGAACAATATGGAGAAGAGACAAATAATGCCACCTGTGGAAACGGAACCCCAGGAAATATTAGTTTAACAAACCATGTAGATTTTAAATTGTTAGCAAAACATGTACGCACACACTCTCTCACACAGTGGTGAAGGAGAGACTTGACAAGTTAATTCAAACTACTACGTGTTGATGCTACAGTACTGCTTGGTCTGTTTGTGCTGTTGGCCACAAAAAACATAAAAAATAAGTGATATTGGTGCATTAATACAAAAAAAAGTCACTGTAGCTCATTGCTAGGCAACATGGCATCATGCTGTCTGCTATAAGAACCTTAAAGGAACTAAGAGGTACTAAGAAGTCAAAGAAAACACATCCACATATTGTGTGTTATAAAGGTTTATTTAACACGAAGTGATAAGCCAAGGACAAGGCAAGAGCTACTAAGAAAAAGTAAACTGGTTAAAAAAAATTCAGATAGTGTGACTTTATTAGAACACACGCACGCAAAAATCTAAAATCATTACAAAAAGCAACCTGACTTAAAAATTAATGCAACTAGGCAGATTCCACTTCGGGAGGCAGTCTATGCCGTGGGGTGCTCACGGGTACTGCCAACAATTCACCGTGTGTGCTCCACTTCAGTGCAAACAATACCTTTTATACTTGTGTCCCAGTGCCTTCGCTCATATGCATAAGTATGGGGAGGGGACCTCACCAGAGCTACCTAGCCCCCCCAGCAAGTCAGCACACCACCTCACCAAGGAGAGAAACTAAATAAAAAACTGAGAGTTATAACTCGGACAAACATGATTAATTTTTCAAGGTAATCAAATGAACAGAGGTACAGCAAAGCAAAACACTGCAATAAAATGCAAGATACTTGTACTGCTAACGATACAGCAGATAAAAGACAAAATAAAAATACAATAACAGGCCTAAGGCCAAACAGCGGGGAAATCTATAAAGAAAAACAAATGTTATCTGGGGCCCACTCTACCACAGTCCAAAATGCCAAACTGAATTGCTGCACCCCTTCCCACCCCAGTCGACCACTACGCAGCAAAACAGAAGGTCACCAAGGGATGAGAGGCGTACTTGGCCCACAAACATCGGGATCAAGCTTGAGTAAGAAAGAAGCCACTAAACAATGAACTTGTGAGCAATTAGTCTGTGCATGCATACTGATCCACATACCTGCAACCACCAAAGTCAGTGACAATAAGCCATGAGAGGCTGAACAAGGTGCTACAGTGTCCTTTATATGTAACCAAGCTCTGATTATTGAGTTACGTGAGCTATGTTCACCAGTAGATACATACGTTGTAATAGTTTTTGTTTTTCAAAAGAGGTGCCACTTCAACCACTCCTAATATGGCTTTCATATGAGCTGAAAGTGATGTCTGAGTAAATGACAAATGTGAAATCATTAGCAATTCAGTTTGATTATCAGCGCACTGACAGGATGGCTGTGACGGTTCTTCTAATTCTTTTCTCACCTTTGCATCATTCTTCCTAGACAAAGGTTTCACAATCCAGCTAGACTGACGTGTGCTAACAAAACTATGTAGAACAGCAACAAAGTTTTGCGAAGAAACACGAGGTATATTTAGCAAAATTCTCTTGTAACTTGATTGTCTAACCCTAAGCCTTATTTAGACTTGGAAACATACATTAAGGTTAGTTGTACACAGTTGTCCATTGTTTTATATGATTTTCTGCATAATTCGAAAGCATATTGATTGATTTCAGTCTTGGCTCTTTAACTCAGTTTTCAAAAAACAGAGCTACTCACTGATCAAGACCCAATTCGTGCAAAATATGATTGAATGTTAAACCCAGTACATTACAGTGATTTCTTGGCACACTCTGCACCCTGGCAGTGCTGGCTTCTTTGATTATCCTTTAAAACTTGAGCACATAAATGGCAGGACATGTTTTGATTGCTTGAGAGTCTGCACATTCCCTTAAATACCATTCAATTTTTTTTATAGACCAATCAACAGCATTGCACTGCCTAATTAATCTCCTTGAAGTTTTTTTTTTTCTTTGAGATTCATCATTTTATTTGATGTCTTTAGCGTTCAATAATATGCTCCATCCTTGCTTTACACCATCACACAGATGGCAGGAGAGACATATGGTTTTGGACTAATAAAAAAGGGAAAAATGGATTTCAGCTTGAATGAGAATCTGTGCAGCATATATGAAAGGAGTTGTGTTAGTCAGCTGAAGTTTCTTTTTAAAAAAAGAAAGAAAGAAACCCAATTAAACTAACCTTTATTTAAAGGGTAACACTGCTGATTTCACTTGTAAAAATGTGCTTGCAGGTGTGGAAGAGTGCTAGTAAATCAGTTAAAAAATGTAGAACATTTTTAGTGTCCTTCTGAGGGAGCAGTGAATGCGGACGTATTAACATGGATGTTGCTTCCATGCTGGAAAAATGAGGCTAATTAAGAAGTGCCTTAATCCTGAAACGCATCTGAAGGCCATCAGATAGCTTTGGATGCAAAAGGATTTTTTGGTCCTATGGAAATCTTTGGGAAAAAGTCTTCATTTCTTGACCTTATTAAACACTCTGATACTGAGATAATGGGCTCAGTTGGTCCTACTTGGGACAAACTGAATAAAAAAATAGATCTATATTTTAACTCTTGATCATACTATGTTTACAAACTAAAGGTTAGCTGTGGTATGGAATCGCATACTATTTTTCTAACAACCTTATCACATACAGCTTTTTGCGATTGAGATGGTGACAGAGAAATTCTCATCTTGAGACTTCACAGTGAGATTTCACAGACAATATCACGATACATCTGTCCATCTCTGATACTTTCTATGACAAAGAAATAATTACTAAGTGCTAACTACTGAATAAATTACCAGTATTTCCTTAAGGAGGTTTAATCTGGTGACCTATAAGGAGATCACCTAGCAATATTGTAGTGAAGGGTAAAATTATCTGTAGAGTAAACTGTTCCTTTATTTGCTTATTTGTATGGTAACTTTGACTCATGTAAAATCATGTGCACTTGAGTGAGTTGTCTGCCATGATATAACAATGACGGCAATGATCATGAGGAAAACATGTATATTCTTCAACTGGTTCTTGGCTTTTGTTGATTGCCTGCTGTCACGAGGCGAAAGAAAGGACGGCGTCACATCAAAAACCTCGTCATGATTGCTTTGATCACTAGCAGATTGTAATGGTTGCCTGCAGTTTGCGCAGAAGAAGGCTACTTGTTTGCAAACACTTGCAAGTAGTCCTGAGCAGTGGTACAACCTGAAACACTACGACTGAAAAAAGAAACACGTCACACTCACCTTTAAAGTAAAACGAATGCCTCAGTTCTTTCGCTAAAGCATTTCAAAAAGGGCAACTTCCTCTTTGAAAGTAAACTATGTCAATTTTTGGATTTCCATACTCAAGTCAGCATGTTCCATGCAAACTACTGTTAACTGCTGCAATCTGCTAGGAATGAAAACAACTGCAGACATTTTTGGGTAATAGACAGTTGCCAGATGGTCACGGACTTATCTCCCAGCCTCTGTGCTTGGGACCTTATTTACTTGTTCCTACATTTTCACCATAATTGTCACACGTCCAAAATGGTGGACAAATTAACGTCACGTGATTAACCCTCTGTTTACCCTACAGACACTTCACCTACCGCCTACTGGTGTTTGCCAGAGGGGCTGATGGTGCGATATGGCAGCCTCGCTTCTGTCAGTCTGCCCCAGGGCAGCTGTGCTACAACTGTAGCTGCCTCCACCAGTGTGTGAATGTGAGAGTGAATGAATAGTGGCATTGTAAAGCGCTTTGGGTGCCTTGAAAAGTGCTATATAAATCCAATCCATTATTATTATTATTAATGGTCATGCGATTGCAACACCTCAATTGGTCACTTCAAGAACTGCAGCTTTTGGTACTTCCTCCTTGGCATTTTTCTTATGCATTATTTATTTATTTAGCTATGGAGGTTGCTGCTTAGCTGGTAATAGGATAATGAAAAAAATCAGACCAACTTTTGGTGTTTGTGTTGCATTTTGGGTAATTTAAGCAGGAAGGGGAGGGAGAGGGCATGTAGCACAGATTAAATTAAATAACCTCTAATTCTGCTGCATGAGCCACATGTTTCAAAAGCTGTGCTGTGAATGGAAAATACTTAGTGAAGGAGAGAAAATTAAACTGATTAAAAGGCTGTCTGCAGCAGCAGAAAAGAACCTCTCCCAGCAATATGTTAATATTAAATACAGTCAAAATTGAATTAAACATATGCGCTTGAATGCAAAGAAAAGGCTATGCCTTTATGCTTGTAGTAATTTTTTTAATCTGAGTTTCAGCAGGTGCGTGGAAGAAGTGCTTTTTAAAAAATTGCATTATGTTGCATGTGCCTAAAACTTCAACTCCTTATTTTTACATATGAATAAATCATGTCTTATTTTTTGTTATAGAGAAACAGGGGTTAAAAATCATTTAAAAAACAGGATGCCCTGTCACCACCTAAACATGTACCGTTTGACACGCCAAGTCAAAGCCCCCAACTAAATACATGAAAATGTATTTTTCATGTTATTAAATAAGAAAAGTGAAGTTTCAGCATAAATCTTCAGTTATTATGTGATTTAATCTCATTAGTATGAACAGACTGATGGTATTCCACAGTAAATTCGTTGCTTAACATTTACTAATCCGTGCGTGTGTCACCAAACCCCTGACTTTAAAAACTCAGCATAAATAAGACAGAAACTGTGGGAAGTGAATCTCAGTGGAAATGTTTTCTGCCACCCGGTTCATATTTCATGGCACAACTGCTCACATTAATTGCATTCACATAGCCAGATATTCAGATGCAAACTGCTTTTAATACAAATTGCTTCAGACAGCAAGTAATAACTTTTCCCTCTTTCACAACAGTTGTGGTCTCACATCTTTCATATTCAGGGCTCATGAGAATACACCCACGGCCTTCTAATCAGAGCTCGTTCTTCACATCTTTCACTCATACGTGTGTTTTTCCAAATGTCACTCGTCTCAATACAGGTTGAGGTTGGTTAAAGATCAATTACGTTTTCCATCTAAAAGATTATCTGTGAAATTTAAATCAGATCCTTATGAATGCTCTAAAAATATAAATAACAATAATCTAGTATACTGAAAGTCTCAAGACACATCTGAGATGGTTCATGTCTGTGGTGTCTCTTTGCACCTCTTTTTATTGATCTCCATCAACCTGAAACCCTTTGTAGCGGAGCATCAAGCACCACCTTTCACGGACATGCTCTCTCCTTTTCACCCACAGGTTACACCGTCTGTTTGGTATTCTGGTGGAGTGTGGTTGTGTCCTGGCCTTCCTCACCTGGCTACCCCCTTGTTCTGCTTTTCTAAACTAACAGTCTCAGTTAAGGTCAGTCCAGAGAAGTGGACAGTCTGCGTGATTCACATTCAGCCTGTGAAACAGCGATTCAACTTAAAAAAATTTTTTTTTTCTATTTGTTACCTAATATGGATTTTAACCATCTCAGAATGTTTTCTAATAGATAACCATCTTGACAATATAAAGGAGTGTTTGAAGGATTCTTTCACCACAAGAGCCATGAGATCAAATATCATAAGTAAAAACTAACTTAAATGAAACTTTCTTCTTTCACTCCAATAACTGTATGAGTGCACACTTGCTAGTAGTGATTTGGAAACCAGTTGATCTGATTCTTTGTGCCATAGATTAAACGAGGTGCCGGAAATATTCCTCTACACATTTCGGCCCATAGCGTCTCACAGTCCAGACCAGTTATTCCAGTCTCTTATTGTTTTGGTAAGCATCTGTGAATCGTAGCCTCATTTTCCTATTCTTAGCGAACAGGAGTGGCGACCAGTGTGGTCTTCTGCTGCTGTATAGATGCTCTTCTGCATACCTTGGTTGCATTGAGTGGCTTTTTCAGTTATGGCTCTTTTCTATTAGCTCAAAGCAATTTTCCCGTTCTCCTCTGACATCTGACTTGGGCATCAACAAGACATTTACTATAAGATAACTGACGATCAATGGATATTTTAGCTTTTCGACCATTCTCTAAAAACCGAGAAATGGTTGCATGGGGAAAATTCCAGCAGTCTCTCAAATAGTTGACCAGCCCATCTCGCACCAACAGCTAGTGGTGTGCAATGCTGCATATTTTGGTATCGATCCGATACCAAGTAAATATGGGCCGGTATTGCTTTTTCCGATACTTTTCAATAAATAAGGTGGATGGGTCATTGAATTGCTAAATCTCAATTAATTGTCTATAATTGTAAATAATTAAGTGTCTTTTTTTTATTATGTGTCCTGTTTTATTATTAAATACTTAAAACCCAGGACATAATTAGGACAAAGTTTATAATTAAATAGAAAATGCTTATAGAAAATTTATATTATAATTTTTTATTTTAGAAAATCTTAAATAAAAATGCACACAAACCAGTAAATCCCCCCAAAGCGTGTAAGTCATGTCATGTGATGGGGTGCTACATATAAACACAAGAGGGGGGAGGGGGAGCAGAGTGTGCCTGCTCTGCGCTGACACAGGAGCGGCGAGCCCGGCGACCTGGCTGTTTCGTCTTTGCTGAAACCACAGCAATGCAAACAAGAGCGGAACTTAAAGTAAAGAATGGATCTCACCAAGCTATTATCAATCCGATACTGATGACAACTTGGTATCGGATTGATATTTGGATCAATCCGCCCACCACTACCAACAACCATGTCACATCCAAGTCACTCTGATGCTTGGTTTAAGTCATCTTGACCGTGATAACATTAGTAAATTGAGTTGCTGGACTTTGATTGGCTGATAAAATATTTCTTTTAAAACTGGAAAAAGTGTAACTAACATAGTGGCCACTGAGTGTATTGTGAAGAATAAACTTTCACAACGAGCATCTTTAAACCCACTTTTAGTCCACATGTGTCCCCCAAAATCAAGCTTACTATGCATTCAGGCAGCTTTGAAATAAATCATTCCAGTCTAATACAATAACAGGGAATTCATAAGATGTTGTCATTTATACTGTATGTTTCAGTGTTTCGGGGTTTTGTACCTTATCTAAGCTCTAGTAGACTTATAAGCTTCTTAAATAATTCCAGTTAAGCTTAAGAAATTAATCCAAACAACTTTAGCAGAACAGCTTTATTAGTAGTATTTTTATTGTGGTGTTAAGTCCCTTTAAGAATCTCCTAGTTTTGTGAAATGTCTTACATGAAAGATTATGACACAGCGGGAGGTCCGTTTTCCTGATGGCGGGGAGTGTTTAAGGAGGTAGAGGTCACTGGCAGTGCAGCACCGGCCTTTCCTTCTTAATGACGCTTCAAAGTGAGAGGCCATCATTCCCCCTAATTATTGTTGATTGCATTCATTATGTCATGTCTCGATATCTTGGAGGCGCTGTTGGTGGTTTGGGCTAAATGGCAGCTATGGGTTAGCTTGTTTCTCAAAGCTAATTGGACGTCAGGCAGACAGAGACAGAAGAAAGTGCCTCTCATCAGCAGACTGCCCACTGTCCAATGTATTTTTTATGAGCTGGCAGACCACTTACAGAGCAGACTGAAGCCCAGGGTTGTGATGCTTGTGAGATGTCAAGCACCTCTTCCCAGAAATCCCTCAAGCTCTGTTTTAATGAAATTAACAAGCTTATTAAAAAAATCTGCTGCACTGACATCTGACACAGCACCTCACTGCGTTTCTTAAATCAAGTTCGGAAGGAATAGGAGGAAGTTCGTGGCGAGCTTAATAGAAATAAAAAGAGAAACAATGTAACGCTTTTTATACTCCGGACGAACATCTCAATCCATTACCCTTGAACTTAAAAAGAAAATAAAAAAATAAAAACAGCCAGTAAACATGTATGAAGCCACCAAAGGGAAATACTCTGACTGCAGGTTACATTTCTCCTGAAAAGAGAACGAGAAAAGATTAGAAAAGCACTCTGGGAGCAATTCTAAATCTCACAGATCAGCAGTGAAGGGACAGCCAAGCTGGCAACAGAGATACGGAGGCACAATGGTGAATCACTCCCACGCGTCCCCCAACAATACAAGGCAGGGCGGGTGACTCAGAAATACTGATTCACCTATATGCCTACTTGTACATACAGTATGTGCACCCACACTCATGCACACACACTGACAGACAAACACCCACCATCCTTATAGTGTTATTACCATATGCATTGCTTTCTTATGCCAGAGTTTCTAGCCTCCAGATATGGGAAAAAATCAAAAGAGGAGGCCGTCCTTCTTCTCAGGTCGGCAAATACTTACTTTTGTGCTGATGCCTTAATGCACCCACATTAATGATGCTGTACAAGTCTCTGTCACTGTGTAGCCATAAGCATAATTTTGCTATGTGCAAGGTTAATATTACTAATATTTTTAATCCAAAACAAGATGGACTCTTCAACCTAACCATGTAATTTTGGCACCTAAATTGAAAAAAAAAAAAGCACAAACTAACTGCTACACATGAGTCCCAATCAAGAACAATGCCATTGCTTTCTGACTAATGGTCTTTGGATCCAAATTTCATATGCAGTCGATGCTGGTTTTTCAAATTAGACTTTAGGAGTTCCAACTTTGACGTAAAGAGCATCCAGGCTCCCAATCCAAGACATCTAATGATGCACATATCTGGGAAATGACAAAGCAGCATTATTTGATTCCCTGGGAATCAAACTGGCTGGATTTATAATCTTAAAAAAAATGAGTAGGGAAGTGCATTTCACTACTGTTTCTAAAAGCCTGTTTAAGACTGTGTTATATTAGGGGAGCAGCCTATGCCTGCAGTTACAGAACTCTCTTTCTAAAGGTGAAGCGGAGACATCCTTCCCCATTTTTCTTCCCTGATTTTCCTCATCAGCTTACTTCTCCCATGTCCTCTGTCCTCTTAATGCAGCTTTTTGCTTGTGTCTGCACAAAAAAAAGATCTCAGGGCTCTTCTCTGCATTACAGAGATTGAAGAGAGAGTCAGAGCAAAAGTGAGAGAGAGAGCGGAAGAGGTAAAGAAGCCATTTCTCAGCTGCCTTTCTATCAAAAACTCCACACTGTCCAACACTTATCACGGGTTTACATTCTCATTTACAGAGGAAGCGGTTGGTTGCATGGTTAAATGCCCTTTTAACATACTTTTAATGCCCCAGACTAAATGTGTAGAGTGCATGCAGTCTGGAAGAACTTCATGTATAAACCCTGCTATTAGAAATAGAGCCAGAGCATATAATATTACAGCAAATACGTCTTAGCAATGAAGCTTTAGTTGCCTGTAGTCAATAATACAGCTTAACTCCTAGCAAAACTGCATTATGTGAAATTTTGGCAAATTTTCTTATATTCTTTCCTGAAAGTACAACTGTATGCACTCTCATGTTTGGGAAACTAGTAGGCAGTAACTTTAGCTTAGCATAAGCCTGTGAGTAGCAGAACACAGCTGGTTTAGCTCAGAGCAGAGGCAGATTTAAAGGTGCCTCTGCATATTCGATTTGTTTTATCCACACAGAATATAAATATAAAACTACTAAAGTGTGATTTTACAGACAGACCTGCTCTACATTTACTTCTTGACCAGTGACCAGATTCCATTTTTGAGTGCATTTTGGCAATAATGGCAGACAGACGGTCAGATCCCAGAGGGTGCCATATGCAACGGAAATCTGGTACTGCAAAAAATACAACAGTTATTCAGGAAGTATTCCTCTGACTGTCTTTGGAAACAAGTTTTGTTTAAAAAAAAGGAAAGAAATTCACAGAGAGCCAGATACTTCGATAAAAATGAGGTCATTCATTCTTTATTTTTCCTCCACAGTTTAGCTAAATTGAGCAGGAGGGAGGCTATAATTATTGCTGAACTGTTGCTGCTAATAGCTTTCATAAGGTACACTAAACTTCTAAATATCTGGATTCACAGCATCTGTTGTCAAATCAAGGATACCAGGAAAACAGTAACATATACCATGACTGTCAAGCATTTGTTGATATTAGCTAGCTAGCGCTGGCACTGAGTTACACCAGGTGTCCTCTTGGTCTCAGTTCTTGAACAGGTGAGAATTAATTGTTCCACACAAACCATTTGACGGTTATAAACCATCCTGAGGGCTGTATTTTAAGACATCATGGGTAAGTGAGCTATTTTGAGCTAGTCAGAGCTAATATTAGCACTCCTTTTACCTAGCTAAAACGCTGCGGTAGCATATGCAGTTGTTTTAAATGTGATATATAGATTAAATTGACTTGACTAAATGGTAAGCAGAAGTAAAACAATGATTGCTTTGTAAGTACAGCATTTGTATAACAGGAGGCACAAAGTTGCTTCTGTGAAGAAGTGGGATTAGCAGCATTGGTGACACAACAACACCACTCGCTAACATTAGGCCTTACAAGCATCAGAACATCACTCCACTGATTTGAATTCCCATGTATCTGATTCCTTATCGATTGTGATTTCATCTGAAAACATTCTATATTCATGAAAATTTAAAGACAGTTTTTGCCTTAAATACATCTATTATTGAAGATTGACCAAACATCCACAGCAATGAGATGAAAATGAAAACGTGGTAGAGAGAATCACACGCTCACTTTCTTTCACATAAAATGAGCAGTTGTTATAAGTGCTTGCAAAATTACAATGGCAAGACAATAAGCGTATTGTGGCGAGATGGTACATCAGCTTTCCTGCCAGCTTAAAATATAATGCTCCAGAAAGTAAACCTGTGTGAGTCACTCCCGCTAACAGTGGAAATATTGACTGAGCTGCTCAGTGTACTGCACAACTTGATGGCTCTCCCAAACCTGATCGTTTTTCCCAGGAGGGCAGGAACTGGTTGTACCTCGGGCTCTTTTTCGGATACACATGCACACAACACGGATGGATTATTCATGCGCTCGTACGGACAAACATGCTCACTACATCCCAGCACAGACCTCATCGCTGACACCTGAGCAGAGAAGGAAATTGCTGCCAAATTTGAGGGACACTTCGAAAACTTTTCATTATTAGAAGACCTGGACACAAATTCTGCACTGTTCCAGCCCTCTCACAGTATCTCAAGGTGTTATTTATACTTTGCTACCGGACTGTGTGATGCTCGTGATGCTCCGGGAGGAGGGGATGATGGGGGGGGGCTATATGAGGGAGATGGGTGTTGACGATGGCACTTGTCGCCACATGGCACCTGTCAGTGCCTGTGCTGACATGTACGCTCAGATGGAGAGCAAGATTTATGGCAAGCAGCTTTTAAAAATCTGCCACTTGGCAACACTGCATCATTAACAAGCCTTCTGAAGGCCCACACTTGGCCTGCTTCCAGGAGACGAGAGGGAGAGTTCAGCATCTCTTTACCACCTCCCCCTCCCTTTCCCTCTACCTCCATATATCCTCCTCTATCTTTAGAGTACTATGCAAAGTCAGCACTCTTCAGCCATCTACCTTTAACATATCAAATGCATGCCCGCCAGCCTCTTTTTAACACTGAGCAGGAGAAGTGAAGGGCTGGGTGGCAGAGTGTAGCCATTAGAATGGACACCTGGTGGCTGATGCTGCTGCTACTCTCATTGTCCCCCCCAAAAACCCTCCACATATTTCAGTCAAACAAACTGAAACACTGAAGTTCAATTGCAGAGTTTGGAACAAGTAGCTTTTCCCCTAAAACAATCCAATTCACAGTAAAACACCAATCAGGTTAAAAAGAAAGAAAAGAAAAAGGGCCAATCCCCTGAGATTAAAAGTAGCACTATTAGAGCAGTAAGTGGTGTCTTTATGAGAATGCAAGCTTAGCAGAGGAAAATAAGTGAGGCAGCTAAGCAAAGGACATCAAAGAGGCTTACCTCGAGGAGTTGCATGAGTGGGCCCAAATCACTTATCATAATTATCATTGCTCCCTCCATACCTCAGGCCCTGATTCACAATGGGGGAAAAATAGAGGCAGACATGATCTAAGTCACATTGAAATGCCACATTCATATGATTGCAGTTAATTAAGGAGGGTCCACAGCCAAAACAAGTTGCGAGATGATTTTATTTGTTTAAACTTAAAGGTTAGGTGTGTGACGGTGCGCGTGATCACCAGGGGTAAACTTGTTACTTTAATGAGGTGTAACTAGAGGAGGGACACAAACTTGGAGGAGATATAAAGCATGTGGGGGAGGCATCTGATGAACCATGGCCTTTACCCCACAGATTTATTGCATTTTCTTTTCTTTTTTTTTTTTTAGACGAGCACCCAGGGAGACGATGTGCTGGGTGGATCTGATGTGTTTTACCAGCCGCTCAGTCGGGAACCATTACAGAAAAGTAACACAGTTATGCATGCAGTCAAAACCTCACATAACTGAAAATCCTGACAGCAGGTAGGCGCTTTTCTCTTAAACCATCGTACAGACCTCATTATTTTCTAGATTTGTCTCTGTTTTTCAAATTAAATGTGAGATTATCTGCTTTGCTTGCATTTAACTCTCTATGTACTATGCATTGCTTTTTTCAGAGTCCTTACAGATTGGTGTGCAGCAAGACTACTGCCCAGAACAGACCTTAATAACAACAGATGTGATGCTGATCAAGTTCGACAGGATAAAAGGAAGACCTGGGGTGGAGGTGGGTTGCAAATTGGCTTGCAGATACGGTGCAGCTGAGCCTTAAGTATTGTGGGATGTTATTTAGATCAGTTGGTCTGCTGCACCTGATATCTAGCCGGAGCTCTTGGTAACATTTCTATCAGAAAGCTGATAGTTGCAGTTGCTTTTCTACATTCTCTTTCCTCTCGACTGCTCTATCAGCACTTCTTTTACACAGAATGCATTGTAGTTGAGAGTATGTATGTTTCTGGGAATTGATATGTCATAAAAGAAAAATGTCAGGCTGAATAAAATGAAAAAAGCGAGTCATTCTCACTATATTTTCAGGTTACACTAAGGCCTGATTCAGACTTCTGCAGGGAATCCTGTAGAGTCTACAATGAAACCTATGTACGGGCCGTTCCCAGTATTTTTGCTTTGCTTGGATTGCTATGTTTTAATTACAGAACTATCCACTGTTTAATATGCAATGGCAGTTATAATAGAAAAAATAAAATGCTGGGGCTCTTTTTTATGGTCAGGTTTTTTGGGGGCAATCATATTTTTCTTTGTAGTTCACATCCCCACTTGTCCATTCTAATACTTTCAGCAATCTCTCTCCAGGATTTGCTGACATTTGTGAGTCCATATATTGATACTATGATTATTAATTCTGATACTGAGACATCATCACTGACATCTTCAACCTCTCTCTAACCACTGTCCCAATGTGCCTCAAGGCCCCCACAAAGAAGTCCTCAGTGTCCTCAACCACTACTGTCCTGTTGTACTCACACCCATCATTAAGAAGTGCTTCGAGAGGTTCGTCATGGGGCACATTAAGACCCGGCTGCCACTGACACTGGGGCCACTGCAGTTCACCTATTGCCCAAATCGGTCAACAGATGACGCCATCGCCACCCCAGGATGAATCCCCAGGAAGCCCTCATCGATTCTCATGTCATGTCTTAACTGTCTTTTTAAAATTAATTTGCCACAGTTAGTTTTGGACGCACGGCGGTGCAGTGTTTTGTACACAGTCTAAAGATGGGGTTAGCTTAAATGGTGACTCTAAACTCCCCGTAGCTGCAAATGTGAGCATCCGTCTCTGTGTGTTGACGCTGTGACAGGCAACTTTTCTGAGATGTACCCCACCTCTCACCCTATGGCAGCTGGGATGGCCTCCAGAGCTTCCTCTGTGATCCTGAATTGGAGAAGTGGAAGAAAACGGATGGATGGGCTATTAGTGGCAACAAAAGTTACTCAACCTCACACATCTCCATGTATGAACATGACTAGATTTAATCCACACATTCTACTGTGTAATGTTACGTGACTCAAACATCAGAGATAACGCCCAAATTCAAAATAACCCAAGCAAGACAAGTATAGAATCACTCAGGCAATCAATAATTCAGTAAACACACAATCTTTATGAATGATTTTACACAGAGATCATCTTGTTTTATTGATTATTTCCCCCTGTGCTTTCTTGCTATACTCTTAGCCAAACATGCATTTGATTAAAGCTCGTGTTTTAATGTTCGAGTGGCTTTCACACAAAATATCATGCAAACATGGATTATGCAAACATTACATGTGTAGATAGTGCAGTGGAAATATGACCTTTCTCTTTTAATGCCACGTTAACGTCTGACATGAAACTTGAATGCCCGAAAACGAATATTGTTAGTAATGTTGTAATAGTAGCGATGCAAAAAAGCATGTATCAGCACATTGAATTACATCACAGTACATCAGAGACTGCGATGCTATGTAAATATCCCCCATTTATATCAATGAACTACAGTGCAGTTCCCTGCCTACATGTAAAGCATTGTTCGAAGAGGCCTCTATTCATCATCAAGAACACCAGCAACAGACTTTGATGTTTTTTATATAAATCTTGTCTGTTTCCATTCATAACCAGTCTCAATCCACATTTTTCTGTCTGGTCCAAATGTAAAATTCACTTGTGTCACACCAAGTGACTCTAAACACCCAACGCTGAGAGTGAATGAGAGCCCTTATTACATTTCTCTAGCTCGGTGTTGAAGAATTCTTACATTTTTGTGCACCCGCCACTGGTGTGAGGGATCTAACAAGGCCGAGTGATGAGGAGCTGAAACAGTGTAACAATCGTCGTACCCCGCGCCAATTATTTCACATTGCTGTGATGGGTAAAATGCCTGAAAGCGCTAACTTCCCACCCGAAAAAAGTTGGTGCTTCACTCCTCCTGCTCCTTGTTTGGCTGCCACGCATGGCTTCTTCTTAGACTATCCGCAGGGACTGATCAGAGTAGCGTGGTCTTGCTAACAGAGCTTTGGCCATGTGTTAAGGCTAACAAGGTGAAAAAAATAATAATGAGCAAACCCAAAGAAGAGGTCTTTAGCTCCTTTCTGACCTCAATGTCAGTATTACCTCAATCCAATTCATCCAGTATGTTGCTCCTGCCGGAAAAGACGAGCATTAAGTGGAAAGTATGAACCTGCACAGCCTGACCCTCTGCTGCAAAGCGCAGATTTGAAGCGAGGGGAAAAAACTTGAAGAAAGCATCTAAGACTTTTGCATGTGTCTCTTTAGCAACATGAGCCATCATAACTCTGAGAGAAAAGCACAAAGAACAAGAGCAAAAATGGCAGGTGAACTGAACAG
Organism: Rhamphochromis sp. 'chilingali'; assembly: GCF_963969265.1. Lineage (NCBI taxonomy): Eukaryota > Metazoa > Chordata > Actinopteri > Cichliformes > Cichlidae > Rhamphochromis > Rhamphochromis sp. 'chilingali'. The sequence goes on along the minus strand of NC_137929.1, from coordinate 34,266,920 downwards.
TCACATTCAGTACGGCAGCATATGGTGGCCAGTAGCCACACTGTTCATGTTCTCTTGTATTTGTTACTTGAAACTCTATGAAGAGCTTTTGGCATGTCAGCAAAAGCTGTTGGAAAAGCAAATAATCATTAACTCCCACCCAGGCAACTTTGAGCAGCTTGTTGCCTAGCATGAGACCGTCTGTTGATGATGTAAGCCTATGCACTTCACAAGCACCTTCAAAAACATATTATTTTATCACTTTATCGCTTGCAGCACTTGATAGCTCAGTTTCCGTACTCTAAGTTAAGAAACCATATCAGCACAACGCAGTTAGGGCTGCAACAGCACATAAACAGCAAATAATAAAGCATCTTTGCTCAAGCATGAAAAATTACATTCAGTCTTTTTTTTTAAATCTAACAATGAATGAAATCCCATGTCCTGAGCACTCAGTGATTAAATTGGTATATGCTATTCATGAAACAGAGACAGAGGAATACCCACCCACTGCAATAAAGGAAACACATTTATGTGTAAGCATTCGATCATCTACCTCAAATCTTTTATTTTGCACAACAAAAACATATAAAACAATGCTTTACTAAAGATTAACTCCCAACCTTTAGTCTAATAGTATCGCCGGCAGACAGGAGTCACAACGCCGGCAAAGTGACTCAGATATCACGGGGTAACCGACATTATTAAAATGTGTCAATACACGCCGTGACATGCTCTAAATAGCGAGTGCATTACAATGAAAAATATGGCTTTTCATTTTTTAAAGAAGTTCCCTTTTCATCTGTAGTGGGAACCATGTATTATTTCGTGTAAATAAGCTTGAGGTCCTTAGAGGTGAATATGAAATGAAAACAGGAGCACACCCTTATTTCCTCTTGTTTCCTGGAATAACCCTATAGCCCCATAGATTGATAACACATCGTGTTAGACACAGAAAAATGATGCCTTAGTTAAGCGTTGACACACAGATTGTATTTAGTGATAATTTTATTACCATTTATTGATGTTTATAATAAAGAAACAGATGATTCTGAGCAATCAGAGGGGTTTGTATCATAGGGGTAAGGGGTGGGGTACACCCTGGAGAAGTCACCGGTCCATCACAGTGCTAACACTCACATTCACACCTATGGCCAAATTAAGCATCACCTGCTAACAAAACAAGCGTGTCTTTACTGTTTTTGTGTTTTTTACCGACTGCGTGAGGAAGCTGGAGCACCGAGAGGAAACAGAAAGGCCCCAGCCAATAAGCTTTCTTCCTGTGACGCCACATCTCTAACAACTGCATCAACGTAAACTATCATAGACTATATATAACACTATATATAAAAATAGAGGCAATTTTCATCAGCACAGGCATTTTATATACATTTTTTTGCCACCCTTTACCTAACTCCAAGTGTAAAAATGTAAATATTTCCACAGCTGTGAAAGATAGATGTTCACTCTTCTGTTATGAAACCTTGTATTTTTTTCCCCATTTTTCAGAGTTAAAGTTTGACGTGGCAGAAGAAGCTCAAGCTTTATACTTTTTTTTCAGCAAACGGCGTCAATGCCCGAGGCTGTGCGAGGGCTGATTTGAACAGAAAACCCACGAAACAACACAAAGACCAACAGGCACTATTACTTGCCTTCACTGTAGAGTTTGGGTTATCAAAAAAGTGCATTTTTCCTTTATTCCATTTTCCTTGTCACATCACTGCAGTGTATCAGATTTAACAGATAAGGACAGTTTTAAAGTTGCTGCCATCAGGGAAAACTGGACTGACTGCATTTCAGCTATAGCTTTAATCTCACTAATATCAAAAGCGATTTTTTTTAAAAGATGCTAATAAATTAGGGTTATTAACCAGCATGTTTTAAAAGGATGAAACTGGGATCCGAGTAGAATGGGATGAGGGATAAACTATATTAGCAAACCAAAAACTCAAGAACTATTTTTTTTTCCAGCGACTGGAATTATTTATCACGGATCTTGAAGAAACTGGCTCATATCTATTGCATGCTATACATCTCTCCTGGCTGCATTGTCTCTGACATTTGAAGGACTGAAAGTGACAAATATCGACAAGTTTATTCTAAGACAGCATGATGTGCTCCTCGGCAGGGATTTTATTTTTGGAAAAATAGGTGCTATGCTGGCATGGGCATATGAGGGGGTGGGATATGACAAGCCATGATAGGAAATTGATTTTTTTTTACTTTAACCCTGGGTTCAATTATTGAGGTTGATGGGACAATAATGATGCCTATCTGCAAATACTGCCCATCCCAGCTCGTGCCATTTTGTTTTCTCTTCCATCAGGTTTGATGGAGCTTTAATTGATTCACTAATTGCCTTTAATTATAAAGTAAATGACTTCTTTTTTCCACGCTAGTTGGGATATCTGTTTCGGTGGCTATCAAAGAACAAGTTAATAACCCGGATGGTAGGGTTAATAATCCCAGCCGGTGGCGTAATTGTCATTAGATCTTAGTAAACATATAGAAATGGAATTAGTCCATGAGCGCACGATTGCGTTTCGTGTCACATCTTCTGCAATCTTCATGCTATACTATACAACTATAAAACCTAAACTATAAAACCCAAATTCATCATATATGACTCTGATTTCTTGTGTTATTTCTTTAAGAAAACAGGACATTTGCCATTCGTCCCTTTTTCTTTGTGGGTGCTGTGGCAGAAGTTACGCCGGAGCTGCCGCTAAACTGCTCATTGAGGGAAATAAATCACAGGACAGACGTTTCCTAGCACGTTACTTTGTAAAACTAAAGTTCACCAATCGCTGAAGGTTGAAAAAAAGGGAGTATCCTGAGATTTCTGCTGCTGGTGCGGTTGTTGTTGTTGAGTTAAACACACCGCTTGCTTTGCCACCCCTGATAAATAAAACATATTAGTGCTTCAGGAGAACGGGGTCTGCCTCCCTGCCTGCATCAGACTTTCCCTGAATACACTGTGGACACTGTGTCTCAACCTGACACCACAAACACTCAGTGCTTTTCACACGTCTGCACTCGCTAGCGCTTTACCGTTCCGCATTCACGTACCCCCATATTCATGCCAAAAATATCCATGCTTTTTCTGGAACGCTCGCTTGTGATCTTATCACAGAGTGCCGTAGTCGGTGTTCACGTGCATGGTACAGATGGCTACACGCAGGAAAAACACAGGCACAGAAAACATGGACAATTCAGTTGTATTATTGCCTCACTTTAATGTCTAAATTCCTTCAAACTTATTTTTTCTTTTCCTCTGAGTAATATCAATAAATGTCTGGGGTGCACTGAAAAAAAAAAACTTATGAATAACACAATTCAGTTTAACTTATGCAGCTTCAATTCACAACAATGCTTATCTCTGAGTTTGGAATACTGAAGAGAACACCAATCATTCAACTAAAGTAAGCAGCAGATGACAGTGGTGTGGAAAAAAAACCTATCTAACAGGAAGAAACCATATCCAGGCTCAGCGAGGGCTGCCATCTGCACTAGCTGGTAGGGGTGGGGGAACAAACAGGAGATACTGTGCTACTTCCTAACTCAGGCACAAAAACATCACTATTCCTAAAGTTTGCTGTGAGCAGATGTCTTCATATGAAAGGAAGAAACAAGCTTTTTGTTAATCCATGATCTACTGACCAAGCAGTATGCTTTGGTTGTATGCAGGTAAACAGTTCGTGTGGAGAGCAAGCGAGGGATAACGTTCTTTGATGTGCAATCTTTTTAAATTTTTATTTCCACAATGATCAGCACACACAACAGAGAGTCTCATCACAGAAAGGAAAACCATGAAGTATTTCCCCTTTTAACTAGAGGCTAAACTAGAGGTGCCACATTTTGGTCAGTTTGTATTTGTCTGTGCAGATGTCCAGTTTATAGCCCAATGAAGACACTACCAGTGAATTTTGATTGGTTGAAAAGTTTGCCTGTACAGGAAAGGAAATGATAGCAAAGCTTAGAGTAAAGGGAAGCACAGACAGTGGCTACAGTGAACAGCACGTTTTAATGCTTTCGTGTAACTACAACATACAAAGACTACTAAAGTCTTTGTATATTATGATTTTGGTCGTCTCTGCGGCAGGCTATAGAAGGGCAAACTACAACAGGAATAGGAATAGCCCAAGGACCAGCTGTTGCTCATGTTTTAGACACTGCCCTCTGGTGACACTACATAACAACATGTTGGCGCAGCTGTGCATAGGTCCCTTTACTCAGCAGGCTACTTGATGCAAAACACCAATCAAAAAGGTCAGTAACTGTGCCTACAAAAAGCAAAAGCTGCAGCTCAACTGACTGCAAAGTAGTCGCTGTGTGCATTAACACACAACAGCATCACTTGGAATCCTCCTTGGAAGCCCTTTTTGTTACAGATACCTTCACCATTTACAGGGCACAATGGAGCAGCATGGCCAAAAGCTTGTGTAAGAACCTGCTCTCTTGATATGATTTCTATCTGTCTGAGCCAAGGTAAGGATAGTGCACAACCCTGTGAATGTCAAAGATATGAACAAGCTGCTGGTCACACTCATGATACACATGCCTTCTTCTGTCTCAAAGACGTTAAATCCTTCCATCGCTACAGCGTCTGTTTGGTCTCTTGTGCCATATTCGTGGACTCCACTCATTACCAATAGTGCTCCTCAACCAGAAGGGGGCCTGTCAGCTGGCACTTAAACACGGTACCGCTTCTGATGCAGGGCACAAATCACAGATGTGCATCTGCAAGTATTAATAAAAACTCAGGTGACATGAGTCGATTACCAAAAAGGTTAAGTGGAATCCTGAAGTCAAACTTTTCCACTGCATTGTGGTTCATGTTTCATTTAAATCTATTAAAAAACACTCTTTGGCAGCTTGGAAGCTACAGCAACAAGCTGTGAACTAGGGTTGCCAACCGTCCCTTAAAAAACGGAATCGTCCCGTATTTCGAAACAAAAGTACACGTCCCGTATTGAGCTAATAAGGGACGCACTTTGTCCCGTAATACAGTGAGAATCAAAAGTAGTCTATAAATGTTTATGGAATTAACGCTTTGTTTGAAAACATAATTCCCAGCCCCTCTCCTGCTTTGTGACCAATGAGCTGACAGCACACTTATGACAATTCAGATTACCGCTCATCTCATTGGTCGAGGAAAGGTCGCTTGCGGAGAAAATACCGGAAGACAACAGATGACCACAACAAGAAGCATGGCCAACAGGGAAACAAACGCCGACACTGCGGTGCAAGTCTCGGACGACAGTACACCTAAAGCTGGGCAAACACTGTGCGATTTTTTCAGTCACGTTATTCAGCTCCTGCTCAAACTGCACGATTGACTCGCAGGGGTTAGAAGTTTGCAGGTCACGATGCAGGTCTCACACTATACCGCCCGATGCTCTGATGCGACCTGAGAGCTCACACTGTGCCTCCATAACATGAAGGTTATAACAGAAAATCTGTCGCTCTCTCTGTCTTTCACTCACACAGACACACCACCACCATCAACTTTGCTACATTGCTAATGAAAAACATTGATCAGGCAGCTGTGAATGAGCAGCAGTGTAAATCCAACTATTTTCACGGTTGTTGTGGTCGTGATAATTTTGTGATGCCACATCGAAAAGGCTCGGATGAGCTTTCCAAAGTTCTACAAGTTGTGCCTCCATCGCTTGTGTCCAGATCACACGCTGCACAGCTGTGCTGCTCCGTCTTTTTCACCGACGTTTACGTGTTTGCGCGTGAGCAGTGTGAGCGGCTCACGAGCGATTGATGATCGGGAGCTGCTCGAGGTGTTAATCGCTTCTCGTTACCCCACGTATACTACACGACGCACGATGAAGGCCAAAATCGGGCCGATCACCAAATCGGTCGCACGACTCAAAAATCGTCTCAAAATGGGCCAAAAATCACACAGTGTAAGCCCAGCATTAGAGCAGCAATGTTTGTTCGCTCAGAGAAAGAAAAAAAAGGCTGCAAAAGCACAGGGAGGAATGGGAAAAGGGAAACACCTGGCTGGAAAAGGTCACCATAACACCTATAAAGCGCACTGCACTGTGTGCCGGCGCACTTTTTCCATAGGCATGCTTCTAATGGTGGGCACATGAAGAACATGAGGGGCGTGAAAGCTCGGGGAACCCTTAACCAATTTCTTGTCCACCAGGCCACGGCAGAAGCAGATATGGTATGTAAACACTGGTTTGTTTTTTAAACCCTCTGGTTAAGGTTAAAATGGGCATGTGCAGTGAATATCAGCGCTATGTGGCCAGAAGTGTGATAATATAATTTATTTTGTGTAATAAACAACTCCAAGAATAGATGATTACAACAAATAGATGACTAATACATAAAAGTAATACATAGATGAATAATGATGAGTTAAGATGCGTAATCATGGGAACAAGTGGGTTTACAAACAGGAGCAGCTGATTAGCTTTAGAAAAGCTGAAATAATACCTCAACTGAAGCCAATTGTACTAAATGCACTAAATGTGCACTGTTACAAGAATATTTTTCTTTCTATTGTTTTCTATTAATTTATATAATTTTAAGTTAAGCAGGACAGAGTTCTTTTAAAGAAAGATTTACTTATATTCTCAAAAGTTAAGCATGACAGGCTTCTGTTTAAGAAAGAGACCTGTTTTACTGTGTTAATGTTGTCATTTTGAGCTAAAAATAAATAGCTAAATGATCATTTGTTTCCCATATGGTCATATCACAAAGAATATGCATCTGCTTAAATCAAATTCAAGTCAAATGGTTAAAAAATAATTTCACACACACAAAAAAGAGCTACCACAATGGGAAGGGTGAAGACAACTAGGTTGCCCGGCCCTGGCCACGAGGTGTCCCTTATTTATTTTTCAGGGAGTTGGCAACCCTACTGTGAACCCAACACTAACATGTTTTAAAGTTAATACTGCACACATGTTGGAAACAGTTGTTGGTTCATCAAACAACATTGTTATTCATTTGAGTCATTTCCAACTGTCTCCACATGCTATTTAATGTTAAACAGGAAGTCTCCAAAAGTTGATTCTGTTGATCTGGATGTAACGTTTTCAGTGGGAGAAACGTTTCGTCACTCATCCAAGTGACTTCTTCAGTCTCAGGAACGTTTCTCCCACTGAAAACGCTACGTCCAGATCAACAGTATCAACTTTTGGAGATTTACTTACCTGGATGATTGAGCATGCATCAAGACGTTAAACAGGTAGGTTTTCTTCTTGTTTTTTGGTGAAAGCAAGTGGCCAGCTGTGGCTACATTTGAGTTGAGGGCTGGGTGGCTAAACAGTAAGTAGAAGCTCACTCTGAATCACCATAAAGCCAATTGATGACTCTCTGTTGGGTCATCAAAAGCACATGTTTGGCTATATTAGCTACTTTTAAGAACTGGGTTAGCATAGCTTATCATAAAAACTAGAAAGTAGAGGCACAGCTAACTTGGCTATGTTTAAAGGTAAAATCAGTCTACACCTTAAAAAACTCAACTTGATATGCTAGGAAAAGAAAAACAAGAATACAAGAACGTGTTGTCTCAGGTTATGTGGAAGACTTATGTGTAGCAATGTATGATAGCCTCTAGCCTTATCTGTTTGCCTTACGACTGCCTCCACGGCTTAGTTTTTTTTGCATCTCATTACATGTATAACATGTTAATTAGTAAGCTGTAGATGTGTTGATATTCAGTTTTTGTTACTGTTTTTGTTTGTTTTTGTTACTCTGTTGATCACTGACTTCCTGACGGACAGGAAGCAGCATGTGAGGCTGGGAAAGAATGTCTCGGACTCCCGGACCATCAGGGCTGTGTTCTTTCTCCTCTGCTCTTCTCCCTGTACACCAACTGCTGCACCTCCACCCACCACTCTGTCAAGCTAATCAAGTTTGCAGATGACACCACTGTTATTGGACTCATCTCGGACGGGGATGAGTCTGCCTACAGGAGGGAGGTTGAGCGTCTGGTGTCCTGGTGCAGCCACAACAACCTGGTGCTGAATGCCCAGAAGACAGTGGAGATTATTGTGGACTTCAGGAAGCACACAGCCCCACTCCCCCCCCATCATCCTGACTGACACCCCCATCACCTCTGTGGACTCATTCCGCTTCCTGGGTACCACCATCACCCAGGACCTGAAGTGGGAGCCCACCATCACCTCCGTCATTAAGAAATTCCAGCAGAGGATGTACTTCCTGAGGCAGCTGAAGAAATTCAACCTGCCAACACGGACGATGATGCAGTTCTACACTGCAATCATCGAGTCCATCCTCACCTCCTCCATCACCGTGTGGTACGCTGGAGCCACTATCAGGGACAAACAGAGACTGCAGCGTATTGTGCGCTCTGCTGAGAAGGTGATTGGCTGCAGACTCCCATCTCTGCAGGACCTGTACACCTCCAGGACACTGGGGCGTGCAGCTCGGATCTCAGCTGACCCTTCTCACCCTGGACACAGTCTGTTTGACCTGCTCCCCTCAGGCAGGAGGCTCCGGTCCATTCACACCAGAACCTCTCGCCATAAGAACAGTTTCTTCCCCTCTGCTGTTGGACTCATGAACAATAACCATATGACTGTTATGGTACGCTGTGTTCACTGCATCATTCCATGTTTGGCACTGATCACCACCTGCACTCATGTATATATCTATCTACTTAGCACTTTTAATTCTTATTCTTATTTTTATTTTCATGTCTATGTAAGCGTAATTTATGACAGTATGTTTGCACTGAAGCACCGCAGCAATTTCCTAATGTTGTAAACCTGCTCAACATCTGGCAATAAAACCCTTTCTGATTCTGATTCTTATTCTGATTCTGCAAATCTTGTGATTACCAGTGACTCAAACAATAAGTATTAGCTCTCTCATAGTATTAATCTAATAAAAAACAAACAAAATCATATAAGTATACTTTCAGAATTTCGGTTTCTTTAATCTGCTCTGACAGTATCACTGTACTTCTAGAATATCAGTAAACCTGTATACCCGTGAGAAAATACAAGCAGTTTTTACTGTATAATCCCTCAATATTGGGAACCGCTTGCTTTTTCTTCTTCTGCTGCTTCTGTGAATTCATCCGTCCTCAGTGGCAGGTTGTTTGCACCTTAAGATGCCTGCCATCTGTTCAGTTAACACTTAGGATATCCTGATCACCAGCATAGCTGACAGGCTATAATGATGAATTACATGATTAGAAAATCCAGCCATGGTAAAAAAGAAAACACACCCTCTCTCAGTTCTGAGATCTTACAGATTAGAAGATAATTAGAAATGATCTAGTACTTACCAAGTCTTAAAATTAGGTAGATGCAACCTAAGATGAGCAACACATGACATATTACACTGTATTGTTTTTATGTAATAAAAAATTACGCTAAAATGTAAAAACAGTGTTTGAAAAACTGAGTAGACCCAATGATTCAGACAGGACATTAGTTTATGTACAGCTGTCCAGGTTCAGTTGGGGTGAAGTCTGGACTTTGACTGGTCCAACCTTATCTCTTTTCTTTTTCAGCCATTCTGTTGGAGATTTGCTGCTGCTCTTGGGATCATTGTCCCGTTGTATGAAGATGGACTGATATTTGTAACACATGGCCTCACATTTGACTCTAGAATTCTTTGGTATACAGAAGAGTTCATGGTTAACTCAATGACTGAGTCCTCTGGCTCCACTACAAGCCCAAATAATAACCCGTCCTCCACCGTGCTTGAAAGTTGGAATGCTGACATAGTCTGTTATTTTTTCCTCTAAATCTACTCCTGTGCCAAACGTCTCCTCTTTGTTCTCATCTGTCCAGAAGTCTGCAAACCTAAACTGTGCTGCCATGTTTTTTTCTAGAGGGAAGACACTTTCTCTAGGCATCACTTCCAAAGAAGTAATTTTTCTAATTGTTTTTAATTTTTCTAATTGCACGGTCTGACCTTGGGTTGAATTTGCTCATGGAGTATTTTAAACTTCATTACTCTCATAACCTTTCTCACTGTAGTATGATGGACTTCAGGTTTTTTGGAAATGGCCTTTCCAGATTGATGAGAAGCAACAATTGCTTCTCTAAGCTCCTTGATGATGTGTTTCCTCTGTATGCTAACACACACCTGAATGCAAAACGTTAGATTTTTATAGAGGTGCTCACACTTACTGGTGATCAATTAATCAACTGTTTTTGATTAGCAGCACCTGGCTGCTACTTAACCTCTTAATTTCTCAGTAAGCAGTTAGGCTGTACTTAACTTTTCACACACTGCTGCTGCATTTGGCTTAATTTTTCATTTCATTTAAATTAATAATGACATAGAGTGACATGTTGTGTTTTGTAGTTCGTCCGAGGTTGAATTTATCTAATTTTAAGACTTGCTAAGGATTAAATTCCTCTTATTAAATCCAGATATGTAAAACCTTACATCTTTAAAGAGTGAACTTTGTTCTTGCCAACAATGTGTTAAGACCTATTTTAAGCATATTTTCACATTGTTTGGTACATTTCTGACAGTTATTTGTTACTTATCAGTGAAACTGTTGATTATAGCACTGCTCAGTGTTGGAATCTTATCATCTCACAACTAAGTAAGTTGGCATTTAAAAGTTTTGCTTATTCATTTCACTATGAAACAATCCACCGCGAGTAATGTGAAAGGTAACAGTTGTTGAAGCCACATCTAATTAGCACCCAAACTTGCAGTTTGGAATATTTTATCATCTTTTAGCTTACTGTTTTGGTAAAAATTGGATTTATCCCCACTGGGGGACAGAATCCTGACTCCATGTGAATGCTAAAGAACTTCACTTCAACACTGTGGTGATACAGTGTGCCAGTGTTGTGTTTCTGGTGTGGCTGGTTCAAAATCAAGTAATGCAGGCACGAGATGAAATGGAAAAATATGCAAAGTTTAAATGTAAACACAGTACCTAAAAGAACCACAACAAATACTCCAGCAAAACAGTGCAATCCATTATGATCCCATCTATTTTCTAAACTGCTGGTTCTGTTCATGGTTGTGTGGGCTGGAACCACTCCAGATATCTCGGACACACTGCCTATCAATCTCATGCCTAAGCCACATACTTATACTTACTGAAAAATAACACTGAAAAGCATCTAACCCCCTTGTCCTTGAACATGCAGGTGAGAACAAGTTATCCCCGCTCCTCTACCCCATTCCTTGTTTTCCATCTTAATATCCGCCGACAGCTTACTAATAAAATTCCTTTCATTAAATGGTTGATTGACTCTGACCTGCTAATAGACATGTAATGGAAGCACAGCACTAAATTATTCCCAGAACTGGTTTATTCAGAATAAAAGCACACGGCTATTGAATGCAATGCATGCTAAGCACTAGTGAGGTTGTCTTCAGTTTTACACTATTGTAAAAGATGAAAGCGATGATCCTAAAAGAGTGAGCTAATAGTGAGTTGGTTTGTGTTTACAGGTGCATGCACAGAATAAAGAAAAGTTCACATGACATAATGCAAGAGAGGAAAAAGTTATCTGAAATCGAGTCAGCTGCCACAAAGTGCTCTCCACTCTTATTTTGTATTTCCTGTCTCTACCTTGCTGAGAATGTATTGTGAAGAAAAGCATCTAATCCACTGAGAGGATGTCTTGGACTATTCTGGGAGAAAAAAAAGCTGCTTCAGCAAATAGCAAAGTACATGAGCAACGACAAGCCCCCCCCCCCCCCTCCACACTTTACATACAAATAGCTGTCAAAATAAAATTGCCTATTTTGAATAAGGATATTCCTGGGACAAAAACACAAATATATGAAAGGACAAAGCGGCCCACTGGAACAGGTAGAGAAAGCATGAAATAAGATATTAATGTGTTCTAAATTGAAAGACACTGCGTTATGACTTTGAAAATAAAGTAAACTCATGTCACTTTCATCAGTTTTTCAATATAAATGTTATTATTTTGATATTCTCATCCTGCATGCCTCCCACCGAGCAGCGTAATGATGTTCTTCATTCAGTGAGTTCACTGCGATGTTTTGATAGAGGTCAATGGGAAGATGGCCTTTTCAAAAAGCAAGGTAGGCATTATTGAGCATTAGTTTCCACAGAAAGGATATTAGCAATATTTTCCAGTCACAAGATCACCGTGTTTATTATTATGCATGTCCCGCAAAATCTCGAAAAACGTTCGAGGCCTTTATCATGAAAAAAAAAAGTATTTTTTATCTGTACCACAAGTGCATCCTATAATTTTTGTCTTCCAGCTTTGCCTTATTTGCTTTTTCTCTTCTCATTCTCTTCACCCCCAACCAGTCACGGCAGGTGGCTGCCCCTCACTGAGCCGGCCTGTGTAGGTTCTCAGTCATCCGGGTCATGGTAATTGAGAGCATTAAGTGCTCTAAATGAAAGGAACTGGATTTTTTTGGGTTGTGAAGATATTTCACCTCTCATCCAAGCTAAAAATTCATCTAAAAACTGATGTAGAATCTTAGGTATTTAACCCCTACTAGGATTATACCCTGATCCTGAGAGTCGACCCACTCTATAATCACTAAATCATGTGACTGAAAACATGCAGCTCAATGAGTCCTTCATTAAATCAGCGAAACCGCATAGGAAAGCACCTCAAACGTTAACCAGGAAGAAACATAATGACAACATTGTCAACATTGTTTCTTATTGTCATCCTTTAGGTCTACATGTTTGTTAGAGAAACTCAGAAGAATGTTCTCCAAGCATTACATCACAGCTAAGTTCAGACCCACTAACACCAGTAAGACAATACCTGGTTCATCAAAAAGACAAAGCACCCAAACAACATAGTGTACGCTGTGCAGTGCAGTGACGAACGCTCAGACTTTTATGTAGGAGAGACCAAGCAATCACTCCACAAACACATGGACAGGAGAGTCACCTCAACAAGAAAACATGACACTCTTTCGAGGATGCGAATGTTGACATTTTGTACCAAGAAGACAGATAGTTTGATGTAGGAGCAAAGGAGGCAATGTTCGACTATCAGAGGTGTTGACCTATGACACTAGCTGTCAGTTACCTACCATACGCAGTCTTGAGTTCCCTTCCCATGTGAGTCACACTTGACCTGTGTGACCTTAACAGCTCACATGATAGTGGGGCAATGTCTGTAGGTGATGACACACTGTGATTCCCTTCTGGGCTCATGTGACCCTTAATGACATGATTATGTGGTGGGTCATAGGGTCTCTGAACCATCTTCAGGGGAGTAACCCCTCTTGGAGTTGAATACCTGGGACACTCCATCAGTTTGTAGAACTGAAGAAGCCTCTTGAATGAGAAGTGAAACATCTTCAAGAACCAAAAATAATGCCGGTTTCCTTGGTTTCAAAGAGTTAAGACTCATTGTGTCATTTTCTTCCAAAGCACGTTTCCTGTTCCTATCACCAAACACTTTCTGACAGGGGATCGTCTGATTGTAGGGTCTTCAGTAGGAAAACACTCTGACGATTTGGCCTCTGTGTTGTAGATTTTTATTTTAAGGAGAAAAAAAGTAATTTTTGCCCACCAAACTGCACTCAGTAACACATAATGATGAAGTTAAAACATGTATTTAGAAAATGTTTAAATTAGCACTTTAGAGATGCCCCTTTGATTACAGCTTCAAGTCTTCAGATCCTTTCAAACACCGACAGACTGAATAGAAAGTCTCTACAGATGTTGAGTGTGGACCTTGGGTAACTCAAGGACAATCAGACACATGTCTCAAAGCCACACCAGTACTGCTTTGAGCTTTGGGTCATTGACATGCGGAAAAGTGAACCCTTGCCCCTCTTTTATGTAGCCTAGAGCAGGAACAAGTTTCCTGCAAGGACATTTCTGTATTTGACTGCCTTTATCATTCCCACAACTCTGAGCCGCCTTAAGAATTCCTCATAGGATGATGCTGCCACTAATACGATTCCCTGTAAGGATGATATGAGCCGGCATTAGGCTGAAGGCTGTCTGTCCCTTTAAGCAAGAAATTCTCTTTCCTTTAAATGATGCTTTACTTCGGAGCCCCGCAAGGGACATGGGAGAAAAAAAATTAAGATGAACTTTTGCGAGATCTCGCAAATGTTTTGGCCGCATCCTTTGGAGGCCGCCAGCTCAAAGCCGACCAAGAGGTCGAGGCATGATGTGTTGGGAGTGCGGTGTTCTCCCCGGCTGTAGTGGGCCTCGACTTCCCGTTACCTTTGAGATAAAAACGTCGGAGCACTTTGGCAAATATGGGATGTCTTGTTTACACAGCTACATTCATTCCTGAAAATATCTTAAAAGTTTATTTAGTGACCCAGAAAGAGTAATATTAAAACCAAGTAGCTGCCGCCATTATTAGAAATCAATTGGCTGCTCCGCGCTATGAATTCTGGGATAGGTTGGGTCACGAAGGATACACCGACTTGGCCTTCAAATGCGACCTGCGAAGGATGCAGTCTATTTTGCGAGATCTCACAAAAGTAACTCGGGATCTCACAAAAGTTTCGCAAAATCTTGCAAAAGAAACTCGGGATTTCTTTTCTCCCTTGCGGGGCTCCGTATTTTACAAACAACGATAAGGCTGCAATGTGCTTTTTACTCAAGGGCTCAGGTTTAATGGATTTATAATGCTCATCTAAAGCTCTGCTAGCATGAACATTAGATCCCTTCCTGAACAATATTCTGGCTGCTTTGACCCTCATTATGGTCGCCTTTATGGAAAATTCTAGTCATTTTAAATCTCTTCCTTTTCCCAATTATTGAGGCCATTGTGCTCCTGGGAACACTCAAAGCTTTCGATTATTACCGTTGCTCTGATCTATGCCATGCCACAATTTTATTGTACCAGTTTCCATAGAGTTCCTTAAACTTTGTATCACAGTTTTGGTCCTGACAGTCAGTGTGATTTGTGGGACTCTGTACAGACGCACAGGTTTTCTAAACTATGTCCAGTTAATTCAGTTTGGATTTATGTTAAGCTCCAGACTCATCTTAGTGACAATTACAGTGAAGCACGGTTCTGAATTCCACAAAATCCTTTTTTCACTAAAATTAGAAATACAACATAATTGTGGAATAAGTTGTAAAGAATAACAAATTTACGAATTAGCAGCAATTTAACTGATATTGTCTTGTGTAATTTTCTGTATTTTAAAATGACAAAAACTGATAAAATAATGTAATGTTGGTGCTTGGTATATATGGATAAGGAACAATATTAACATCACTTATTAAATTTGTGACACAGCACAGGAAAAACTGGCTCAAGAAGCAGACTGAAAACCATGGATGTCCACAAAAACAGCCAAGTAATGACACAATTAAGCATAATCAGACTTTCCAATATTTTCAGTGTTTGTTATTTTAACTTCACCGTCTGCAATATCTCTCAAAACTATGTCTGAAAAACGTTGTTTATCGAACAGAATCTGATGGATAAACTTAAAAAAAAAAAAAGAAGCTATTTTGCCGTGGGTCCCTCTCCGGCAAACCTCACGGCTTTGCGGGGACGCTTGGCCAGTCGGCCAGCAAGACATGTCACTGAATTACAGTGATAGTGCAGCTCAATTCAGAACTGAGCAGGAAAAGAATAAAGTGTGATTATTGATTACATTCGTGGACTTTAGGGCAGGCCTATACCTCAAAGCTGAAATTGATCAGAGCGGAGCTTGTGCTGTCAAAGGTGAAGCTGCAAACACAGCCACTGTAAGCTGTCACTTAGTTTGGAATCTGAAGTGTCATAATCACTGACTATTATTAACTCCATCCAATAATTTAAGATGTATGAGGCAAGAATGGCCATGGCATTATGTTTGTGTTATTCATTTTGATTTTAAGCAACAGCCATATAGATAGAATAATCAAGAAAAATGAGACAATTATCCATCAAGAGCATTACATGAGGCAGGAGCCAATTTATCCTTGACAAGAAGCCTCTGAATGAGCTTAATAAATCATCAAGAGAGGGGATATCATTTGGCCTCACAGCGAAAAAACTGTAGCGCAAGCATATTTCAAACCATTAAGGGCTAAAGTTAGCTCTCGCCCCCCTCCCGCCAATCTATCAAAGGGTGTGCAGTCTTCAGTGTGAGTCTAACAGCAGGCTGGGCTGTGTGCCTGTAAAGTGCCCTGAAGAACAAATGTTTCATTTTCATTAGTTACCAGGTAGTGTGTGCCTGGAGGGCCACAGCAGCCTTTCCCCGTGTCTGAGTGCAAATCTCTCCTGGGAAGATAAGGGATGGAGAAAAGTTTTCAACCACTTTTCAGTTTGAACAATGTCACCGGAGAAATCTTAAGAGGATATTCGTCTTATTTTAAGTAGTTTTTGTTCTAAAGTGGCTTCACTTGCCTTTACAATGACTACCAGCCTGCCTCGCTAAATGTGTAGATGTAGTCCTCGTGATGAAAATAATGGCAAACCACTGATTTAAAGGCACTGTTTTTGCTTTTTCTCACATCTTAAAAAAACAAAAAATCTATCACAGCCTCTCAAATTTGGGAAACATGTTGACAGATAACAACTTGAAGAGAAAATTCTCCTGGTTTGGTGGAGACTGAACCGAAACATTAAAGGTGAGAAAAGTGAACACTTGAAAACAAAACGACTGGCTGTAAAGGCTGTTAAACTGCTGAAACAACTTTTGTTAGCGCTTAAAACATAGGTTTGTCTCAAGAGCTGTTCAAACTTTCTCAGGGTATTGTCAGTTTAGCAAGCTGAAGGTTCACCAAATTCTTCTCATTCAACATATGCAAACCAGCACAACTGGAAAAGCTATTGAATAGAGGAGCCTTTCTGGTCATTAGTTCTTTATTCGTGTTGTTTCAAAGCATGGCATATTTTCATGAAAACGCAGGCGACATGCACAACAAAAACCATTCACACAAGAAAAACATCGCCCCGAGGAGCACACACTATGTAAGTTTTTTTTTTAGAAAATTGCAGGTTTTGGCTAAACTCAACTATAAGAATGGCTTCTGGTGTCAACCCTGGCCTGTGTCCTTATTGTTGACAAATTACGGTATAGCGAAACTGTTGATTGGGTTTTTAACAAGCAACTGAACCTGAAATGACAGGTGTGAGGAGACAATTTACAAATCCAAATAAAGTGACAGCTATGTAATCAATCTGCTCTTGACTCATATGCAGCAATTCGGAGGGCTCCAGTGGTACATGAAATGGGAAAATCGTGAAAAACTCGAATACTATGGGGTTGTGTAATTGCTTCTATAAAGTGACTGATAACTGATATATACTGACTGCCTCATTGACTTTCAATGATTATTGATTGTCTTTAACTGGACTTTCAGAATCTCCCCTGATATTGGGAAAACATAAAGAAATAAACAATGATAAAAAATAAGTTTTTTCACACGCTGATGATGAAATCATCATCATTAGCTGAAGGATGATTTACAGGCATTTGCACAAGTCTAACTGTACAACCGCTGGTGGAAGCATTTTCAGATTTTTCTAATAAGTGATAATGTTCTTTGCAATAAATATTATATACAATCACACAACTACATGCACTCACACAGAACCGACTGGCCTCATCTACTTGTTTGCATAATGTAGGGTTGCACCAATGGACGATAATTTTGTTGCAATCTGTTTAGTTTGTTTTCCAGCTGATCCATCAAATCAATCCTATCATTGTTGTTCGTTTTGCATTAAATTTAATCTTAGTTACACGTTGGCATCTTCTGCAGATAAAAACCTCTGCCCTCTACCAAATTACGGCTTTGAAGTTATTGGTCATTGACAGTCTCAGTGGGGGATGATGGGAGGATCAGAGCACGGAGAAGATCATCAACCCTAATTACAAATTCAAATTCAAATTTTATTTGTCACACACACACACAACCATTCACATGGGGGTGAAATGCTTGTAGCTGTACAATGCCCGACCATTAAATGACAGAAGAAAAGTTTTACAATATTTACAATTTACAGTTTACTACAAAAATTTACAAATTAACTTAGGAATTTACAGTAAAGAATGTGCAAATAGCAGAAGAGATTATAAAGATAAGGATTATAAATTATAGGAATTATAGGATTATAGGAAATGTGTGGTGGTGCGTGTGGTGACGTGTGTGAGAGTCCAGTCTTATAGTGACGTGTTTGGGAGAGTCCAGTCCTACACCTGGTTCAGGCTCCGAATAGCCTGGGGGAATTACTTGTGTATTGCAGTGTTGGTAATAGTGTTGTTGCTGTTTGTCATGTTGTTAAGGCCGCAGAGCTATTGGTCCTCGGTTTTAGCGTAATGAGAGATTTATGTGATTTGGTTGTAGTAGATACAGGTTTTAAGTTACTAAAATTAATAATTACCTTAATTTAAGAGTTTGAATGCCACAGATTACCCTAAATTTATTTAGTGTGACCAGTTCATTATGATTTAGTGGATTTGCAGCCTGAAAATGAAGACACTAACCTCCCATACATTAGAGATGGATTAGATATGACTCCAAGATAATCAACCCACCAACTAGCCAAGCCAATCAACTGGTTTTTTTTAGACAACCGTTTATGAGCAAATCTTTGCTCTATGGGCAAGCAAAGCTCATATCTATCTATGTATGATCCATCGTGTCAAAAGCTTCAGACAGATCACGAATGTGACATGTAAGTGTAATCTAGCCACATATGTCCAATAGATGAGAAGGAAAATTATCAAATTGTTGCAGCCAGTTCATACTGCAGTGGTTTGAACACTTGCTTAACATGCAAAATGTCACTGGTTTGATTCTAGACAGTGACACCGCTCTGCCAAATCAAACATGCTGAGCAATCTGACAAAGGAGCAAACAAAAGTAGCATTTATTTTTTCTGCGATCCAGTCATTTTATTAGTCTAGAGATAATAATAAGATTGAGGTCCAGCACAGGTGGTTTTATTTAGATGGTTCATGTCAATAAATACGAGCATATGTAAAAGAATATAATGTAGTCATCATTTCTTAACTGTTGTGTCATCCCACTAGCAGCAAATGGCTATACAGAAACATAACTAATATATGTAAATATTCACTACAGTACAGCAATTTGTACAATACAATATTAAAATTGGGATGATGTACTGAAAATCTGTATTAGTCTTTCAGTCCAGTTATTTTTTTCCTTAATGATCCCTCTAAAACCATAACACTTCACTGCAGCAGATGAAAGAGCATATTTCAGAGGTAGAATTTGACTTAATAATAGATACATTTGTATCTATAATATGATCTTTAATATAATTTGGGTGGTCAAGAAACTAGCATGAAGAGACCCCACAGGGCTTGATTGATCTCATGAATAAAAATTCCTCCTTCTCTCTCGTAATTATTGCTTTAATGTTATGGGTTAAAAGCAACACCATTTAAGAGTTGTAGAAGAGCAGAGGATGGTATAATCCAGGATTGGGGTGTTTTGTGCAGAAATAAATCACTCTGAAACATAATATCATAGCAATTAAAGCACACTCGTGTGGGATTTAATTACTCATGCTCAAATCTATTGTACATTCTTGAACGTTATTTTCAACTAATCAAGTGCACTTATAAACAGCAGCACATACGCCTTCACTATTGCATGTGTGTTTGTAACAGTGTGAGATGCAGTGGTCATTTTCACCTTGCTAGGAGCCAACAAGAACAGCTGTCAATGAGTGTCCCAAATGATAGATGGCCTGCTTTGTGGAGCAAGCAAGCACGTTTGAAGACAGGGACATTCACTTAGAAAAGCCCCTCAGTTCTCCCGCAGAATTTATATCCTCCATCCTCTCCCAAATCAAAAGCCGACTGTGTTAGTGTCATTTTCACTACAAGCCTATAGCTGGAACCACAAGAGGTGCAGTGCAACTTCTTTCTCAAAAACAAATAAGCAGCACAACACAACACAACCTCCCTATGGGGAAGCCTTGAAATGGATTATCTGTCTTTAAACACCCACACTCCTTCCTCTATTTCTTTCTTCACTTCTCGACATCTCCTGTTCTGTGATCCAAATTATAAATCTCAACTGGAGGGTGGAAGATAAAAGTTCCCACAGGAAAACAGCTTTTATGTAAAGTAATGAACTGAATGTGGTTCTAGAAACAAGCTGACTCTAAATATCAACATAGCATACAGTTTCACACACATGTAGTATGCAGAAATGCAGTTAATTAGTTATGTCTCACCTTTATTGCCATGGCAACTGTGAAAAATGTGCTAAATTGTATTTTTTTTTTTTTTTTTTTTTTGGTGTGTGTGTTTATCTTTGCAAAGTTGCAAAGATACAGATGCTTCAAGGGACAACACAGGATGTACAGGTTACCACTTTTGTCATAGTCCTGAGTCTGTGGACTCAGTGGTTTTGGTTTTGATTATTGTCTTATATTTTAGGTTCATTCTTGTTGGGAATTTCTTGTTCTCAGGTTTTGTTTCTGTTTTGTATTTCAAGCTCCTTTTGTTCTGTGTCTCTGTGCCTGCCCTGGTCCCACATCTTTGTGTTGCCTCCCTGTTGCCATGTCTTGTGTTAAGCTCGTGTCTGTGCATACTTGTTGTGCTTCCTGTTTTTATTCTGCAGGTTTCTGTCTCATGTGAGTGTTCTCAGCTTTACGTCTGTGTCCCGTCAGCCCTGATTTCTCCCAGGTGTGTTCCCCTCCTGTCTCCCATCCTGTGATTACTCCTGTGAGTATTTAAGCCCTGTGTGTTCTCCTGCCTGTTGCTGGTATGTCTGTGATGTCTACCCTGAGTCTCCCTTCCTGTGGCCCTTCCTGTGGCCCTTCCTGTGGCCCTTCCTGTGGCCCTTCCTGTGGCCCTTCCTGTGGCCCTTCCTGTGGCCCTTCCTGTGTTCATTTGCATGTTACTCTGTGAGTTTTGGTTTCAGTTTCATACATTTAAGTTTTCCCAGTTTAGTTATTTTTTGGTCCCTGTCCTCGCCATCTCCACCTTAAATAAACTTACTCCTCATACCAACCTCTGCTTGCACTTGGGTCCTCACTTCACCTTCACACGGCCTGCCTCTCCTGCCGTGACAACCTTCTTAAAAATATTGTGAACCCTCCTATACATCCTGCGGTTTCTAGCCAATAAACAACAATCTGATATCATCAAAATGTCTTTAGAACCAAAAATATTATTCTGGTACTACTCATGATGTTTCCCCATCTTTAAAACAGTACTCTTCCTGGTGAATAGTGACCCACTTCCAAAATGAGAAGGTTTCTTTACTCATGAAAAATGGATAGTTCTTTCACAAACTCTGAAACCACACCAACTTTACCTATTATTGGATGCTCCTAATGGTAGCATTTCAGGGGAACATTTCACAACAGTCATACATTGGCTTCCATGGCAACAGGCATAGATTCACATGCACCAAAGTCTGGCCTTGTTAACCTCAACGCTGCACCTGACAAGGAAACGCATTGCTACAGCCACATGATCTCCACACTTATGCTTTGCTCACCGCATGACATTTTTTTTCTACTGCAAAAGACACTTCCTTTTTTTCTATTACTTGCTTTCACCTGTATTTTTAAGATAAGATAAGATAAGATAGAACTTTATTAATCCCTCGGGTGGGTTCCTCTGGGAAATTCGATTTCCAAAAAAAGCACAGCAACGACAGAAGTTACAGTTACAGAATTGTTTTATATATATATATATATATACACACACACACACACACACACACACACACACACACACACACACACACACACACACACACACACATATATATATATATATATATATATATATATATATATAAATACAGAAACAAATATAAATAAAATATACAAAGGGGATAAATAGAATAAATAGGAATAAAAAATAAAAATACAAGTGAATTGCACATTTCAAGTATTGAGTCTATTGCAGCATTGTTGACCATCAAGTGCGAGCTGCCACACTATAACACACTAACACACAGCATTTGAAAGGAGCATCATGTGTTGAGTATGTATTTTGAGTGCATGCATTTAAAAAGCTGAAGATAGCAGGTGGCAGTGTGGACTCATGTCCTGCATAAAGCATATAGTGATATCTTGTTAATGTCAGCACAGATTACAGATGACATATTATGGATCAATTGCACTAGAATAGCAACCTCCTTGTGATTTGGAAAAAACTCTGATTCAAAGGAGAGTGTCCACTTTTGATCACAAGGTGATTGCTCAGGTAATGGGAGTCAACCTGTATCCAAACAGTTGCGGTGTAACTCAAACTTCACTCTCAGACAGTTTGGCATAGACTTGCAAGAACTGCCATCTAATTTCTAAATGTAGGCAGATTGTGTTACAATCAGTCTGGGTCAGTATGTGCCAGTGCCCACAACCCACCTGCAAGGTGTTTCTTTGCAATATGGGACTTGACTCAACTGGTTGCCAGCTGGTTGTATTCTGGTTGTATGAGCTTCTGTCATTTTGCTGTTTAATTGCCCCCTTGGAACAACTATGTCACTATTATGGAGGAGTTTGAAACTTGAGTAGTCTATTCAGTCATAGATTGAATTGAATTGATTTGTCTTTTTCCGTGTCATCACCACACTGGTGTCCCAAAGTTGGTTTGATGTGTCCAGATTGCGACTCATTTGCAGACCAGGTCCCCGTCTTTGAAGCAGTCATTTCAAAGGCAACGAGACCGCAAGTTCATTGTATGTGGTTGAAATAATTTTAACTGTCTCCAGCCACACTTTTCGTTATGTAACTTGATACTGCTGTGAAGTAGGCGGCTCTGTCAGTTGTATGAAAGTTGCTTACTGATCCATAGTGTACATGTCTATCCAGGAAGCAGGAAGCAGGATGCATGTGCCTGCTACGTTTGGTCCAAATCAGAAAAAACTCAGGTATAGCAGCTATCACCACAATCGTCCTGTGATCATTGAAAAGCATAAGGGCTAGTCATCAAATTTGGAGTTAGGGTTTGATTGCCTAGCAAGTGAAAGTTTTGCCTTCCAGGTCAACTCACTCTTTACCGCAAATGCCCTTTACAAACTTATCCTGTTAGTCATGAACTTTTCCTGAACTGAAGTCTTGTATTTGTTTCACATTTTGTTAAGAAAATAGGTCTAGCTGATTGGGAATGGCCACTTCCACAACCTGCAGCTTGCACACCTGTTAGTCATGCCCTCAATATATCAACCGCACCTTCTAGTGCTCAACTCTTCGTCAGAGCTATCTGTCGCCCTCAGGGGTAGCTACACACCAAGGCTAATATTGTGGTTGATTTCACTCTTTGTGTTTTCACTGTTCTTAAAGCATAATTCTCTGTGCCAAACCCATCTCCAGCTATGCTTTCACCCCAAATCCTCACCACTCCCCTCACCATCCACCATCTTTACCAAACCTCCGCCTGCCAGCTCACTCTCCACTGCCACTCGGAGGTTTTCACCCCACCTGCTCAGCTTCTGTGTTGCTCTCTCCCTGCTGTTATCCACCTGCTCAAACAGCCTTACCAGCTCACAGGCTCTCCAACCCATCTCTGGCTCAGCATTCACCACCAAAGACTTCAGTTTTTACGATAAAGCAGCCCAAAACTCTTAAACTATGCTTTGAGTTAGTGTGCCCCTTACAACCTCATGGGTCCTGCAGAAACTGCTTTCTGTCAGCAGCATTTGAAGCTGACTGCAAATCAAGACATGCACACATATATGTCAGTTCCAATTTCCTCCAAGTAAAAAATGCAAAGCAAACGTTATCGGAATATCTTAGTATCAGAAACTTTTAAGAATGGAGATAAAGCACTTTAGATCATGTTTGTTTGTCAAACCCTCTTATAGCGAATTGCTGATGCAGTTCAGCTTTGGCTAGGAATCCCAGCTGTTTTATTTTTCCTTCATACTGTCACTCCTCAAATTTAAATCTGTTTACGCTTGTTTGTTTCCTTCCTGACCTCTATTAACATTTGGCAACAAGAACACCTTCACTTTTCATAATGCCTCGTTCAGATAGTCACTGACTGCAAGTAGTTAGATGAAATATATGCTCTTGCTTCAGCAGCCAGGTCACATCCTTCCCTGACTTCACATCAGTAAACAAGTGCCAAGAAGCAAAACAGGTTGTAGTAGTGGTATCAAAAATCCTCACAGAGCATGAGTGCATGCAATACTTTCTTTCCTGTAAAACTCCTTTCCTGGCAGAACAGCAGCAGTGTAACAGATGACCTAGCTTAATTGGCTTCGTTGGACAGAGCACAGATTTTTTTTCCCCTCTTTTTTTTCTTTCTTTTTTTTCTACACACTTAAACATGAGTGATTTTAGTATTTAATTTTTGATCCAAGGGAGCTGGAAACATATTTAATTACAGGACAACCACAGGAATCACTCCATATTGAAACGTGTATTCGAATGCCAAACGGCAGAGCAATTACAAAGTGTCGAGAATATTTTGGAACAGTTCAGGTTGATGCTAAAAATGAAAACATCACATTCTTAGACACGATGTAAGAGATGGAAAAAATGTCGTCTTGTGCATAATGCATAGGTATACGTACACAGGCTGTGTTTAACACAGATATCACCTTTGACCTTCGTCATAATGGGGCTTCTGCCACTCTGGTTTGGGTGCAGTCTGTGGACATAAAGCAATCCAGTGCCATTATGTTTATTCTGTGCCAGCATAAAGCTTTCCTCCTCATGGCTTCATAACTCCATGGGAGTTGATTAATGAAGCAGATTTCGAGCTATCAAGCTGGGTGCAAACTGTTCAATTATGAATCTTGGAATTTCCTTATATCATGTTTTAGTAGCTTTGCTAGCTCAGTGGGGCCAAACTGTGTGGGAGACACAGCCAGAGAAAAGCCACAGTAGCATGAGCTACTGTATTTTTGTCTAAGTGATGACCTCTGCCATTGAGACAAATTAAAGTGGAGTGATTGGTGGAGTACTGTCAGTTTATTCTTTTCATGGGGTCTTTGCTAGGGTTGTTGCAGTAATCCTGGCAGGACTCAATTCACATTCAGAGTTAATCAAAATGCATGACAGGGGCAGGCGAGGAGGCAGCAGGCTCATGCTGTAAACACTAAAGAAGCCTTTTACAACCTGCCGCAGGCATCTGTCCTCATCAGGCACAGCTGCTCTGAGACTGCCTTATGATTGTTTGGTTGCTTTTGCAGACACTTGTGCCACTTTCATATTTTATACTGGAGTACACAATTTGTTATACAGCAGTCTCTTTAACTGATATAATTCTTGGCAGATAAAAAGCCTTGAGTGCTGTACTGTGGGGCTTTGAGAAACAAAACATTCTCATCTCAGCAGGTGAAAGTTAAGATTATTGTTCTCCTTGTAAACACTAGGATTTCAAACTCTTATTCAATACTGCCAAACGATATTCTCAATTTAAACATCAAAGAAAACAAACATGTGTAGTACAAAATATTGTTTTTTACGTTCTCAGACTTAGATCCTGGTTCTTTCATATGTGATGTTAAAATCTGCTGAGATGAAATGTCATGTACTTTCTGGCCAAACCGTTACAATAGTAGATTATAAGTATAAGTTGTATGTCATGAGGGTAAGGAGCATGTCCTCCTGGTGGGACATGCCTAGAACACCTCAACCAGGAGACACCCAGGAGGCATCCTTGTCAGATTCCTAAAACACCTCAACTGGCTCCTTTCAATGTGGAGGAGTAGCTCTAGTGGTTCTGCTAGAGGTGGGAGTTGAAGATCTTGCAGACCAGGGCCCCTGCCAGGCATTCCCACTATATGTTTAGGTGTGCCATCTCTGTCCAGCATCCTCCCTCCCCACCTGTTCCAACTCACCACCAGGTGGTGATCAGTTGACAGGTCAGCACCTCTATTCACCTGAGTGTCCAGAACATACAGTCACACATCTAATGATACAATTTCAAAATTGATCATCAACCTGTGGCCTAGGGTCTCCTGGTGCCACGTGCACATATGGACACCCTTAGGTGACTCCAAGAAGGCTGGGTACTCTAAGCTGTTGTTTGGTGCATAAGCGCAGATGACAGTCAGGACCAGTTCCCTGACCTGAAGGCGCAGGGAACAAACCCTTACGTCGACAGGGAAGAACTCCAAAGATATCCACCCCAGCTTGCTGCCTCTCACTAAGGGCAATTCCAGACTGAGATAGAGTCCAGCCCCTCTCCAGAAAACTGGTTCCAGAGCCCAAGCCGTGTGCTGAAGTGAGCCCGACTATATCTAGCCTCATGCAGTAGCTCAGGCTCCTTCCCCACCAGAGAGGTAACGTTCAATGTCTCGGTAGACTCGCTAGTCTCAATAAACTCAGGATTGTCTCTGCCTCTGCCCAGCACACACTGCACCTGACCCCTACAGTGCACTGTATGGGGTCACCTCAGGAAGGTGGGCCCATGTCATCTCTTTGGGCTGTCACTAGCCTGGCCCGATGGACTAAGGTCCCGCCACCAGGCACTCGCCCTCTGACACCCTCCACAGGCCTGGCTACAGGAACCCTATTTCCTGGGTTTCACACTCATAGTGGTTTTTGAATCTTGCTTTGTCTGGTCTCTCACCCAGGGTCAATTTGCCATGGAGACCCTATAGCCCCTGGGATGCACCAACCCCTCCATCATAAGGTATCGATTCATGAAGGGGTATGGCAGCACCAGTGGAAGTTTTTAATTATTGCTCTTGTTATTACAAAACAGTATTACATTAGCAATTCTTTTATTTGTGAATATCTCTAATTGTAATATTTGTGGTATTGGTGGCTAAATGCTTTACTGCCATGATCAGTATATATTTCTGTACCTACAGAATCAATGGTAATAAATCACACGCAGACGCTGTCATAAAATCCCATAGTAAATGCACACATGAGTAGGGCTTTGTCAGCTGCTCTGGGCAATGCTAGAGTGGGTTGCCCACTAATCCCAGGGTTGATGCTTTGATCCTCTTTGGGCACGACACTCAACTGTGAGTTCCTGATGTTAGCAGGCCAGTACCTTACATAGCAGCTCTGCTGGCATAGGTGTGTGGTCATGTAATTAGGTAAATGGGTCTATGGGGGAAAAAACTAACCTGAAAAGGATCCATTGTTTTGAAAAGCATAACAACTGCTGATGTCAGTAAATTATGTGCGGTTTTGTTGATTTGTGAGTCTTTCAGGGAGACCCTTCAAACAGCGTTTGTCACCGTTGTGTTATAAACTAACTTACGTCCAACAATCACGCAACAGTCCTACAAAACAACAAGTAAAAGAGTGGCTTTTATTGTTTTTATTTGGTTTCCTTAATCCGAATCATCCATGCCACTTCAAGCAGGAGTGAGTGGAGTCAGGTGGAGCAAGCTTAGGGAGGTGATGCCCCTAACTGGCTCCGAGCCCCTAATGTCCTACTAAGGTAGGACCCTAACCCTGTCACAGGCAGCTCCTATGTTTATAAGTAGGTCATAAGTACAGAACAGATTAAACAGGTTAAAATTATAGATACTGGAAAAAAAAATTTTTGTTTCAAGAGAATAAAATTTAATTGCTATTTAAATTTGAAACCCAGCTAATAAATGTAATGGATAGCAGCAGAAGAAAGGAGGTGAAATTCTTTACTGCATTTTCTTTGTTTTTACTTGTGTTTTACAAAATAAACATCACTTTCCGTACCATGGCATTTCATAAACCCATTATATCAGTAACTCGTGCATTCCATTAAAACATCACATTTCTAATGTTCAGTTTTTGTTGGCGATGTTTTAAAGATGTTGGTTGAACTGAGTGGTCATAGTTAGGGATGGGTATCGTTTAGGTTTTATCCGATACCAGTACCAAACCGGTACTTTTGAAACGGTGCCGGTGCTTAAACGGTGCTCGAACCGGTGCTCGAACCGGTGCTTAAAGAATGGAGAACACAAAATTGGTCCACAAACCTCTCATGTTCAGCTGTTTTTTTGTAAAAAGATAACAATGTTAGCCTTTTCTACAGCTGTAGGGGATTTATGGCATCACTCTTGGCTGGAAGCAGTGCTTAAACAATATAAAAAACACAAACTTTGTCCAAAAACCTCTCATGTTTAGCTGTTTTTTGTAAAAAAGATAACAATGTTAGCCTTTTCTGCAGCTATAGGGGATTTATGGTATCACTCTTGGCTGGAAGCAGTGCTTAATCAATGGAAAAAACACAAACTTTGTCCAAAAACCTCTCATGTTTAACTGTTTTCCACTTTTTCTTTGGTCATTTTAGCCTTTTTGGCCAGGGTGAAGGGAATATCTGCCATCAAACAAGAGGACAGACGCATGTAACTACGACGGTGTTTGCTAGTTCACCTTACATGCATTAATTTAATGATGTGGTTAGCCTACTCAACGTAAATTACACACGAACAACATTAAGCTACTCACGCAGAGAAGAACAGCTGCTGCTGCCATCATCATCCGTCATCATTTCTGCTACACTGGCAGGGCTAGGGGCCAGGACTCTCCTCTTCGGGTTTTTGGGGGATGTTGCTAACTCCGGGTCCGATAACAGGCACCACACCCGCAGTAGATGTGCTGCTCGGTGTGAGGCCTCGCAGCAAGCTATCAAATACAGTGCATTTCTTGGCTTTTAAAAAAACGCTACGCTTCGCCAGGTGTTTCATCAGATTCGAGGTGTTGCCTCCTTTGCACAGTATCACCTTAAAGCACTTGTTGCAGGCTGCTGAGTTTGCATCTTTTGCTGTGAAGTACAGCCAGACTTTGACCGCTTAGCCTTGGGCATTTTTAATCTGTAGCTCTGCTCTAAAAGAACGTACGTACCTGGACCCGCCTACTACGCTTGCAAAGGTAAAATATATGGCTGGAATCCAAAGTGTATGACATCTCAGGAAAAAAAAGCACCAAAATGTGCGCTGCTTTTCGGTCTGGATACTACCGTTTATGTCAGAATGTACCCTATAGCCAGGCTGTGCTGTGATGCTGTTGGATTACTCTGCTATATTTCTTCTGCGGTGTCTCTTATATTTAGTTTATCCCCAAGATAATGTGGTATTGAAAGGATAGAAAGTTACATATGTACACAAGTTTGAATTATAGGCCATGTTGGATAAAGGGTGATTTTTGTGTGTGTGTGTGTGTGTGTGTGTGTAGTGCACAACCATATTTTTTTCTTCCTCTCTCTCTGGGCATCTGTGTTTGTGGTTGGTGATGATTCCCATGTGAGTAATGTAACAGGTGGGTGGATGGACAAAGCAAAAGATCAAATCAATAGTTTCAGCCACTGCTTAATTGCACATTGGGAGCCAAAGGTTTTTTATTACCAGCCCTGGTCAAACTTTTAATATACCTTGGGCCTCTAGAGTATGGTGTTCCCACACACCTTGCATTGTCTAAGAAACAAAGGCTTTCTCTCAAGTTTTATATACCCTGTCTTCCAGTCAACCCTAGCAACTTGCAGTTTTCAGGAGAATAGTTTACAAACAGCAGAGAATGTAATGAAGTCACAGTATCTGAATTAAGCCGCTTATGAGATTAGAGTATTCAACCCACCTTCTCTGGTGTGGAAATTATTAGAAAACAAAAGGGTTACCAAGCCAGGAGATTTAAACTGAACTGAAGATTTTCCTCCTCACTTCAAACGTAATGCCATTGAAATGTGTGTGCCGCAAATTAGTAATGCAGTCTCACTTTAATCAAATGTGAGACTCGGGGAAAAGGAACACACCTCCGAAAAATTTCCAGGTTAAGTCTTCCCCCATAAGCTCAACGCTCCAGTGTTACGGTTATATGCGATTTTGAACCTCGGATAATTTGTCAAAAACAATCAATAATGAGGATATAATCGTAAAGTGTTTAGGATGCTTAGTGAGGCAACCCCAATTTCAAAGTGAAGCATTAGAAGTTAATGCGCTCTAAATATGACACCAATAATGCATGATCTATGATCAAAGATTACACCCTGTGAATACACAGCCGCGGCACAGAGGAATACGGACTCGCCCATCAATTTTAATTTTAATCAGGCTTCCTCTGACATATTAATATTCTCCCATTTACTTAACCAATCAGTCAGAGATGTACCTGTGCTTGGTAACAACATGTCTTTCTGTAGCCATGTGTTCACATGTAACAAGAGTTACAAATAATTAATAGATATGTGCACAACGTTGGCAGGGGAACATGTGAATAAGTGCACGGTTTCTGAAAAAGAAAAACAAACAAACAATAAAACCAGGAACTCCTTTGAGTAAAAACTAATTTTAATTTCAATTTTAAATCTGAAAACAACACTGCAGGAGTGTTAACCTCATTTTAGTTTGTGGGACACATTCTGTCCAATCTAAACCCAAGTGGGCCAGATTAGTAAACATATTGTGATATCAGCTACGACATTAAAATAAAAAGTATAAAATTATATTTCTTTTAGTGTAAAAAAATGAGAGTAGACTGTGGACATTTTTAATATATTGAGTTGTCCAGTTATAAGTCACATAATGTAAAGCTTGAGTAGCCTTTAGAAAATAAACAGCTTCAACAGTATGTTGCATTTTTTTTCCACATTTATTGTCAGAATGGCTCTTTTATTTAACCTTATTTTGTTGTAGCAGGCCATAGAAAATGCCCTTATTAAAATTAACATTTCTGACAACCACTATTAACAGCAGTAGCAAAAAGGGTGGAAGTCCCAAATTATGCCCTCATTTTCTGTTATTTATGATCCAGTTGGCTGACTGACTTGGATGGGTCCAACATAGCATGGTTAGCTGGTGCATAGCTAAGCATCCATATTGTACAGCTGTGCTTTGAGCAAACTGTATGGTCATCCTGATAATGTTGACAAGCTGATGTTTAGATTTGTTATATTTTAAACTACCTAAACTACTACACGTGTATATATATGAGTGTATTCGTGAACATTTTAGGCCTGCTGCTGTTAGATGAAAAGTCCACGACCATTAGGATTCAACTTCTGGGCACCATAAATCACCGGACCAAATGTCCTGGCAATCTATCCAAATAGTTGTTGAGCCATTTCATTAAGAACCTATAATGTCAACCTCAAGGCAATACTGGAAAAATAAGCAGAGGATCACAAACATCTGTAGGCTTTATCCACTGGGGGGCTGCGAATGTCTGCACCAAATTTCATGGCAATCCATCCAGAGTTTATTGAGGTTTTTTATTTTTGGCCAGCACAAGTGCAAAGGGGGGATTTCATATCAAAACAGGATGAAGCTATAGCTCTAGCGTGCAAGAAGATATAGGTTGCTGTTTGTGAAGGAAGCAATCCTGCAGTAATACAGGTCAGAGAAGAAGATGCATACACTATCAGTAAATGGGAGGCAGTATTTGCTGTTCTTCACCTTCTTGTGTTAAAAATGGCTCATTTTTAGCACCAATTCAATAGCATGACACATTGCGTTAAGGCTGATTTACAGTTTTGATAAAGCAGAAATATAAATCTCTGTTTTTTCACACCTCATTCTGACCCGGTGATGAGGATAAGTAGGTCTTATCCACAGTGCTCAGATAATTCATCTTGGCCTTTGATTCATGCATCATTATATTTTCTAATCAACAAAATATGCCAGAGGGCTTATGTGATTAAGATACTGTAATTACAGCACTGTGCTAACGTCTCAAGCCACCTATTATTTCTTTAAATTTTGCTATAAATGTGCAATGATTTACTAAAACATGTGCAAACATGCATGGAACACTTAAGAGTGAGTATTGGGTATGAACTCCTTCATTCTTCAACACAGCCTGAAGTCTCTTAGTCAAACTTTCTTGTTGTTTTTTTACGTAGTCTTCAGGAATAGTCCTCCGGGCTTCTTCAAGGACATTCAAATTTCTTCTTTGTTCCGTTCTCTGTCAAGATGATCCCACACTGCTTCAATAATGTTGAGGTGCGGGCTCTTGGGAAGGCATTTTGTGTTTTCCTATCCAGGTTTGCTTTGACATTGGGAGCGTTGTTGGAATCATTATCAAGCTGACAATAGAAGTTTCCTCCATTTTTTTAACACTGCACACCATGCAAAGATGCGCCCAGCTAATGGGCAACAGCATTTTGGAAATCCTCTCCCATACTGTGTTACTGTTAGTATTTCATAGGTTTTACCAAATGAACTGGAAAAATTATGAGCATTTTTTGGACAAATTGGTGTTGACAAAGTGGCAAAATGTAAAATTGGTTCTGATGAAGGTTTTAAGAAAACAAACAGTTGCTAAAATGAGCAATGTGTTAAAATTATATTCAAATTACCTTGAAGAAGCCTGGAGAATTAGCAAGACCACACAAATTACAGGTAGCTTTGCAATCATATCATCTAGTGTCAGTACTCCTTTATAATCTTCGTTGAAGAAACTTGAACAGACCTAAAAACAGTGGCTAGCTCCCTGTCATGCACAGTATTAATTCTGTTCTGTATGTGTTGCAAAGGCAAAGTAAGGGGAAAGTAAAATATAACTTTCCCCTTCAGCTTTTCAAGTCTAAACAAGCTCACCTATAACTGCTCTCATCTAGCCCACACACTCTCTCTAAAGAAAAAGATCTTTTTAGTTTAAAAAAAGAGCAGATCTTTTGTTCCATAGCAACTTTACATAACTC
The DNA here is from genome assembly GCF_963969265.1 of Rhamphochromis sp. 'chilingali'. NCBI lineage: Eukaryota > Metazoa > Chordata > Actinopteri > Cichliformes > Cichlidae > Rhamphochromis > Rhamphochromis sp. 'chilingali'. Next base: position 34,234,517 of record NC_137929.1, on the reverse strand, counting down.
CAGTTTGCTGTTTGATTTGGATTTGTTTCATGCCAGCCGCTTTCTGTGTAATGTTAGATTCAGAGGTGCTCACTGTCCAGTCTCTTTCCCCTTCAGCAAACAGATGTGTGGGCAAGGCAAAACCAAGCTCCTAAAGCTTTGCTCGGTCCGTAAATACCCTGTTTGTCTTAATCCATCAAGTTTGTGGAGTTAGAAACCAGTAGCTTTGTAGCATGAAGGGTTGGGGTGTGGAGGTTATTAGCTGGGTGCCTGCAGTATCATAATATATAAGCTTGTTCTTTACACAAGGGTCTGGTCCACTACAGGGCTATTATGCCAGGCTAGTGCCACCAATCCATCATGCTTAAGCACTGTATAGCCTATTTCACTTGGCGGTGAGCCACCGTCACCCTCTGTTCACCTATTTCCATACTCAAATCTATGGATGTGACTTATTCATAAGGTTGATGTATTAGGAAAAATGGCTAGCAGCTCAAAGGGATGTTAACTTGGCAGTGGGACAATCTATCTTGCATCCATACTGGCATGCAAGGACATCTACATTGATTGAAAAAATACTCAGGCCCTTTAAAGAGCCAATACAAAATTCTTAAAATAGCCCTATGACTAATTATACCGTGATCAGTTACACTGCTCTACATCTAAATAGTATACATAATGTCATGTTCCAGGTAACCCTCCCGTGGGACTCGAGCGTCTGCCCTTTTGACCTCTTACTGAATAAGTGCTCCTCTGAAAAACAGTTCACCTTCCTCACCAATGTGTGACACTGTTGTGAAATTAAAATACAGTTGTCCCTCGCTATAACACGGTTCAGCGACCTCGCTGGTTCACTTTTTTTTGTTTTTTTTGCAATTTCGCAAACAATTATTTATTTATTTTTTTTACAGCCCATTGTGTTCTGCATCCTGATTGGCTGTAGACCATTGTCAATCAATCTCGTCCGTGCCGTGTTTCCTGTACAGTACAGAATGTGTTCAGCTTGTCAAATCTTTGATCGCTAGCAGTGTGATTCTGACTACTGTATGTTTGTAAGTTTTCTCCCCAGGAAAGGCACCTGCTGTAGCACCCAAAAGGCAGAGGAAGATGCTAACTATCGCACAAAAAGTTGGACTTCTGGACATGCTAAAGGAAGATACTGTATTTTTCGGACTATAAGGCGCATTAAGCGGAACAAGTCAAACATTACTCAACTCATTCTTCTTGCTTCCTCCACTTCCGTACCGTTGATTCCTTAATGTTGAATTCCCTGGCAGCTGCTCTATTCCCATGTTCTGGACCTGAAATCAGGGTTTGATCTTTGGTTTCATTCTATAATACTGCACTTATTTTTCTACTAAGGTTTGAACTTTGAAGAGAGAAAAGTGTGAAAATGTTCATGTCTGGCTGAGAAAAGTGTCTAAAGTGTGTAGTGAGGGATTTTACAGCCTTAAAACATCTCTAATATTATTATTATTATTATTAAAAAAAATAAAGCTGGCTCCTTCGCAGGTTTCAACTATCACCAGTTATTTTTAGAACGTTACTCCTGCGATAAACGATGTACTACTGTGCTATTACAGCCAACCAAACATAAGCGAAATCGCTCATTATCAGGTTATAAATAGCTACCTATAATGTACATGTGAACTTTAGGCCCTTCTTTTCACTACAAAAATAAGTAAATGATCATCACTCTTTGTATAATCTATATTGTACAAAATTGCCATAAAACTCATTCAATTTTAAATATTTTTTTATTGCTTATGGGTTTAGTCAAAAATCATTTTTATATCATTTAGACTCTTATGAACTCACACAGATGTCAGATGAAAACAAAGTACACACGCGCAGTCCTGCTGTGTCCAAAAAGTGGACCAGGTGTCTGCCACTGTGGGCGCTCGGTGAGGAAAAGCCTTCTTTTTTTTCTTGCCTGTCCCGTTTGGTTCTTTTGCCATCAGAATTATTGTCTAGAGGTGAAGAAAGATGCCCAACGGATTTACTTTTCCAAATGGACCATCCCAGCCTTGCCGTAATGGTCTATTTGATTCACCTTTTTTTTTTTTTTATTGTTTATTTTATTTTATTTCCTTTTCACTTGCTAGATACGGGACAGATTTGACTGGGGAAAAGAAAGGGGAGAAAGAAAGAGGGATAGAAAAACAGCGGGGAAGAGGGACGGGAATAAAGGGCAAAAAACAAAAACCAACAAAATAAGCAGACAAAAAATTACATATATCAATCACCTGGATCACCTGCTGAGAAAGAAAAAAGAACAAGCAGAAGAAAAAAAAGAGCAACATAATAACCAACATCACGATGATCTACTGTATGTGAATATAACAGTAAATACTAAATATTAAACATTATTGTGCAGCACGTAGGATCGACAGCACACAGTGTGCTTTGAGGTAGGAGCCAAAAAGGGTGTAGTTTGTGGGTGTGATCACCCGTGTGTACACCTGTGAGCATGAGCGCGCTTGTTTTTAAAAGGTTCCTTCATGTAATGATCTGCTAGAGGGTGTGGGGGGGCCACAGCCCCGTCCTCCAGGGCATGAAGCAGGTATGGAGGAGATCAAAACTCCAGACATCCAGAGGCCCCCAGAACACAAGAGACCAAGGAAGACCAACAGAGGGGCAGCTGCGCCACTGTCCCGGAAAGAGCTGAGGAGAGCCCCAGATGAGGGGTCACTTAGCAGCCGAGACACTGTACACACAATCACACTCCCCAAGCGTACTCTATACCCTAGGTCTACGTCCCCTTGTCCCTGGAGGGGGAAACTGCACCCAGACCCAGGTGTTGTTACCCTTTTCCCTGGGGTGGAGAGAAGCAGACTGCCCCGAATCGGCAGCAGCAGGGAGGCCCCACGTTCCAGACCCCAATTCGATGGCCAACTCCTCCTCCTAGCCCCCCCCCCCCCCCCCCCGCTCCAGCAGGTCGCAGAGAACGGGGGTGAGAGAAGACTCCAAACCTCCCTCCACCCGCTCATTGTAGTTTTGATGCATGTGTGTACTAAGGTGCATTTAAAACCCAGGAGGGCATGGAGCTACCTGCCAGAGAGCAGCAGGTAAGCGCATAGCCCCTCCTGATAGCCCTCAATGTCTACATGCATTTAAAATTGAGAGGTAGGCAACGATGCCGGGGGTGAGGTGTACACCCTGATGGTCTTTTGGATTCCGTGTAGCGTGCCCACCCCCAAGATCCTATATGTATGTGTTATGAGAGTGTGAGTAATGTGAACGTCTAAGTTGTGAGATAAAATTGAGGCACAGGCAGCCAGAAGGGGACAGAGGGGGGGTAGCCTCCCCTGCACTCTGGTGACACACCTTTACCCCAAGGCCCTGCGTGTGTGGGTGATTGTGACGGGAAGAGGGAGGCAGCTGGAGATGGGGAGGGAAGGAAGGGAGGGGCATGCGACCCCTCCCTGGGGCCAGCTCCCCCGCTGACCCCAGTAGGCACCCCAATACTCTGCAACCCGCCAGGGAAAGGGGGCCCAGGCCCATCCGGACCGGGGCCCAGTTCGGCAGCGCCGCCTGGCCTTACAGAGCCCGGGACAGCCCACCCGACCCCACCACAGAGGAAACTGCACCCACCCCGTCATCCACTCATCTTCCAGACTACACAAGACAATAGACGCTGAGATCTTCCTCCACCTGTCCTATATCTCCCCCTCCTGCAGAGTGAGTTCCTGAAGAGAGGAGACCTCCTGCAAGATGTGAGGAAAAGCCTTCTATCTGAGTGGATTGTTCACCAGTACAAGCGAAATGAAAGGATACGTCAAAGTTTCTGCACGAGTCCGTGAGCCATGACAGGCAGCATGTCGTGTGTGTGTGAGTGTGTGTGTGTGTGTGTGAGTCTGAGCTGCTGCAGAGAGATGATGGAGTCAGTTTGCGCGTGATGTCCCATCTAGTTTGGACGATTTTGGCACTGGCTCACTGAAATATTACTAGCATTCACAGAGACAGTACAAATGCACTTTTTTTTCCTTTACCATAAATATTGTACATCAGTAATGCATATTAACAGCCAGTCGCAGCACATTGCCAAGCAAGGAGAAAGGTTAAGAAAACAGGAAGAAATGGATCTACAGCAGGCAGCTCCAGGTAGCAGCTCTGTTATGTCCCAGATTCAAATATTCAAGGACTTTTTATTAATATATTATTTTTAATAGGCATGCATAATAACATTAAGGCAATACTTTTTCACACGCAGAATAAAAATTCAAATTACATAAATATACCGATATAAATGTAAGTTCAACTTCATGGCATGTGTGGAGTAGTGCTGTGTGAATTTGGAGCTCTGTGCTCCGAATTTTGGAGCTTTTAACCTACAAAGAAAGCCACAATAATTAGTTCATACATTAAAACACACTTTTCAGCTTTTCATGTATTTTGATGCTGGGTTTTTTTGAGACATGAAGTCTAAATGTCTGTTGTTTAAATGTGCTGGGTCGATACTACCGATATTTAGATCGATCCCCTACCTTAGATGTGGAGATGTGGAGTAAAACATATAATGTACAGAGAAAGTATTATATAAACTGTGAATATTATTTTTCTCCAAAATGAAATGAAATGAAAAACATACAAATGCTAAGAAGTACATAAAAGCTTATAAATTCTAAGATTCACAAACAACCTTAACTAAAATCTTTTTGTAATTACTGTTAGTGTCTGCAGTTCCTGCCCTGCATTCAGTTGCCGACTGAGTTTCACTGGTAAACAGGAACACCAGTTACAATTTTGTGGTAGTTTTGCTGCCCTAAAACCCTGGATCTAGTGGTATTAGACACCACATGTAACCACAGATGTTACCACCTTTTATCCATGGGCATGTACAAAATACACCCACACACAAATGGCTTCATGCATAACAATAATGCACACAAATGAAATTAGAAGACTTCCTATTTAAAGCACTGAGTAGGACAGCGCACAGACACATATTTCAAGTAAAAGTGGCACCAAAGGGAAAAGGGTGCATCTGGTTCCACACAGCACCGCTATTGCTCCAAGGTGTGTTTTTGTGGCCCACTTTGGCAACAGGAACAATAACAGACTGCACGCTGCCCTCGTCTCAAAGCGTCCCCTCAGCAGTCATTTTACACTCTGAGCAGAAGTGTTATTTTTCCACTTTCTAATTATATCCCTTTTATCAGGCCACCCTGTGATTGGTTTTAGGTGATAAGCGGGGAGTCAGAATGAAAAAACAAGCAATTGTAATGTTGAGAATTAGAAGGCGAAAACTGCTTTTTTGTTATCTCACTGGGGGAGTAAAATGGGAAGTCGAAGTCGATTTTAAAAAGTTACGTGAGCCTTACTGCGAGGTGGCAAGGTGTGGCAAAGCAATCAGATGCTGTCTTTGTCTTCTAGGAGCTGGAATTTACTTTTCTTAAACACAGCGAAAAAAAAGAAAAGGAAAAAATATATATTTACAATGTTGAACTTTTTTCAGGCAGAAACGTCGACTTTTTAAAAACTCTGCTCTGAAGTTTGCTCAGTTTTTGTGGCACTCGCCTTCCTGATTACCCTACTGAAAGATCAAGACGAGCAGGCTTCAGAGGGCTGTCTCTGTGTTAGCAGCCACTCCCACGGGGGGGCACATTTATGCAAAACTGCTCTTTTTGTGGAGATTTGGTGGAACTAGGTGGGAGGATGTAAGCACAGGTATATTATTCAAGCGAATCCATTTCACTCAGACTTGGGGTCACATTAGCATTGCAAATAAGGGATGGTTTAAGAGAGCGTGCGAGCCTTCTAGATCTTAATGATTCAATAGCGAAAGTGTTAAGAAGGCGGTGGGAGAACGATGCCTGCTGTCGTAGTAGTTTTGTGGTGGGTGAGGAAAAAATTACACGGATTATGATTAATATTTCACCGCTATACGTATATACGGTATTTTAGAAATAATAAATGCATCTCCTAAAATGTAAAGTATGATGTATGGAGTGTTATCTCCACACACAGCATGGTGGGAAGAGAGTTATAGAGGAAGAGAGGTGCGGCTCTCTCAAAGACCTGCTGAAACTCTGGAGCCCTCATAGTCTTATTTGTTTTTGAATCTCCTCAAAAAGAAACTCCAGATGCTCAGTCTGAGAACAGAATGAAACTAAAAACAGCAGACGCTTGTGTTTTTTTTTTTTTTTTTTGTCCCGCTCTGAAATATTGCAAATGGCTTTTGGGTGCCAAGGCACATTGTTAGAATGTTGATGAATGCCAACTGCTTTGGAAATTGGCTTGGAAATGGCTAAGACAAACATCTGAAGCCGTCTCTGTAACAGGTCTGTTTGTATTTTCGCGATGCGCCATCTAAGTATAATGAGAACCAAATAGACATTAAAATTTAATCCCTCGACTTCTATTCACATAGGTTTGTTGTTGCATGGTGGCTATCCACTTTGTACTGTTTCTGCTTGTTATCCAGCATTCAGATTCAGAACCTAGCAGAGTGTGGAGAGATGTGCAAACTCAGCCAGCAAATTTCCTATATGAAGTCCAATAACTCTGCTTTTTCAGCCAATACCTATCAGGGTTCTTCTGTATTCAGCAACCCTAATTTAAAAGAAGATGTATAATCAAATCTAAAGTTTTCTCATAAATACTCTGGCAGTTACTAATCAGCTTGAGTAGTTCTGCACATCGCTGTGTTTTTGAGCTGTATTCATGAGATAAAGATAACAAAAGATCAGAACAGGCACATGGGTCTTATTTCCAGTTTGTGTTATCCACCGTGTCTCTTGGTCTCTGACCAAAATCTTTTGTTTTACTGTGTAAACTCCATCTGTCTTGCTTGCTTGATGTAGCTTAATGTAGCTCGCTTGATGTCGCTGTCTTTGTCAACAGTGTGATCACACAGCCCCTTTTTTTCCTACACAGCAAACACAGTAGAAGCAAATTGAAATTAGTCTGTCTAAACCTCATTCTGAAAGCCTCGAGTTACTGCAGTACTCTTTGTGTGCAATTTGGACCCAGTACTCAGGTGAGGAACAGAGGGTGCTTTGACTGTTGAGTGTCAAAATAGCCTTAAAGGTAGTTTGTTTTTTTTGGCCATGTGTTGGACGGATACGAAGGAAAGAAATTCTACAGTGAAGTTTGTTCCAAAGCTATTGAAGAAAAATCCTGTTCATGGATCTGAATACATTCAAAATGACACAAAAAGCTTTTAAAAATAGGGAAAACTGGCTTCACTGAGTTAATTAAAAACATGTCTGAATTAGCTAATGAAGTGCCCATGACTGATATGTGTAATTACATTATTGTGCTAATTGTTATATTCTATTATTGGCGTTACCCGTTTTCTTACCCATTGCTTGTTTGTTTGCATTTCTGCCATATGTTTTTTGCAACGGTGCTTTCAAATCATCACACCTGTGTCGCTCAGGATAACATGCTTGCATGTAGAACAATAACGGCATATGTGGTAGGAGTATGAAAGGTAGAAATATATTTATGCAAACTCTCCTTACATATTGGAAGTCATACAACTCATAACTGATAAACAAGAAGTGCTAATCAGTGTTTTTTTTATGCAAGATTATATAGTGAGTCAATGGGGGGGGGCACATTTGCATTACACTTAAGAGATCCCCAGTTTGAGACACTATGGAAAGCCAAAACCAGCGTTGGGGGCAGCCACAAGCTAGTGTTCTTTTTGTGCTGGTCCCAAGCACAAATTAAATGGGAGGGTTGTGTTAGAAAGCGTGCCAAATCAAACGTGGATCCATCTGCAGTGGTGACCTCTTGGGAAATAGGGGAGCAGCTGAAAGTAACTACACCTACGTGTAATGTATTAGTTGAGGAAGCAACATTTTTCCACTGTAACTGGTAACAACTGGTCATTTTCAGTGTTTCTAACTCTGTCATTGTCAAATTTATGTATAGCAATGATGCAATATTTCACTCTGACACATAACATAGCATGAAATGGAAATATTCAACCTATGTACAACTACAACCTGTGCTGTTCCACTTCTGAAAGCCTGGAACACTGATATCCCGTGGACAGGGATATTAGATTCCTCTCTGGAGTATTAAAATATGACAGGTCAAGCCTGCTGCCAGTGAGGCTTATTTTTGCTCTTTAATTCACTTTTAGAGATGCACTAAAAGTCCTGATGCAATTGAAGTGATTTGCACACACAGCTGTGTTGCTCAGCAATATTATCAATCAAAAGAAAGTAAGGCCAAAAAAAAAATCTGCGTAGAATCGGTCTTCGTTATTTATTGGTAAGCAGCGATGTTCTTGGAGTGAACATCAGTACAGCAAATAGAAAGTCATCAAGCAATCTATTAATGAGACCCCCAGGAATGTTTATTTTCTCCTCGAGATTGATATAAAAGCCGATATTTTTAACCAATAAATCCACACATCAAACCTCACATGGATCCTCGAAGAAAAACTGCCCTCCTTCCACTCATCACTGGCCTATTGTAAAGTAAATATGTAGCTCTCCTCCACCGTAATGGTTGTTGTTAGTAAAGCAGCTCTTATGTCTGTAACAAAAGGCCCTTTGAAACACTCACCACAAGTCTGTTCAGAATTTAATTGTAGAAGACAAGCCCAGTGAATGTTTGGAACATTTCACTCGGAAGGGAAAAAAACAGAAACAGGAAAATGAGGGCTATTACAGTAGCACGCAGGTTAAAAAAAAGACTAGAGTGAATGCCCAAGGACAGGTTATTGTGTCCCTGCTATCTAGCAGATTGATAGCTGGAGCTGTTTACCACAGAAATGTCGTGGGACCTCGTTTACACAAACAAATCTGAAAACAGCATCTGAGAATATACTAATAGCTCATGCTTGCGAGGCCCACACAGGTCAAATCGATGGGATGCTTTGGCTTTGAACATCCTTCTAATGTATTGCCAAGGGTTTTCCCATGTCGCCCAATTTACAAGTTGGGAGATTTGTATACGCCAATAACTCAGAGCTCAAACTTTAGATTTTCTTGCCCTTGCTCATCCTGAAATGTGCCCTAATAGAACGTCAACAGCAAATAGAGCTTTGAAACATCATTAGCAGCAAATAAACATATGGTTTTGTTTGCGGATCGCTGATCTGTGATGCATTATTGTCTTATATAATGATAGATTCGCAGTATTTACAGTAAAATTTAAAACTACAACCACCTACATCTTTTCTCTCTCATCTCCTCTATTGTACATCCATCCATCCGGTTGAGCCAGACGGTCGCCCACAACGAGCCCGGTTCCGTCTGAGGTTTCTCACCGTTAAAATATTTCTTCCACCCGACTGTTGCCAAGCGCTGGCTGAAGGGAAAATCATTAGGTTCATCTGTTTATGTAACCGTGATACTTTTTGTAACCTGTTTTCTTTTTTTAAGGTGCTATATAAATATAGAAATTGTTATTATTACTGCTACACAGTTACAAACTGTACATCTGCATATCCAGAACTCACATTTTTTTATTTTTACTTGTGAATCTAGGTGGAGTGGATTCAAACAGACCTCTCGGGAGGCTTTCTCTGTGTAATTCGGGCGGATTTGGAAAGGGAGCTCTCCTTTGTATCTAGAGAGGGAAAAAAAATAGGTCAGTCATATAGGGATGGTGCCACTCATCTTCACCTGTGCACTGTCAAAGCTGATCATGTTGCACAGTTATTAAAGTGTGCACAGGTAGAATACGAGAGGTAGAGGAGAATGGTAATGAGAATGATAATAACTGCAGCGAAAAGGTAATACTGAGTCCTCTGTTCTTATGTGCCTCGTAAAAGATTTTAAACTCACTGGTACTTTTATTAGATAAACCTTGCTGGAAACAAGTTGCACTCTTTTGCTTTCAGAGTTTGCTTCAATCTTTGCAACATAGGTTCAACGTCCCTCAGAGATGTTGATCCATATTTCAATGCTAGCATCACATGGTTGCTGCAGATCGGTGATGTGGATCTCCTGGTCCAGCACAAATGTGCTATTTGAGTACAGTGTACTCACTGTTGTAGTCAAGGAACCAGTTATGTGGGCATTTATGGCAAAATCGAAGGCATTTCTTTACTTATTTGCAGAAGTTATCATTCTCTTATGTGCCATATATGTTTGTTATAAATATATTTAAAAATGTGTTACATGCTTAAATTTACGCAAAAAGGCAGAAATCTGTAGTCACAAAATCATATATTTTTCATGATTTCTGGGACTAATAGCACCTTTATGCCATTTCCAGAGTGTCACAATCGTCAAGCTGTGCTGAGATCTGAAATCCCCGTGGTGCTGATTTAAAAAATGTGCTCTGGCACCAATCGTAGGCATTGGTTGCTACTGACAACAAGAAATAAAGCAGTTTTAAGGGGACATATGGGCTGAACCACCTTCAGGGGGGTAGGGAGACGTTATGCATAACATCAGAATTTCAGATTTAATATTCAATGTTAATTTTGTGTTAACGCTATTTTATTTTAATAAACAACTAGGGTGGCGAGAGATGATGTTAGTGTGGCACACGCCACCCCAGCAGATCAGCCTATGTCAGTTTTGATACAGGCATTTCAATAAAAACACACAAGTTTTTAAAAGCAGTCTTTCAGTGACTTATCAGGCAACTTGTAATAATTTGGGTGTTTTTTTTTTACATTTTTAAACCAAAGTAACAAATATTAAACCTTTCATTTTATTTGAGATAGTTTTCAAAATTCACTCAGTTATTTAAGTTAATCACATTTCTTTTCAGTAGTTTAGCTTTTATTTTACCTCACATTTAGTTTTAGCCAGTTCTAGTTTTAGTTAATTTTAATAAGCTTGTTACTAGGACCATCTGGCACCAACAACCAGCATTCAAAGTCATTTAAACCACCTTTCTTCCTCATTCTGATGCTCAGTTTGAACTTTGGCAGGTCACCCTGACCATGTCTGAGTTGCTGCCATGTGATTGGCTGATTATATATGTTTATTAAAGAGCAGTTAAAGGGGTGTACCTAATAAAGTGTCTGGTAAGTGTATACTATTTTGTTTAACCAATACACCAAATGCTACATTTGGTGTCCAGCTGGTGTTAATGTTAATAATGAAATTACACTAAAAATGGCTGAATAAACTAATCATTTTCAGTATCAATTAATCTTCTGATTATTTCCTCAATCAATCAATGAATTGTCTTATTCGTAGAAAGTGTTAAATAAGTCAGAAATGCCATAAATCCAAGAAGTAAATGTAATTTATTATGTTCTCATGTTATTTTTTGAAGTTAAATGACACTTAAGAACACCATTAACTCTAGTCATTTGATTTTGCATCAATTATTTGTTACTGCATATTTGCATATTTCCATTAAGGCTTCAAATTAACACTGATACCTTTAAAGTATAAGTAAGAGCCTCGGACGGCCTCTGAGCGGTGCACCCCTGTGCTTTATGCAGGAGATGTTTGTCTCAGTGATGAAAGATTTGCAGAAGTGTTAAGGATTCAACTCGGCAAGTCATTTGCTGTACTTCATTTCAAGTGTGTCTTGAATTTGTAGATGCTTTGAAGTGTGTGTGCTGTCTCTGTTTGTATGTGTTGAGAGACTGACAGAGCGCACACATGCGCGCACGGTACTTGAGGGTCTCTCAGCAGCTCCATTTACTCCTCGGTGTCACTCATTTCCCCTGCTCTACAAGTTTCTCTTCCCTCGTGGACCCTCGAGGATCTAAAAAACCTGTAGTTTATGTACACTTCATATCTCAGCAGCAATCGTCTGAGGGGGACCTGGACCGTTATCCCAGCAGAGAACAACACATCATTTTCTCCTGTCAAGCCTTCTGTTAGGGCTCATCACAGAGAGCAAGCACTCAGGATCCATGATATTATTAGTCTCCCAGGGAAGGTTGTTCATTCAATTTTCCCCACAGCTTTGCACTGTAGCAAGGTCCTTCAGTGTGATGTGAACAAAAAGTGAAAAATAAGATGGTGCAGATGCACAGCTTGTGTTAATCTAGTCTCTGCGTTGAGAGGTTTTTCTTGCAAACAAGGTGATCCAATCTGGGCGAAAGCTATAGAATGTTTTCTCTTTACCCTCATAGCTATGATTTCTGCAGCTTTGCATGCATGACACTCTTGATTTATTTGTTGAGCTGCAGCCATTGTGAGATTGATGGAAATCTCCAGGTTGGGCCTACTAGAAACATTTGCACTTGAATATATGCAGGAAATTCAGCAAAACCGGGCTGTTTTTTCTCCTCCCCTATCATACACCTCATTCAATCTAAGGCATCTGTAACATTCAGGGGGGAAAAGGTACTTCTGCTGTATTTTCAGCATTCCTGTACAGTTCAATCCAACTCCTACTCTCAAAGCCCAAGGCTTAATCCCCTCTCTGGTAAAGGCGTTTGTTTGAGGATGGTCCTGACTGCTGGCACCCGCCTCTCTGTCCTTGCCATACCCTTCAAAGTTGTTACTGGCAGATCTTCACTCAGGATTACCCTTAAAAAAAACTCTCTCCCAAGCCTACACTGCCCCTCACCTGAAAATCTAATTTGTTTATCCTCAACAATGCAAGGCCCCTCTTCTGTGGAACCAGCTTCCAGTTTAGATTCGGGAGACAGACACTATCTCTGCTTTTAAGATTAGGCTTAAAACTTTCCTTTTTGCTAAAGCAGATAGTTAGGGCTGGACCAGGTGACCCTGAATCCTCCCTTAGTTATGCTGCAATAGGTGTAGACTGCTGGGGGATTCCCATGATGCATTGAGTTTTTCCTTTTCAGTCACCTTTCTCACTCACTATGTGTTAATAGACCTCTCTGCACTGAATCATACTTGTTATTAATCTGTCTCTCTTCCGGAGGTTTCTTCCTGTTAAAAGGGAGTTTTTTCTTCCCACTGTTTCCAAAGTGTTTGCTCACAGGGGTCATATGATTGTTGGGTTTTTTCTCTGCATGCATTATCGTAGGGTCTACCTTACAATATGAAGCTGAATTGAACTGAATTGAATTGAAGAATGTAAGGAATGGGATTTACTTCAACTTTCAGTAAGCATTAGCTCATGAAACCATGTTGGATTTGATTTGATTTACTTTGTTTATATGGTTTTTATTTTTTTTTAAAACTGGTATAATAGTTCAACAAATATTTGCAAATACATAGTAATAGATTACATGGATGTTTTTATGAGTACATCGATGTATCTTAACAAGCGTTTCTAAAAAAAGCCCTAACTTTATTGCGGCTTCCTTAATGACAAGGCAACGTTTCATTATCGACTCCATTGCTGGTGAATGAACCCATGTGGGCAGATATAAATCTCATCTGCACTGTCCTCCTATTTCAGCTGGCTGATATGATAGTTATCCTTTGGGAAATTCTCGCGAAGCCTAATAAGGCATTAAAGCTGATTCCGTTGCTTTTGGAAAAGTACGAACGGGCTCAGAAAGCCGAATAATGTCCTCATTCAAATTTGACACACTTGAAGAAAAATGCTGAGCGTTTTGAAGTCATAAAAGTTGGAAGTGGGTGAGAGAGACATAGTCTTACAAATGATTTTCAGCAGCTTCATACCATACGGGTATCAGACTGGAGACTTTCCTAATAGATTTTAGTCTAACTTTTCATCAGCCTGCTGAGAGAAATCCCCCAATGGTCTGGAGAATCAAAGAAAATAATTTCAACCCTTGCACCATTTTTCATCACCTTCTAGAGCTATCAGAAGGCATGTGCTGCTATTTTTTTTCCTAGGCAAGCATATGAGATAATAAACAGTCAAAATGTAAATTAATCTATCAGCATGTAGACCTACCCTCATGACTTTAAAGACACATATTTCAAACTGCAAACACAGCTTCTTAGAAACGCTTCAACTTGTTTTTTTGCCCACTTTTTTCTAGGTGTTTAAAAAGTAAAGCAAAGCAAACATTTCTGTATCCACAGCCTAGATAATATGAGTTTCTAATTCTTGAAAATCTAGGCTGACTCACACACCATAGGGGATACAGCAGGGAAGGAAGGAGGAGAGCTGCCAGTGATTGATCGCCTAGCTGTTGAGCTGAGCTGTAGAAGGGGGATTGGGAAAGCTCGGATTTGAGAATATGCCAATAACTCATTTCTAAAGAAATAAACATCAATTGCATTTACAGCAAATCAGAGATTCACTTCAGAAGGGGGAAAAAAAAGACCCTTTTTTCCCTACAAATTGCCTAACAGCTCAGACGTTGCACAAGGCAATCAAGTCATAAAAATCACTATTTCTGAGCATGAGATAAGCATATGTTTTCAAGTGGATCACAATCATAAATTGTAAGTGACAAATACATCGTTTTCCTCCTGTTATGTAAATGATTTACAAGCAGCATATGAATCCTGTATAATGTGACACATTAAAGATGAATAAGGTAGGTGATACATGAGTGATGTATACTTGACAGGTTCAGAATGTGACAATAAAAAAGACCCTTGGGGTTTGTAATGTTTATTAATATTCAAGCAAATCTGCTGCAGGTATCTATTTCTCAATCTATCTTTGTATATTTGTGCATTGACGTGTAAATACCTGGACCACATTTCCCCAGGATCAGAGGCTTTATGCCTCAAGATTTAATGACTGGCTAAATATTTAATAATGAAATAAATCAGTACCCATCATTTGCAAATTGTGAGTTAAGTGAATTATTATTATTGGTTATTATTCATGTTAAATGATTATGATAGTATAATATTTATAATGTATGCAGTTTATCTAAGATTTGTTTCATTAATTACATATTGCCTTATTTGGTGTTTTATAGTTGATGAGAGACAATTACGTCTGAACAACATTAACATAGGTAGCATTTGATATATTTTATTACTTGAATATTGGCCAAATGTGCATAATAACCTTTTTATTACTGATCAGTCATTCCCATGATGTCAAATACTGCTGTTTTTTAGAAGTATCGACAAGATTTCAGTGCTGTAACATAACTTTAGAAGCAAAGTTTAGACTCCTACTGAACATAATGGTGCTCAGGTGTGATCTTTTTTAATAAAGTGGGTGTCCAAGCGTCATTTTTGCAAAATATAATTTTATTGTTGCAGTTCCATGGTTTTTTCTTCAATCAAAATGGTTATCTTTTCCGAACCATAACCAGGTAGTTTTGTGCCTAAACTGAGCAAAGCTATTATTATTATTATTATTATTATTATTATTATTATTATTATTACTAATATTAGTCTTTTAATTAAAGCTTTATAAATGATAGCAAAATAGACTTTACTGGAGCATTGCAAGTTATTTATTAACTGCATACACAGTTTTTATAATAGAGTTAAAACTTTACAGTAAGACAATGATTATTAGCATTGAATTTTAAATAGCAAAAGGTTCATCAGCTGTCAATTAACTGTTTATTACTATCTGTATTAGAAAGTGTTACCAAGATGTTATCGTTAAAATATTTTATTATGTTTTAAATTTTTACTGTCTGAGTGAAAGAATCTGACGTCAATTCAACTCTCACACAGATAATGAAATCCTGAATTTAACCTAAAATAAGAAAGTTCTACATGTTCGTATTCGCACAATAAACTCAAAGCTGTAACTAGCAGGAAGCAAAAAAATAAGCGTTTCTCTGTTAAAAGAGGTGAGTTTAATATTTTAACAAACACAGTTATTTACTAGTTGTCTAAAAATATGATGAAATCCTCTGGAAGCAGCACCTGACGTTCACAAAATACTTTGTGCCAAATTATGTCTTGGCAGTAGGCACTTAGGGAAACAATAAAACAGTTTTGTTTTCAAGCTGTCGTCTGCAGTCCTCGTGGTGAGGTAGGTGTTTACTGTGGATTAATATTTGCCCCAGAATGAGAGCGGCAGCAGTATTCTCATCCAGTTATAAATACTCCAACTGGGTTTCTCTATTAAGATAAAGGATGGATATTGTTTAGGGGAGGAGAGGTCACCTGACATTTTATCACGTACATATTTTGTTTAAAGAAGGAACTGGAAAACTGCTTGGCTTTTTTGAGATTTCTGCTATCTGAAGCCTTAGCTTACCTCATACATTTTCAAATTTAAAGTGACCACACAACATGTAAGTCAAAACTTTTGAAGTTGTTGTCCCTACTTTTTTCTGTGTGTTCCTGTTACATTCCTCCCTATTGCTCCCTCTTTCTCCCTCTGGTGATCTGACTGATTTCGGGGTTGCTTTTTCTTGCAGCTATGTGAGAATCGGAATGTGCTCAGTGAAGCAGCTCAGTGTCTGCCCAGTATCAACAGTTGCCATGTGGCTCTGAGAAACCCTTTCTCACACAACAACAGTTTTGTTTATGCTTGGGTAGAGTCTTGACACTGCACTGTAAAAGAGGATTATGCAATCATACAGGTAGCAAGGAATGTTTTGCCATCTGCTAACCTCTGCTGCTCTATCAAAGTTTTTGCACAATAAGGAAGAAAAGTTCTAGTTGCTGTTTGGACAAACTGCTGTTTGCTATTAATTGAAGAAATATAACTTTATTCAGGTAAACATTTCAACTGGATTGCTGCAGTATGTCTACAAGGCACGATCACATACCTTGGCCTTGTAAAGGGAAACAGTGAGGCCACAGTGTACCCACAAGCATTAGCACTTGTAAAACACTGTAGGGAGCTGCCACATCTCAGACTGGGAAAAATAAGATGCTGTTGTTTCAACTTGGTATTTTAAGAGCTACTTTAAAAAAAAAAAATCTAGTTAGTTTTCAAAATGATGCATATTAAAATATGTTCTGAGACTGGATATGAAAAATATGTTTTATTGATATAAAAAATAAATAAAGGCAGAAATTCTTCAAGCACACAGGTGCATGAAAAAAATGTTTGCAAACCTTTTGGATTTACAAGGTTTCCTGAACTGATTATTCACAAAATGCGGTCTGATCTTCATCCAAACAATCTGGCCAAGCTACCAACACATTGATGATTCAGAGCCAGTGTAAGGGGGGAAAAACTCACTATGTGAATCTTTGTGCTAACAACAACAAAATCTACTTGTAGTCTGGTCCACAAATTAATGAGATTGGATTGGAAGTGCAGGCTATAGGGGAGCCCCTCAACCCTCTGTTTTTAAAAACCGAGGTACAAAATCTGTACTGATGGACTCTGCTCGGCGTGAAGCATACCTTGATCGGAATAATTTTCCCCGCAGACATTATAGAGATGAGCACAAGGTCCTCAAAGAGTTTAAAAAGAACCCAAGTGTTTCAACAAAACAACTAGAGAAATATCTGTAACTTTATTTGATGTTTACTATAAAAAAGCACTAATAAAAAAATGGTGTTACTGGACAGACACCAAGAAGGAAGCATTGAAACACTGCAGCACACTTGCAGAAAAACACCTGGATGTTCGTCAACAGGACTTAGATGTCCTGTGGAAAAACAACAACAACAACAAAAAAAAACCAGTTAAGGGCTGTGAAAAGAGTATTGCAATGCACCAAAATCTCAACTCAGCTGTGACAGCAGAGGGAACATGTTTTGCTGCCTGGGAGCATGGACACCTTGCAATCAATTCACAATTGTATAAAGAACAGGAGTGTCAGGGCAGCAGTCCATGACCTGAAGCTTAGAAGACAATAAGCCCGAGCATACAAGTAAATAAGCAAACTTAACTCAAGCTGTGTTATAGGATTGTTCCATCGATACACCCCACACACATACTGCTGAACAAACTTTTGGGTTTTGTGGGAGGAGTGGTCCAAAAGAACACCTTCCCATGCAAGACTCCACGAAGCTTTGGGAAACTTCTGAGAGAGGTTGCTGCTGTCTTCAGTAAAGACATAAAAAGTATGAGTGTTTGTGCATTATTAGTTTAGTCAAATTAAGTTTGTCTAGATTTGCGACTTAGATGACAATCAGATCACATCTTATGAGCAATCAATTCCGAAAGCCTCGTAATTCCAAAGACTTTTCCTTGAAACTGTAATTAAAATTTAATTGAAAAATTAATGTGCAAACTGCAGCCTTTAAATCCCATTTACGTCCTCCGATCCCTCTCGGCAATTCTGCAAACACCACATCTTTATGACGAACCAATATCAGCCGGTATTTATTTTCAAAGTGACTGTATGTGACAGTGGTATTACAGAGCTGACGCTCGGCGATGAGGAAGAGGCAAACTATTTGTGTTTATCTATTTGCAAGAGGTCATATTACAGCAAGCAAATAACGCTGATAATATTTATTACTGCATCCAGAAAGTGCGAGTCGTATTTACAGTAACTGTAGATCAAACATCTGCTGCGGCGCCGGCATTCGTGTTTGTCTCTCTAAGCGAAAGACCTCTCGTAGAAAAAGGGAGGAAATGTACCGCTGGCAGCAGATGCTAAAGGACATTTGGATGCAAAACAAGAGGAAAATGTAGATATATACATATTACTGCCACAGAATTCCCTTTCACAACATTTCATATTCAGTAAGAACACGCTGGAGTAATACAATAACATTGGCAGACGGTTGGTTTACACGCTGAATTTCTGCGACAAGTGAATTAAATCAAAGTTGAAGTAAATTGTGTTTGACTTGAAAGAAGAAAGTTCGGAGAAAATGAACATGTCTGTTTTATCCATTTCATTTCCCTTCATGGGTCCTTTCCATTTCCCTCTGCCCAAAGAACAAAACCTGTCAAATATGATTTCTCGATCACTTCCTTCATTTCATCCCTTAAACCTTCGCAGCTTACATATACATACGCATTTGAGCTGTTAGACTGGGTTATCTAAATTGAAAACATGGTGAGAATTTCCAAATATAAAGATCCTTCATGTGCAGAACAAGGTAACTTGAGTGTTTGTATTTATGCCTTTAGCAGATGATTGCTTGAGTAATTTCTCTGGCTTTGATTGTGGCTGGAGTTCAGCACAAAGAGTGTGGGGTAATAGAAATGTCAGTATCAATGAGCAATGGAGGACAAAGATACAGTATATTTGATTCAGGCCAGTTTACTCAGATGGCTTTGTTACTGTATCTCCTTCACTCCCACACAACGTTGCTGCATAAACCCGATAGTCCTCTGAGTCAGAGTTGATGTAAACAACAAGGGAGCTTCATGTCCAGCCAGAGCCTAGCAGAATAATGGATATCAACCCAGCGACATGTGATTTGCATAGACAGCACAGAGGGATTAGGGTATGATCTGCAGCGTCTCAGAAAAGGCAAAGCAGAAATGTGCCGCTGTAATTTGTGAGCAACCCAAGCCTGCAGATTTGTTTTCATGTGATTCCAACCAGCAAATCCCGATCAGACAGTTATCCTGATAGGAGAAAAACATCCCAGCGTCACATTTAAATATCTGTGCTCCCAACTTTTATCAATGACAGACAGACAACAGTATGTCAAGCAAGCATCATTTGGTATTATGTACTCCTTCGCTCTATATCTGTGCAAAACAAACAAACAATAGGTCGCCTGATTTCTTTTTCATGTGTTTTTGGCCTGTTTTTTTTTTTTTTTTAATTCAGCGTTGTTGCCCTCTGACAGGCCTGCAGGGAAGTCATTTTTTTTAGAAGCAGGACGTGTCTATCTGAGTGTATTTTTAAAGGCCCAGGCAAGGCATGACATTATACCTGCTCCTGCTACGCTAGCTGAAGGGGAATCCCCAGTGGCACCTTGTTGAGCGGCCATGTCAATTGTTTGTTTGCATACTGAATAGCTCCGGGCGTTGTGCTGTCGAGCTCAGAGAATAAGCAGCTCATCACTTCCCTTGGACAATCAGGAAATCTGTATGCCAACCAGGAAAACTCACAGGGACTGACAATCATGTAGCTGTCATTGAATGTAAATAAACACGTATGCCGGAGGACCGAAATGAAGTGGATGAGAAAAGTTCAAATAAAGAAAGAATAGAGAAATATGCAGAGCTGTGCAAAAGTCTCAAGTCGCTCTTTATTTCTTTATATTTAGCTTGAGTGTTTAAGGTCAAGACAATTCTAATGAGCTTAAAAGTCAAAGTTTGTTATGACCACCTTTTTTCATCAGCACAGCCTGAACTGTCTCAGGCAGCTTTCTTGTCATTTCTTCAAGTAGTCTTCAGGAATAGTTCTCCAGGCTTCTTAAAGGACAATCAAAGCTCTTCTTTAGATGTTTCGGCCTTTTGTTCTGTTCTCTGTCAGTATGATCCCACACTGTTTAAACAATGTTGCGGCTCTGGGGAGGCCAGTCCATGACTGATAGTTTCCCATTGTGTGTTTTTATATCCAGGTATGTTTTTACTGCATTGGAAGTGTGTTTGGGATCATTTGTAAAAAAAAAAAAAAAAAAAAAAAAGAAGCAGTTGACAATCAAACTCTTCCAGATGGTATCCTATGTTTCAATTTTCACAAATTCCCTAGTCCTGTGCCTTCTTCTTCAGTCCTCCACTCAATTAGTTTTCTTCAATTGTTTAAGGACAAATTGCACAGACGAGTTTTTGGCAAGTAACTGTTTTAGGATCACCTTGTTGCTGGAAAAACGCTATTGTATGTACCTCAACCTGTGTAATTTTTAACATTTTCATAGATTAAATAAAGGAAAATGAAAATTGCTTTTATGTCATGCCTCAAAAACTATTTAAAATGGTTTCATTGTGACCTAGTTCATGCCTTTAATTGTATGGCTTTTTATGCTTGAATGATTCATCAACATGTGAAATGTGAAATGGCATAACAGAAATTAATTAGTTCATTAATTAAAACAAAGATGTTTGTCGGGTAGTTATAGCAAATGTCCAAAGAAAGACTTTAAAGACCTTCAGAAAACCTATCCGGTTGTTAAGTGACGAATCCTACTTCCGGGCCTAAAGTAGTCTGCGTTCAATATGGCTTTTGTGTTGTTAACATGTTTAATGTTTTGTATTTTCTTCTATTTGATCTCAAAAAGCTCCTAAAACAGTCAGTGATCACTGTTGACCTCCCTCGGCTTTTATTACCACTAATCATTTATTTAAGCTCAGTTTTTAAAACCTTAGGATGTAACTACAGCCCAGCCCATGCAGCAGTATATGAACGACTAACCTCGTATTGTGGATGGATTATCTCAGTTGTTCTCCTTGCTGAAGTTTGGTCCTTTTACAGCATCCTGCCATGCGATTACATTTGTTCCTGACCACGAGAACACTTATGTTAACTTTTATCGAGTGGAAAAAAAGTTAGCTTGTTTATATTATGCTAACATAGCTGTGTCACTAGCGGTCACGTAGCACATCATTAGCTACAGCTAGCCAAACCTTACAAACGTCACTGCTGTTTAGTTTTCTGTCTTCATTTATGTTGGAAGTGATAACAGAGCTGTACGTTTTAATTTGTTTCCAAAACCCCGCAGTCAGGACATGCTATATTGTATTTAGATAGAAGCTAGCGAGCTAACTTCCTGCTAACTTCTACCTCCGTTAAATGTCAAATTCCGTTTTCATGGATGTCTGAAATTTTAGATTTAAAAATTAACACTGGGGGCCACATTTAAAATCACCAAATAAGTTTTAGCTTTTGTCTTTCAGATGTCTAATGAAAAGTGACCTTAAATTTTTGGCAAGTGAAGAAGCCAAACTGTTCAGCAGATCTGCCAAATGCTTTCTGGAATTAAACAGTTTTCTGAATTAATACAATGCAATAATGCATTTTAAAGATTTTGATAGAGTACATGATCTGAATCTAAACCATTTTCAACATAACCATGGCTCATGCTCAGTGCGGCAAATAAATAACATATGACAAAAAAAAAAAAAAAAAGAAACATGGAAAATACAAACTTTTACCAAGTACTGAAGAAGGAAAGAAAATAAGGCTGAGGAAACAGTGGTGATACACAACAAATCTACAACTGAAAATTGAGATAAAGACAATTAGGAATGGCTGGAAAGCCTGAATGCAGGAAGTACAAAGAAAATGTGGAAAATGGGAGGTGAACTGCTGTGGGTGAACCATAAACAGCCATAACAAAAACCACTGAAATGCTGTCATTGATCTGGCTGATCGGTAAGTGGGCTACTAAGATTGCTGTTGGGATGACTGAACAAAACACTGGCAGGAAAACAACCAACAAAGGCACAAAAAAAGGATGCATTAAAATACAGTATGTTAAAAACGCAACAGAAAGTTATGAAGGAAGTATTAACAAAAAAAGCAAAATTACGATGCAAACACACATTTGGCTTCTTATTTCCGTTTTCAGTCAATCTATGAGTGAGTACATTTTCCCGATGAAAAGTAAAATTAAATAACACGACATGCTAACAAACAAGCTGTGTAGTGAATTTGTGAATATCCCACAAAAAATCAGTTACAAACATGTAAGCTCCCATCAGTTGTGCCATGACCATACATGAGAAGCTATCTTTTCTCTTTTAGCAGCTTGTTGTAAATATACTCTACATATACTGTAAGTAAAATCAATTTATATCTCCTGCAAAGCGAAGCCATTTTTTTTTTCCACAGCTGCAGTGAGAGAGCTATATGGCTGGCCCACTGGGCTGCCAGCTACCTTCTCCCTGGGGATAAATCCTAGAGCATCTTGTCTCAAAACACTACTTAGAATGGTCCTCTGGGACATGAGCTGCTAAGGGGCCCTGTCTGCAGAAGAAAACACCCACTTTTCTTTTTGCCTTGTGGAAGAGAATCAACAAGGTACTGTTCTTGTAGGATACCTCATTTTTAGCCTATTTTGAAAGATAACAATCATGTAAATTCCTATCTCGGCTGACTATCCTATATTTCTTTTGCTACCAAGTGGGAAACTGTGGACATAGAAACATTTAAATTCAACATAAATAGTGAAATTAGAACAAATACTGTCTTGACATGGTCATGCTCTGCTTTTTCTATTAAACAGTTGTCCAAATTGTAAGTGCGTGGAGTTTCACCTTTTCTGTCATCTGCCAGCATCTGCTGGGCTGGTCCAGTGAAGCTGATCACTAACGTGATAACAGATAAGTGTGCCCTGTGAGGCTACTATAAAATACCAAGATGAAAACAGGAACGAGCTAAAATGAATTGAAGCCACAAATGAAACGTATCGGCATATACTCTAATTTTAATAACTGCACTGTACTCTGCTTTGATAACTATTGTCCATGATGTAAATGTGTAAAAATTTTGTTTCTGTTCTGTTCTGTGTCCTGTTCTGTTTGTATGTGTTTTGTTTTTGTTTTTTTTGCTGCTGGTAAAACAAAGGTTTTGGTGGACAATTAAAGGATTATTCTATTCTATTCTATTCTATTCTATTCTATTCTATTCTATTCTATGTGAAGGCAGAATAATTAGGAAGGAGTGTTAAATGAGTGCTTATGGCATTGCTGGAAAGAAAATAGAAAAATAAGTAATTTTGGAGTTAATTTGGTAATGTATATGCTTTGTACCATGTAATAAACACCATCAGCACCTTGGTAGATGAATGGTGCTTACACCTGCAAACACGATTATAGTATGTTAATGCTCAAATCATCACATTGTATCTTTTTTTGGTAGTAAGTTTGTCTGAGTGTATGTATTTTTCATCTTCATGCTAATCTAAAAAGCTCCTGATCTACACATTAACAGTACAAACTTTTGTGTGACATTAAGCTTTGTTGCTCAGTGGCAGCATTACCACCTAAAGCCAGGCTTAGTGACCACTTAGCAACTGCCTGGCAACTATCAGTGTCTGGGGAAAAAATGTATATTTCCCAACTAGTCGGGGAGCCCTTGCTGGATGTTGCTTGCTGTCACAAGAGTAAATCGGTCACAATGAGTGAAAAACTCCCTGTGATTGATTTGGTTGCTAATAGCTTGTCACTGTTCACCTGGAAGACGTCAACTTGTCTGGTTACTACTTGCTAAGTAGTCTTGATGCACGCTCAATCATCCAGGTAAGTAAATCCCAAAGGTTGATTCTGTTCATCTGGACGTAGAGTTTTCAATAGGAGAAACGCTTCATCACTCATGCAAGGGACTTCTTCAGTCACTGGATTGAAAAAGTCAGACCGAACAAGTCACTTGGATGAGTGACGAAGCGTTTCTCCCATTGACAACACTCCATCCAGATGAACAGAATCAACCTTTAATACTTGCTAAATAAGTAGTGAAACTGTGAAAAGTGCAATGGAGACTCTTCATCTTCAAAAGGTGTGTCATTTGAGAAGTATTAGTTTTACTAAAACAATTTGTTAGACTCAAAGCAACCAAAGCAATTACAAGGAGGTTTTGTGTTTTTTGTTGCAGCACCCTCTTGGGTCAGATTTCATCAAGTGACAGGTAAGCAATCTATTATCAACCTGTTGGGTAATGCAAATTTTTCTTAACCAACCAGCATTTACTGAGTCTCTAAGCTTGTGTGATTAAGGCCTAACTACACATGTGTTTGGGCCTTAAGATACTTTAGCATTATTCCCTCCCTTTTTGGTTTCTACCTAAACAGGAGGGAAATACTTTTGTATGTTACGTTTTAGCAGCTAAATGCGAGATTACCTTTACAAAATATTCAGATTTTTTTCCCCTCTAGTTTTTGGTACTGAACAAATAGTGCTCTTTTAAGTGATTTCTACCCATTGTGGCTGAAAACAGCAATAAATGTGAAAGTAGTCAAGTGTGAACCAAAGTAAAGTGGACCTTCAAATGAAAGCAATGCCTAGAAAGCTATAAAGCTCCAAAGTGCAGACTTGGCTGCAATTCTATTTGAGCCCACACATATTCATTTCATCATATTGAAATACTGCTCACAGCTGCTGTGATGCTGTTAATGTTGTTAAGGAGGATAGGAAAGCAGATTAACGGAAAAGGTGTTACTCCTCCCATTTTTACGTATATTTCTTTGTTACCGCCGACAACATCGCTGCAATTATTCAAAGCATCAACTCTTTCCCCTTGCCTGCTGATGCTCAGCACTCCTCTCTGCAGTTCAGTTGCTTGATATCTCCCAAGATAATTTGATGGGAAATTTATTTCATTTACACATCATACCACACTGGCAGTAATTAATTGTTCCGCAGGTTGGAGTACAATAGTTCACTGACTCCTTTGTGTGACTTCAGGCTCGTTACTGTTCCGTGATATGTGGTGAAAACTGGTAACAGATGTTGCCGTCAGCGAGCATGTCCACAATGATGACTGCAAAACAACAAATCCCTGGATTTAATCAACGGAAAGCTTCTTGTAATATATTTCGTTCTTTTTTTGACAATAAGCTTCTTAGTGAATTACTATTTTCCCTGATTACCTTTGACCTGATGGTGGAAATTATGTTTTAACCCTGCAAGTTTTTGGCAAACATCACTCCAGTGGTAGATATTTGAGCTACAAAACAGTATTGTGTTAAAAGCTGGTTTTAAATAAATGAATTTTATTCTCAAACCTGTTCTTTTTTTACTTTAATATCCTCACATAATATGAACATGAGTAAATACTCACATACATCCCTACTCTATCTTAAGTAATGAAAAGAGTGACTCTCAAAACAGCATATTATTTCTCACAAAACTAGTCAAAGTGAACTAGTGGTTGCTCAGAGCACACCATCTGTACCCTCCCCACTTCCCCGTTTTTTCCATCACTTTATGCCGTGCACGAACATCACAGCCTTGAACTCGATTGCATTTACTTTTCAGATTTTCATGTCAACTAAAATGTTTGTGACTCTCACCGGCTATTTGACAGGCATATTTATCACTGTGCAGTGATTGAGTAGCAATGACACACTGAGGACACGTGGGTAATTGTCAGCTTGGTTTATAAACTTAAACTAAACATGTGAATATTGAAGCTTGCAAATTCTGAGAACGTGTGCGCACAATCCTCCAAACCAGTGCAGTTTATATGAGGAACTGTTATATATTTACTGATTGTTTGGACGATATGAGATTCATATCAGTTGAGTCAAATACTGAAGAGGTGTTGTTATACTCTGCATTACCTATGGGCTATGCAGATATTGATCTGGTGAGCACACATTGCCTTTGCTAGTAGAACCAAGAATGTCCACATGTGCATAGCTTGAGGTATGTAGCAGGTCATGAAAGGGCTACTCATGTGATTAACAGGAAGCATCAATATCAAAACCTTATATTTAAGGCATTAATATTGATGGTTCATGTATTATCTTTATATTTGCTATGACCAGATTTACCATTTTCCACAGCACATTTGTATTGGCTCTCCAGTCTTATATTTTACAAAACAGTTTTCACGAGTAACTGAATTACATTTATCATTTGTCACCTCTTTAACACAATATTACGCATACACAACATGCTAACGCATAGCATAGATGCAGAGAGTTATTTGAAGCAGTGGAAGCTGTTTGTTTCAAGCTATGCTTAAGTCAGCAGTTAGAGTCTTCACCTTGACTGCAGTATCTGGGAGCAGGCAGCACATCACAATTTGTAGCTATAATGAATCTTAGTCCATTGCCCTTCATACTCTGCAACCCTCTTTAGTCCAGTCTCTTCCTCTTAAACCTAGTAAAGCAGTGCCAGTTTATAGACTGGCACTGCTTTGCCAGAGAAATACATTTCCCCCTGCTGATAAACATTCCCGACAACCATTCGTTTTCTTAATGGAATCGGCTGAAGGATGCTCAATAGCAGGCCCCATAAGCCTTCCTGTCCTTGTTGCATCTGTGCTAGAATCAATGGGACTGTTACCAGCAAAGTCCTTTTCCTGTGCATTGCATGTCCTTTGGTTATGGGTGATGTGTTTTGTATTTTGAAAGCAGCAAACTTAAAAAGTTTCAGCTACCTGTTGTGTTTTGGGCATCCATGTGTGGGTGGCATACTTTCATCCTTAGAATGAGATATGCTTTGATCGCCTGAAAGAATTTTGTACCGTAATTGTCGGGCTATAAGCCGCTACTTTTTGCACAAGCTTTTGAACCCTGCGGCTTTTAGTCAGGTGCGGCTTTTCTATGGATTGTCCATGATTTTTGTCATATCGTAAGACGATTTGTTTTGTTTGTTCCGCTGTTGTACGGCACTACGTTGCCTGGCGGAAGGGCATGTGATCAGACACACAGTATCGGGGTTCAAGAGTGGTATGTTGGTCACGTGTCCATCCGCCAGGCAACATAGTGCCGTACAAGTAGCGCGAAAAACAAACTTCAAACTAGAAAAATTTGCATTTCCTGCGAAAATGCTGTGTGGATGCCTTAAGGGCTGAAGATATCTGCTGAAAAAAGCTGAAAAAGTTGAAAAAAAAAAGCAAAAAATGTTGCTCTGAGCAGGATTCGAACCTGGCCCTTCTGGTACTCAAGGCAGGTTCTCATCTCACTTCGCAACGTCTTTCTGACAAAGAATAGGTGGAGAGACTGACAATTGTGCTGAAATGAGCAGAAGAGGCTGAGAATTGTGCTGATAAGAGGTGAATCAGAAGAATTTCTGCTGAAAAGAGTTTAATCAGCAGAATTTCTGCTGAAAAGAGTTTAATCAGCAGAATTTCTGCTGAAAAGAGTTGAATGAGCAGAATTCTGCTGAAAAGAGGTTTTTGCTGAAAGCAGCTAAAAAAGCTGGTATTTGTGCTGAAAACTGGTGAAAAAACTGAAAAATGTACTGAAAAGGGGTGAAAAAGCTTAAATTTGTGTTGAAAAGAGTTAAAAAAGTTTAAGTGTTAACGGAAAGAAATGTTGCCATAAGCGGGATTTGAACCCGGGCCTCCCAGTCCGAGAACGGATGCTCATCTCACTGAGCTAAAACACAGCTCAACCTGGCAAGGAAAATCAGTGAGGCCACTGATAATACGCAAAAAAGGGCAAAAAATATTGAAAAGAAAAATCAATATCTCAAAAAGTATAGAAGTTATGAGCACCAAAAGTCATAGCCGGAAAGAGCAGAAAGAGCAGAATTTTTTAAGATTTGAACGGTGAAAATAGCACAAAAACTGTGGGAGTAGTTGAGTGCAAAAAAGTGTACGGAAGCAACTAGAATAAAGTATAAAGATTAAAGAGAAACAGGAACTCAATAGTGTGGATGCCTATTAAGGCATCCACACAATTAACGCTACGCGTTCAGCGGGAGTCGTGGATGACGAGCGGCGATAAACTTGCGAAAAGCAAGTTATGCTCAACTCCACCGGTGGAATCTGACAGCATAGAAAAGTGTGAAAACAGTGTGATTTTAGCTTGTGCGGCTAATATTCAGGTGCGCTTTGTAGTCCGAGAAATACGGTAATTAAATATGTTTATAAAAGGAAATAATCAACACAGTCAATTATATTCAAGTACATGAAAACATAAAACCCCAGGTCAACTGTGTTGTTTTTCATACTCCTGCTAATAGACATGTATCTCACACTGTCAAGTAAGGAGTGCAAAATACTGTGTGTTTATACACCAGTGTGTGCCTTTTGTCCCACCTCCCTCCCATCACTCCCAGCCAGTCAGACCAAATGGCTGGCCCGGTTCTGCCGCAGGTGTCCTCCTGTTGAAAGGGAGTTTTTCCTTTCTGTTGCCAATTGCTTGCTTATAGTGGGTTGTATTGACTTTAAAATATAAAGAGAATATATAGAGAATGCAAACTGTTTTCCTCAAACTATTCAAACTGTCATGTAGCACCTTGAGGCAACAGTTTTTGCCATTTGGTGCAATTTTTGTGATAAAACTGAAAGCAGTTTGAGTACTCAAGTATTGCAGAGAAGCACTATACAAGTACCAGTCAATTTACAATATCTGTATGACTTTTAGTTAATTCCTCACAAACATAGTAAAAATACATGTCTGAAGAAAAAAACATAAATGACTGTTTAATTTCTAAACTCGAATTCTTGTCACTTGACTCCCCGCAAGTTCATGTCTGGAGAAAAAAGAAAGAACGAATGACAGCCTCCAAATCTTTTCAACCATGCAATAACTTCTAAACAACCACCAGCCCAGTTTTTGAAAGGGTTATACTCACCAATTGAGACCACAATAGTAAAAAAGCATGAGCGACCCAGGTTTCTGAGTAAGAGGTTAAACAGGAATCTATTAAAGGCATTTTGAAAATATCATTGAGTGGCAACGTCGCAACCTTACAAGACAAAGCAGTCTTCACGTTGTTGTGTCCATGGGTTAGAAGATCAAAATGTGGATCCCATCAGACTTGGTAAGAACCAACTGAGGAGCTGGACGAGCTGCGCAGTTAGTGTGTACTGTATAAACCCACAGCAGGATGACGGGCTAATTGAAAATGAATTCACCCCAGGTGAAACCGATAAAGGCGGGGCTGATGATTACAACGGAGCTAAGCTTAATAGAGACAGGAAGTAAAAGTGACAACAGGGGAAAAATATTCTGGTAATTGCAAAATAGAGCATAAAAAAGCCCATCACAGTTTTAGTGTTTCTAAATATTTTTCACAGAAGATATTCACAGTCTGTGGCTTCACTTTGATTTTGATGGATTAAATACGATCTTAGATTATTATTTTTTTTAGTTTAGAGGTTGTTGTTTTTGTTTTTTTTTTACAGTTGTTACTAAACTGCTTCTAATTAAGACATACTAAAATATACCGCCATGATTTCATACAATATTCACAAATCAAAATGGTACACTGTCCTTCACCTGTTTAGGTTTAGAAAAAGAGGTTAAAATACACCTATATATGTATATATATATATATATATATATATATATACATATATAGGGGTGCAACGATACTCAAAATTCACGGTTCGGTTCGATACTTTGGTGTCACGGTTTGATATTTTTCAATACAAAAAATGTTCATGCCTTTTTAATTTGTCATTTATTAAAATTATAAATATATATTTTAACTCAAAAGTACAGTTTTTAAATGTAATGTTGCTGAAACAACAAAACAATTTAAAAAATAAATCTATCTGATCGAGAAATCACTCATCTTTGGAAAAAAGGGTTTATAAGAGAGAAATGGCTCTTTTCGAAATAAAAGCTATACTATACACTTCTGGGTGTGTTCAGTTTGCTCAGTAGGGATATATGAAAAATAAGAGGCAGTCTGTATAATTTGTTAAAAAGATCTATTAAGGCTGAATAACATCACAAAGGGAACTAAACAGTTTCGAAACTCTTGATATTAGTTACTTTGTAGCTGAGGTGAAAATGTAAGATTGTTGTTTTTTACACGTTACATCAATGATTATGTGCTATTCTCTCTTGGAGTGCACTGAGAACCCATGACTGCATTGTGTGGTTTGTCTGAACTTTGAACACAAGCTGAAGCACTTTTTGGCAGACACGTAAAGTGACTTTGTCACTGGCGTTGCTCAGCTGCAGATTCATTGCTCGCTGAAGCAAATCTGACAAAAGGAGTAGAGGTCGAAAGAAAGGCGAGCTGACGTGGGAACGGAACATAATATAAAGTCTGTTAAAAACTTAATATGACTGAAGTGACACAAATTAGTAAGAGGGCCATCTAATCTGCGCGTTCCCATGTAGGCATAGTTCACAACAGGGTTTTGGTCCCCTGCCATTATGGACTGTCACTGGAGCAAGGATGACGAGAAGGGACGTCTCTAATTAGCCCTTGTCAGCCAAATGACATTGTAATCACGTGATTCTGGTAATTACCTCGCTTTTACAATCTCGCCTCTCATCTTAGGTTGACACGTTAACACTTGTCACCGAAATGAACCTCTTGTATTTGGAGATTACTGGCTGAAGCCGGGAATGGAGGGAATGTAAAAATGGAAAGAAATATCTGCTTCAATCCTCCACCGTTAAGCCCCGAGGCAACCTAATGTGAAAAAAGTCTTCTCATTTTATCATCTTTAGTGCGTAAAATTGAGAGGTTTTGGTGTATTTACGTGGACTTACACAGTCTTGACACTGGCAAGCCTGTACTTATCTGTTTGCACACCTTTTAGGTAGCTTTGGTTGATCGGCCTGCCTTCCTGAACTTCTACCAACTGAGCTGGTTATATGTGAAATTAAAGAGGGAAATTATTAAACAGCTGGCTGACGCTAAACACGGTTCCTGGACACAGGGCCGGGAGAAGGAATCGTTTTCATCCCATCTTATCCAGCAAAATTGATTCAAGGACCTTTTCCGCATATTTCTGAGAGTTGCAGGTAGAGTGGGTTTTATGAAGAGGGGGAAAAAAGACAAGATCAGTAATGCAAAAAAAAACATTTTAAGTCCAATTAAGGCGAGTTATCAAAACGTAGAAGAAATTATTTCCTTTTTTTCCTCCTCCGAGTAGAAGCATGTGTGCTTACCACGTATGAGAAACGCTTTCTCTGGAGGATATTTCTAGAAATATAACACTTATTCTCATTGCAGAGAATATGCTATATGCCTAACTCCAAATAAGAACTCACTGAATTTTGAGTCCTGCAGTGGCCCGTGCTGAAAAAGAATTCCCAAGCAACTCTTAAAGCTTCTCTCTGCAGGGGGAAATCATTAGTTGGGACACAGGTGACATCATTTGAAAGCGTGACCCCGCAAGCCGCGTGGAAACCCTGGATCGGGAGACACATCATTGAATAATACCCGCCTCTATTTCTAAGTGAAGCACAGGGGACGGCAAGGGGGGAAGTGGCAGAGCATTATGCTAAAATATGTACCATTTCCATCATGGTCCGCTGGGCTTAGGCGGCTGTTGTTTGTGCTGCGGTGACTGTCTTGGTTTCTTGGTTCACTCCATCTCCAGCCTGGGCCTCATTATGTGTGACAGAGCTCTGAAAAAGCAGGTGGAGGCAGGAATGAAAGGAAGGGAGGGAGGAGGCTTGCTGTACGGAGATAGGCCGTCTCCTTCTCCTGATATCGTGGATGAATCAATTGATGCTGCTTTGTGCACTTTTTCCTGCTGACCCAGCGCAATTGGGGGGAACGTATTCGGCCAGTTGCCTGTGGCATGGCAGCTAAAGTTGAGTTTAGCTCACTCTGTCACTATTACCTCCCCTCAAATCTGGGATTCTTGCTACCAAAAAAAACCTCACACTTGAAAATTTGTGCATATACACCCCCCCACACACACATATGAGCCATACCCTTCCTCTAAAATGCATTCCTCGCCTGTGGAGTTATAGCATTAGACTGTCTGCTAGATATTAGGGTTGTGAGGGTAAATCTAGATGATGGATGATCTCTGTTGTACCGTCAAAGCCAGTGCTTGATAAAAGAACAACACAGGACAGACGCACAAGACAAACGGATGGCAGAGGGAAAGTAAAACTCCCATCAATATCTGCTCTTACCCAATTCATAGCACTGAAGCTAATTGAATTGGCGCCTACAGTATACGGCATCGTTTCCACTTATAAGGGGGCAGCTTGTTTATAATGTCACAGTGTCAGATGCTTTAAAACCAGCCAATACATTAAGCACACTGTTCACAGCAGCACCCACAAGGCAAATATTATTACAGGTCCTCAATCAAATGTTTTCACTTGCATGTTGTGTCAACTCACCAGGCATCTTCAGCCGACTGTGGGCAGAACAAACGCTGTCTTGTCTCTAAGAGGAATAAATATTGATATGCTCCAGTGGCCTAGTATGTTAATTAAATATGTGGTTATTGAAATTCAATGACAGCTGGAATTTCACAGTGAGCGGGGGGATCCAGCTTCTCCCCAAGAGTGTAAAACATAATTGGTTGACAGCAAAAAGTAACACACAATTAGTTAGGGAGGTTTAATTAATATTATTCAGGCAAGGTCCTCGGTTTAGATGCGTCCTGCAGCGCGTTTCCTCTCCGCTGTACAGATGCAGTAGATGCAGGGCTTTAGGCGAGCGGTTGACATGTGCAACAGGGGTCCGTGTTTGGAATCGTAACCTTCAGTGGAAAGAAAATAAAATCCCCCAGGATTCACAGTGTATATAATCAAAAAACCTGGGCTGCATTTATTAAAGACCTTTTTATGTATTTTTTAAAAAACACTGGCGTTTTAAGAAAGATGCACAGGACCAAGTTAGCAACGAGCTAACTTTTTTTGGGTGGCAAACTTAGCATCTTTAATTAACACCAGTAATGCATTTTGCATTTTGCATGGCTGCAATAGCTGCAGCTGAGTGGAGACATCGCTGTGGATACAGAGCCCAGAGGACAGCATTAACAGAACATACTGATGCTGTCCTTACTTTGCTGAAGGACATCAAAAGCAATCTGAAACCTCCAACCTGAAAAAGTCACAGAATAATCAATGCACTAAATCTGATTTTTTTTTTAGGTCTCTAGTTCCTTTCCAGAAGTGAAGTAAAGCTTTAATAAACTCTTTATTTCACTAAAGTACATACTCTCAAGCTAATGGCTCTCTGCAGAGTAAAAATACAAAGGCAACCTCCTTGCACCTAGTTAAACTGCTTGCATTTTGGTCACATTCTTATACAAAAGAAAGGTCGCTGTGCAGCTGTGAAGTTCCGCAGTTAATTTCCCATCCTGCAGCAACTTTGTCACTGCTTGTAGAGGAATGTCTGTTCAAATCTGTGAGGTTCTGACTGGACTTTAAATGTGAGAACTTCTATTTAATGTGAACTGTCTGTAGTTGACAATTAAATTCAGTTTTATTCATACAGCACCAAATCACAACAACAGTCTCCTCAAGCTGCTTAATATTATAAGGTAGACCATACAATAACACATAAAACAACACATTTGCAGTTTTTGTATATTTGTCACCAGTTTTTGTCATAGTGGACTCAACGTGTCGTGGCTTATACATTTTTCCAACATGCAAACGATCCCGTGTTCAATCCTGGGAGGGGATAGTTTGGTCTGACCCTTAGACCCCTTAGATTCCTAACAGGAAGTGTATCCTGTGCTAAAAAGTGAAACATGCCTAATTAAACATGTGGTGTTACCTGCTGCGCTGACCCCTTGTAATGTAATTGCTGAACTGATTCAATCACAAACTCATAGCAGACTTATTGTCATTTTATCATAGTTTTGATTGCCTGTGAGAGAGTGAGGTCAAAGGGCACAAATACTAACAGTTATCATCTAGGACCATACAAAACACAGCAACAATTAGTTTAATACTCACTCGAAATCAGTAATACTCAATCATTGTTAAAATATCCCATTTTTTGAGCAGTTTGGACATTGCAAAGTATTCGACTTTGATCATGTGAAATCTTGTACCTGCTGGAGGCACCAAGGCTGAGCTGGATTTATTTTTCTATCCGAACTGCATATCGGAAAGCTTTAAAAACGTTCTCGCTATTTGTAAGTCTGATAGGTAATGCAATACATTATTTCTAAAATGATGAAACCGACTATCCAGCATATACGCCCACTTCACACCATGACTGGTTAAGAGGAGCTGCTCTTTCTAGCTCTGTTTTCAAAATCTGTTAATGTGTGGCTGAATCTTCCTTGGAAATGTCGTCATTATTGTTTTTAAATGGTGTCGCATCTACCACCTGTGGGAAAGACCTGCGTCTCAGATAAAGTAAATCACACGCTCAGACACGTAGCACCGGCTACACTGATGAGACTGATTAAGGTCTCATTTGACTTTAAACATTTTGTAAAGGTCTCAGTAAAGCTTGTGCCTGAGAACATTTTTATCAGAGCAGCTGCTCCCTGAGCATTTATCCCACAGTAAGCCAATTCAACCTGAAGATCCCAAAACCTATAAACTTAATTCATGCTCACCTTCCCTTGCCCCAACTGTCTGTGCTTTCTTCCCACAGTGTCGCTGACACCTGGAGTCCTTCGTGAGTCATGTATCACACTCACTTAAATGGCCTCACATGGCTTATGGACAACAATCCGCTTTGTTTTGGACTGTTGTACGAAACATTAAAAAGCAATTTGCTGGCAGACCTATTGAGCAGACCTGCAATCAGTCCCCCAACATCACTCCCCTGGTGGATTGTTATTGTCATTGACTGGATGGGGGAGGGGGACCTCTGACAGTAGGCAGTTGGGAAATTACAAGCTTTATTGCGCTGGGCTCCACAAAAGGCAAATGGAAGTGAGTTTAAAGTTGGGACCATTGTGATAACACACAAACGCATAAAACGCAGACAATCAACATTTATTAATCTCCAAATTAGATACCAACACAAACAATGGGAAGAGCTGCCAGATTATCCCAAGTTAAATGGGACTCCTGCTTTGCATTTACCGGCATCCTATCAGGTGCTTGGCTTTAATTGGTCAAACTTGCGAAATCAAGATAATATGGTGGGAATATGGTATGGTTCACAATGCATTATATTACAGTACAGACTGAACAGTTTCATGACTACAGTTCATCCTTCTCCGTCCTCTGTGTTTTGGACTTCTTTTCAGTTTATTTAAATTAAGTTATATTATATTTATAAAGCACTAAATCAAGAGTTGTGTCAATAGTTAGCTGCTTTACTTCGAACAGTAAAGAAACTACAGTATTAGAACAAAAAGCTCAACAGTCAAATGGCCTCTTTAGAGCGAGCACCTGGTGACAGCGGGAAGGAAAAAAAACACTTTTTTAACAGGAAGAAACCTCCAGCAAAACCAGGCTCAGGGAGGAGCAAGCATCTGCTACGGCCTTGTGGCGGGGCGTGGTCTGCGGCACAGCTGTGTACACACTCCTTGGTTGGGAGTGGCTGGTGCCCGGCAGGTGCTTGTACCAGTTCCAGCTCCCCGGAGGAGGGCCACCACCGGCTTACTCACCTGCCCAGCCAGAGATGGAGGTTGGAGCACCAGAGGGTCCTGCCCAGCTGAAAATGGAGGTCGAGGAGGCGGCCGCTGGACGCGCAGATGGCCCCCAGACCCACCTCGTCACGTCTGCCGTTTAATACACGGGCGGCCCACTGAACTAACATCTCCCTATTACTGGGCCAAGGCCTGGTGACGCCAGTCGTCAGGGCTGATTCCCTCTCCAGCCCACAGGTGGGGTGGGGTTGGGGTTTAGTTTCGGCCAGATAGCTCCCAGGCCTCAGTCGGGCAATGGGGGTACGTGGCGGGGTGTGGTCTGCGGCGCAGCTGCCAGGGAGACAGACGCACCTGGTCGGCATCCGCAATCACGCCTCACCGACATAAAGACTGTACTGGGACTCAAATGTAAAACATAATGTACCTGACTGAAAATGATGATATTGATAAATCAGCGTGGGACTTCTTTTTAAATATATACAGGGAGTGCAGAATTATTAGGCAAGTTGTATTTTTGAGGAATAATTTTATTATTGAACAACAACCATGTTCTCAATGAACCCAAAAAACTCATTAATATCAAAGCTGAATGTTTTTGGAAGTAGTTTTTAGTTTGTTTTTAGTTGTAGCTATTTTAGGGGGATATCTGTGTGTGCAGGTGACTATTACTGTGCATAATTATTAGGCAACTTAACAAAAAACAAATATATACCCATTTCAATTATTTATTTTTACCAGTCAAACCAATATAACATCTCCACATTCACAAATATACATTTCTGACATTCAAAAACAAAACAAAAACAAATCAGCGACCAATATAGCCACCTTTCTTTGCAAGGACACTCAAAAGCCTGCCATCCATGGATTCTGTCAGTGTTTTGATCTGTTCACCATCAACATTGCGTGCAGCAGCAACCACAGCCTCCCAGACACTGTTCAGAGAGGTGTACTGTTTTCCCTCCTTGTAAATCTCACATTTGATGATGGACCACAGGTTCTCAATGGGGTTCAGATCAGGTGAACAAGGTGGCCATGTCATTAGTTTTTCTTCTTTTATACCCTTTCTTGCCAGCCACGCTGTGGAGTACTTGGACGCGTGTGATGGAGCATTGTCCTGCATGAAAATCACGTTTTTCTTGAAGGATGCAGACTTCTTCCTGTACCACTGCTTGAAGAAGGTGTCTTCCAGAAACTGGCAGTAGGACTGGGAGTTGAGCTTGACTCCATCCTCAACCCGAAAAGGCCCCACAAGCTCATCTTTGATGATACCAGCCCAAACCAGTACTCCACCTCCACCTTGCTGGCGTCTGAGTCGGACTGGAGCTCTCTGCCCTTTACCAATCCAGCCACGGGCCCATCCATCTGGCCCATCAAGACTCACTCTCATTTCATCAGTCCATAAAACCTTAGAAAAACCAGTCTTGAGATATTTCTTGGCCCAGTCTTGATGTTTCAGCTTGTGTGCCTTGTTCAGTGGTGGTCGTCTTTCAGCCTTTCTTACCTTGGCCATGTCTCTGAGTATTGCACACCTTGTGCTTTTGGGCACTCCAGTGATGTTGCAGCTCTGAAATATGGCCAAACTGGTGGCAAGTGGCATCTTGGCAGCTGCACGCTTGACTTTTCTCAGTTCATGGGCAGTTATTTTGCGCCTTGGTTTTTCCACACGCTTCTTGCGACCCTGTTGACTATTTTGAATGAAACGCTTGATTGTTCGATGATCACGCTTCAGAAGCTTTGCAATTTTGAGACTGCTGCATCCCTCTGCAAGATATCTCACTATTTTTGACTTTTCTGAGCCTGTCAAGTCCTTCTTTTGACCCATTTTGCCAAAGGAAAGGACGTTGCCTAATAATTATGCACACCTGATATAGGGTGTTGATGTCATTAGACCACACCCCTTCTCATTACAGAGATGCACATCACCTAATATGCTTAATTGGTAGTAGGCTTTCGAGCCTATATAGCTTGGAGTAAGACAACATGCATGAAGAGGATGATGTGGACAAAATACTCATTTGCCTAATAATTCTGCACTCCCTGTATTTACTACAGTACTGTTTAGCTATGAAGGCTGCATTTAGGTTTTTTCCAAAGTGTCCTGACCATAACAATGGGAGACAAACATTACAGATCAGGCAGCACAAAATATGACACAAGAATTCATCTTACAAACAACTTGGCTGGCACCTTAAAACAAATTATGGAAAGACCAGACCTTCTTGTTGCTGTTAATCTGACGTACTATATTGCTGCATCAATAAATCATTCACGTTATACACATAGTTACCCTGTATATTATGTGAAGTGATATTTTCAGGAGATAATGTATCAACTGTATAATACAAATTGTTCCTATCCCATCTAATGCCTTGGATCTTCCTTCTTCTCATGTTCCCAAGGACGAAATGAAATCTCAGTCCAGTGGGAATTCTGTGAATCTTGCTCAGGTTGGCGTCAGATTCCCAACATACACCGGCTTCTACTTTTGGCTGCCTTGGCCTCTATCAGCACACACATATCTCTTCACTCATTGTTTATTTCCCTGTACAGTAGACATCAAACAAACATGACCAGTCATGCTTTAATATCACACCAAACTAGATATTAAAACAAACAAAATATGAAAAAGTGGACTGTAAACCACACGTCTCTACAGCAAGTACTCTGCTACACCACACAGCTATTCAAGTAACAAATTAGAGATTAGTGGAACGTTGGATGACTGCTCTGTGCGTTTACATTTGTGTTTGAAAGGAATGTGGGTGAAGACGTGCTGAACAGGGGTTGTTTAGATTTAAGCTCTCTCTTCATTAGTCGAGCCTTGTTGCAGATGAATGCTCGCCCCAGGCAAGGCACCACAATCATTCAATGACACTGTTCATTCTTCTGTCCAGGCACTGATAAATGATCAAGAGTTTCTCCAACGCAGATGAGCTGCAGCACATGAAACAAAAGCAGCACAAGTTTAAAGAGATAGGAAACAGTGATGACAACTGACCATTTGCTGATCCTCTCAACACAGCAGCCTCTCACGCTTTGGGTTTTTGAAGATGTTGAAGTCAT
This sequence comes from Rhamphochromis sp. 'chilingali', assembly GCF_963969265.1. Taxonomy (NCBI): domain Eukaryota; kingdom Metazoa; phylum Chordata; class Actinopteri; order Cichliformes; family Cichlidae; genus Rhamphochromis; species Rhamphochromis sp. 'chilingali'. The sequence continues at coordinate 34,196,053 of NC_137929.1, read as the reverse complement.
ACAGTACTGTGCAGCCACTCCTCATTTCTTTATATCTTTATTCCAAGCAGCCAAATTAGTCTTGAACAATAGTTCTCCAGGATTTCTGAAGGGATTTCACTGTGTTTCTTTTTACACTGACTGACTTTATCTGACTATTTTCAGAAGAATGTGTTTTTTGTGTTTGTCTGTTTTTTAAGACACTTAACACAAACCTATGAATCAAGCATAGAAATGCACCTAACTTCATGGAGGAACTACTGTTGTATCTACACATAACAGACAACGTAGCACAGAACCAATTTTAAATTGTGTCTTTAGGCACTTTGTTACTGCAGCCTCTCTCTTGTTGTCTAAGAAAAAGATTACACTATTTGAAGTTAGCAGAAAACTTGGAATATCTCAACATGTTGTCCCCTAAAAAAATTGAGGAAACTGGACAAGAAATGGCCCGCCAAAAAATTGTCGACAGTATCCAAATGTCACGTCATTGAGAAATAGAAAAAATCCAGCAAAAACCTGAAACAGGACCTGTTGAGAAGAAAGCTGCCAAAGAGACTTCAGGCTGTGTTGAAGAATCAAATTGGTCATACCAAGTACTGACTTTCAAGTTTGTTAGACTTGACCAAACCAGTGCTGTGCAGGGACTTTTACAGAAAGGCAAGCACAGACGATGAAATTATCAAAAGTAAAAGTAATTATTCTGCAGACGAATGTTCCCCATTGGTGCTATATGAATTGACATTACTGCTGAAGATGTTTAAGGCTGATTTCATTTTAAATACTTTATATTCTGTTTAATCTCCAGTAATGCATCCCATTCTATGAAGTCATATCTTTGGACTAGCTGTCCTATGAGGACCACATATCTCTTTAAGCCTACAGCTGTTAATGAGCTCACAAAATGGCTTGAGAAGTGTGTGATCTGGTTAACTGTCAATATCTACAGGGGGATTAAAAATATTCAAGAAAAATCATTATCAGAAATGCTTTTTCAATCTCAAAACAAATTATGTGGACACATTAGGGAATCATGGGAAAAGTAAAGGTGGTGTGCTGGCAAAACAGTTGGTTCAAGACTTTTGCACAGTACTACTGTATATACATTGGGCATTTAACAAGAGGGACCTCGCTAAATAAGTAGGATGTGGTTTTTAAAAAATAAAATAAAGAAAAAATAGACAATCAAATGTATGAAAACTGAATTGATTTAAATAGTGTGTTTATCTCCTCTGCCATGAGCTCCAGCCATTTAAATTGACGTTTTGCATGGTTCGCTGCTGTAAATGGTATGACTGTCTGCTAATCTGCTAAAAACACTGGTTAGTTCGGTATAGTTTATAAGTCTAACCTTTGCCTTTCCTTTCCCAGTCATCTTTATGGATAACCATCTGCTTGGAGGCTGGCTGTGCTGCCTGGGTCATGCACTTACATTAGTATGCTTCAGTTTTGTGTTTTTTATTTATTTTTATTTATTTATTTGTATTTTTTATTTTCACACATAGGACAACTTTGGGAAAATCAGGCAGGGATATTTCCGACAGCGTAGAAGACGACACGAGCCATTGCACACATATCGACCCCGTTGGAAGTAGTGTAGGAGGTGAAAATTCGCCTCCAAAATTCGCGCAACTGCACAATCCATTCACATACTGACTTCCTACTAAGGAGCTGACAGGTTAAAGACAAGCTTATAACTTTTTACTGCCTCTGTTAGATGATGTCTATAAAACCAAACTAGTTACAAGTGAAAAACTGTGAACTGGAAAAGAAAACTGGTAACTCTGCCACTTTTATTTTTTTCAAAGTTACTTAACTTTTTTTTGTCAGCCTGAGAAGATGGAAAGCTGAACTGGTGAATACCATGAACCGTGTACCCATCCAGTCTACGTATAAGAAACGTGAGGTTTTTAATTTCAAATTTATAAAGATCCTAATAGGAGTTGCTACAATCTTGAAAAGACAAGAGGCCTATTACACGTGATACAAACCACTGAAATCACAAAGATACACTATGTCAGGAGCTCCTCCTAATAAAATACAACCATGTGAGATCTGTGACCAATGATTTGATGTCTCCATATTATGAATAATTTTACATCTGGTCACAGGAGTGATTATATTATTGATGTAGTCAACGCCGATTTGTCATGGACATAATAGTGCTTCACTGGTTCTTGCCAAATGATTATATTAATAACCATAGAAGGAACAATAGAAACAATAGATTGGTGTTTTCTACGGCTGCCCAGCATTATGTGTGGCACAATATTCTGCACATACTGCTGCTGTATGTGATTTGACTGATCAAACATCAGTGAGATTTATTACATTTGCCTTAAAATGTTTTTGAATAAGCAACCAGTGGGACGGTTTGGTTTATGTGTCAGTCACTTCAGTGAGAACCTTCATACCACCTTTATATTTATACCTGATATTACTCAAAACTGATTTGTTTGATTTGTTTGAAAAATGGTGCAGTTAAAGATCATAGTGACAGCTGTTTTCAGCAACTAAAGGACAGGAAATGCTGCCACAGGCAAGTCTAAGGACCCTGCAGCTCAGGGCGCTAATTACCACACATTTGCTCTTGCTTGGCAGTTTATGCCTTGTACAGAGTCATCACATAGCTGGGACAGAAGGAATTAAGACAAACTTTGAGCCTTGCATTTCCCAGCACAGATGATAATTTTCCAGGCAATTAAGATGAGCTGCGTTTGAGAAGGTGAGGTCACCGCATGCTCATGGGTAGTGTGATAAAACCAGCACAGCACTGTTGTTGGCAATGTAAAATGCTGCTTGTCAGCTGTCCTACAAGCTTGGGTAATTGACCAAGGTTTTAGACAAATTACCAATATCAAAGAGTCATTACATTCTTTAAAATGAGATTCCCTAATGAAAACTTTTCCTAAGTGCTGCGGTCTTAAACAGTGTCCACCGGTTGTGATTTCATCAGTTTCAAAGCCACTCACAGTGTCATGCACAATGTCTTGCTTGACCAAGCCAAATGGCCAATTTATTCCATATTCAGCAAATTGAAACTTTAATGCAAAGTACATTACATTGCTATATATGCATACAGCAGAATGGGCTAAAACAGCTAGTCAAGTAAAACTACTGTCTACTGCAAGTTTTAGCCTTTCTTGGTCTTTTATGTCTAAGCTAGGCCGGGAAGACCCAAGTAACACAGGTCTAGAGACTGGCTGAATTATGTGAATTAACTTCCAACCTGTAGTTGGAAGTTTAAATGTTAAAGGAAAAAATATTTATTTCCTGACTGGTTGACAAGTGGCTGCTGGAAGTTGCTTAATCATGCAGCCCTAGAGAATGCTTAGTGACTTCCTGGCAACCATGACTAAGCAAATTAATTTAGGTGTAAAGAGTTACTTTTTGCTGCAAAACCTCGTTACAATTCAATTCAATTCACTTTTATTTATATAGCGCCAAATCACTTGGCGCTATATATTGTACAGTAGATCATACAATAATAGATTCAGAGAAAACCCAACAATCATATGACCCCCTATGAGCAAGCACTTTGACGACAGTGGGAAGGAAAAACTCCCTTTTAACAGGAAGAAACCTCCGGCAAAACCAGGCTATGAAATGGAGAACACTTGTATTCAATGTAAACAACATTTAGGCAAATGTTCTCTGTCTCCAGTTTGCATGGCACTTTTTTAGAGTTTCACTAGACAAGCAGTTGTGAAGTGTTTGCAGATAAGTTGGCATCTTTCATGCAAACTACAGACGACCATTCCAATCAGCTAGAGACAAAAGCAATCACAAGGCAGTTTTGGGCGTGACCCCCTATTTGTAATCAATTTCCCCTGGTGACAGCCAGCAACCATTCAACAACCAGTTGGGGAATACATATTTTGACTGGAGGTTGCCACGGGGTTATTGACGGTCTTAACGGTGGCTAACATTCATTTTCATGAACTACTTACGGGCACATAGAGGTGCAGAACATCTTCCAGTTTGTCAGCCACATTAGAGTAGACTGAAAAAAGTTATCTAGTGATTGATTTAAAAGATTCATGCTACAGTTTGTATGGTCATTTATGGTCCCAGGAGAATGAATTCTACTCACTTTGACCCCCTTAATCATTCCTCTGCAAAACTATTAAGTTGACATTTCTAATGAAGAAACTGATAGTCATGTCTCTCTCATGAATGTTTGTGATCCAGTCACCATGCCAGAATTTTCATTTGTCCAATACTTTGACTTATGATGAGTTACCTGCAACATTAATGGCATTCAAATCAGCCTCAATTGCTCTTTGTAATTGCACCTAATTAGCAAATGATAGCCAGATAACTATGATGAATGCTATAGGCTACACTTTTAGCTTCAAGCAACATTTCGTATAACTAGCATAGAAATACAGTGTTGACTGCCGATGAATGCAGCAGTATGTCACCATATGTGGAGCCCACTCCTCCTAATGCAAGTGCTGTATGTCTCTCAGGACAAGATATCCATCCACTATTAGCATAGTTTCAGAAAAAAAATAAACAAAAGCATCAAACTTTAAAAATCATCGTTTGCACATTTAATGGGATTCTGCTTTTAACTGCATTTTTGATATTTTTCCTACTACATGTTACTTACAAGTTGCAGATTATTTGCAAAAAATGAGTTCAGTTGTACAGCTGGAAATATACACCATCTCACAGTTCAGCACAACTTGATTTATGAATTTTAACAAAGCGTACTAAAGGTATGCAATGCTTCAAGTAAAGTTAAATCAAAACTACCCAAAACTGAGTTATATATAATAAAAAAAAGCAGGAATAACCTTCTCTACTTTATCAAAAGCTTTCACTGCGCTCTAACATGAATCCAGCCAGGGCACCTTGGTTTTGCTTTGGTTATCAAAGGTGTTCTCCACCAAAACACAAAGCTCATTCATTAAACTCATGCAGGTATTTTAAAATTCCAAACAATCTTTGAAATTGCCCCCTGAGTATTGGCATCTAGAGGACACTGGTAGTGTTAAAAACAGCTGGGTTGAAGATCACTGTTCGCAAGCCACGTGAATTTGGAATACCCCCCCCCCCCCAGAAAAAAAAAAGAAGCTATCAGCAGTAATCCTGAAGGTTATCAAGAGTTCAGAAGCTCACAGACATCAGAAACTTTGATGCATCCTTTCTGTGTTCGCGGGAGCATACTGAGATGTTCCAATTTGATAGTTTCACTTTCGAGTGAGACGACAAGGACGGGCTCACGCATATATATCGAGCATACCACACAGACTTTTTTTTAAAGACATAACTTCATTAAGTTAGAAAAAAAAATCTGTCTCTGTGGGGAGTTTCTGATGTAATAGACTATTGCTTTCTACAGCGCCGCTGATCCCAGATGAGAAGAGGCGGCTTTGTAGCCATTATCTTACTAGGTTCCATCTGGGCTTCCTTTTGCTTGTATTCATAACCCAACACACTTCACTCATCTTCCATGTTAAATAATTTAGCAGCACATACCGCATTAATGGGGGCGATGCATCTCTGGGAGATGAGAGGTGGAGAGTGGTTATTTATGTACGATATCAACAGGGGAATTAGGCATTGTGTTTCAAATGAACAGGAGATGAAAAATATAGGGATTTGAACCGTGGGTTATGCTGAGAATGTGCTAGAAGACAAGCTGTGAGTGAAAAGTTGTGCTGGAAATTTGGTAAGCAGGCATGTAAAGAATAAGGAATGGAGAAGATGAGAGAGATGAGATGAGATAGCCTTTATTTGTCAGTTGCAGGTCTTTTGCCCACAACCGAGATGACAGACCTTGCCGACCGTACATACAATACAAACATCACATTGGGGAGACAGGTCAGGCTAGGTAGCGAGGAAAAAAACATTGAAATGTGTAACACAAAAGGATAATACAGGAATGCACAGATATCAACACACCATAGCACAATAAAAACAGACAGCAACATGGGAAAGAGTTACAGTGTGTACATCTGATCTGGGACCGCTGCAATCTTTCGACTGCGCCTCCAACTGACCCGATGTCCACATCAGAGGGGAGGTAAGCATTGGAGGTGGCGTTGGATCCGGGGTAGGGAGGGTGATGCGTCGGTGAGTGCTTATCAGTATCAGTATATGTATGTGTGTTCAGCTGAGACAGTGTCCTTCACCCTGCCAGGCTAAGTAAACAGTCTTCCAGCCAACCCTGGTGGCCTTGTAGGGAATGGGAAGGAACAGACTAAACACAGTCGTTATCAGGGTGTTTTGTTCAGCTCCGGCCTTGCAGCTGGCGCAGAGAGGGTATCCGCATGAAGTGATGGTATTTTTTACTTTAGTGCGAACAGCTCATATTAATTTCAAAGCAGTTCTACAGTCCAACACTGGTCTCTCACTCTCCTGTTGGAGAGCCGCGAGCTTCGCCATACTTGCGTTCTGTGATGTTGTCATTTCTTGTGCTCAAGGAGCCAATTTCTGAGAACTCACGGCAGTGTGCCTCCCCGAGATGTCATCCAATTTTGCGCCCAGAGATGTTATTCCAAGCTAGCCCTTCCGAGATGTATCCAGTCTGCAGTCAGAGATCTTATTCTGAGTATTCACAGCAGCCGTAGCCTCTCCAAGATCTTATCCGTGCTGACTCAATGACCCCATTTTGAGAAACTCACGCCTCTCCCATCGTTCCAATCCCAGCGGGCAGCCTTGTCGGGGTTTGAACAGCCCTTTCTTAATTCTTCGATAAGTCAAGGCCAAGCCAGCTCCGATCAGCCAGAACCCTGTTACCATGGTTCCGAATAGGTAGATATCTTCAGCACTCAGGCTCACCCAAGCCCAAACTTCTCGTTGAGAAAAGTGTGTCAATTGCATTTAGGGACCAGTTGATCCAATCCATAATTCCTCTTTTAGGTTTTAGAAAACAGACTGTGAGAGAATATTCCAGGGAAAATACAAAAAAAACCCCCACGAGACTAGACAAGGACATATTCAGGGAAGATAAGGGAGAGGAGAAAAAGTGCGTCCGCCTCCTCCGAGAGCCAAAGAAAGAGTCGTGCATGGATGCATTACTCAGGACATCAGTATGCATGCAAGGAAACTGCACAAAGTAAATAGGAAGAGTGCATTTTAGGAACATGTAGGAAGTTTTTCTCAGGCTGCTAAGGATTTTTTTTTTACACAGTAAAGTCACTAAAGACAATTTCTGTATGAATTAAGAGATCATAGTTGAGTATTGTAGCATTGTTTTCTTTTTCCTATGACGTGCATTCAGTTTGCACAGGAAAATGTCAGCTGTGGCCATTCAGAACAAACAAAACACGTTCATTTCAGTTAAATAAATAGCTCTCAGTACATGCAGTATGCAACAGCAGGCTAACCTCTATCATCCACAGCGCATAATTATTAACTTAAGCACATAACACTCAAAAATTCATGACTTTGAGCAGATTGTTCCTGTGCAATATTTTAGCATTGATTAACGACAGTTCACAATTAGCACCAATACAAATACTGCACGAAGAAGGGTGAAAGCTGTACAGCAGCAGAAATTAGCATCCAGAAAATGTCACGATGTTGCCCACATGCAGAGCAATAACACAGCCAGCCGCCTCAGCATCCTCATAGTTTTCTGATATTGCCTAAGCACACAAACCAGCAAGTGTTTGCAGCTGTTTTACATATATTTACTGCAGTCTGAAAATCAGAAAAAAAGGCTGGGAAGTGGAGTGGAAACTTAAATGGGTTGTCTAAATGAACAAAGTGCATCAGATATATACGTTTAATATGCTATTGCGTGTCTTAGAACTGCGATGGGGTTTTTTGTGTTTGTTTTAAATAAACACCAGATACTTCTTGACCCCAGAACTGACTTGCAATTATAATAGAAAACATAAATTCCCAGTGCCAAAGGAATAGTGGTGAATGCAACACAAATTGTGTACATGTTTTTACTCATGCATTACATGCATTTTGGTTTAGAGATCATGAAATGTGTAGAAAATATATTTTGTTTTTAGTTTTGTGGCAGAGCATACAGTAAATACGAAACTCCCACCAATGGCCTTAAAGAGGAACTTGAAATAAGCTAATAACAAAAATGAAAAAAGGGGGGGCGGTGTACAATGACACAGTACAAAGCGACGTTCACCTTATAGTCATGTTGGTCCTGGGTTCAAATCCCTTGGTTGGCCGGGGCCTTACTGTGTAGAGTTTGCACGTTCTCCCCTGTGTCTCACTCTAGCTTCCCCCCACAGTTCAAAGACCAGCATATTAGGCTAATTGGTGACTCTTAATACTTAAACTGTAGGTGCAAATGTGAGCGTGAATGGTTGCTTGTCTCTCTGGAGATTAGCTGCTCGACGTGTACCTCCTCTCGTCCACTGACAGCTGGGATCAGCTCCAACCCACTCGTGAGCCCACTCGTGAGCCCACTCGTGAGCCTGAATTGGATAAGTGGATGGACGGTGAAAATATAAGTATATCATTAAAATCACTTTTCTAATGGAAGACTTTTAGACTGTCCTGTGTACTGTAATTAGTATAATTTAAAAGGCTGGACACACTGATCTTCATAAGTAAATAGGTAAACATATAAATGTTTATTTTCTAGTGGGAATATCTGTGTACATGAAGAGACACAGCTATGTAAGTTTCAAAAATAAAAAAGAAGGAGCCCAACAGTTGCAATGGACCGACTAAGGGATTGGGGCACACTCTGTATGCAACTTGTATCCATGGCTATGCAGCTTTCCCCTCCATGGTTTCGGGTCCAACTCAGAGGATTTAGAGAAACTGAGAAGCAGCAAACTTTCACCAAAAGTTTACATACAGTTTTATTTGAGACAAGCAGAGGGCAAAGCTGTCATGCATCTTTGTCTTCTTCAGGAGCGGACTGCTTTCGTTTAAGCCTACTTAGTGTACCGAGAGCAAACATTTGTACTGCAAGCTGTCTTTGGCCTACTCCCTAACCACTTCTAAGTACATTTACAAGTACACTATAGAGGCACTGAAGAGGCACACTTATTAAACTCTTCATCAGTAATTAACCGTGATCATGCTAACGAGCAATCTAATAATCCCTAGTGATTTGTAAAGTGCATGCGTCTTGAATCACTCAAAGTAACTCACTCTGTCCATAGATGGGTCCATGCTGTGTCTATATGTCTATATTTTTCAGCCTGTTCTGACAGTATAGCTCCTTTATCATTCAGCAGGCGCACACACTTCAGCAGGAGCTGCATTACAGTAATTGATATTTGTATCCTGAGACAGTTAAGTAAAACAACCTCTCTGGCTCAAGGCATGAGGAGTTCCCTGAAATGTAAATGGAGCTTGAAGAAGGCTGGGAGTGATTTAGGAGTCAGTGACATCCACACTCTTTTTTGCTAAGTCAGTGAAAGTGCTGAGTGCAGGGCGCCAGGTCTGTCGGTTACTCTCTCCCTCTCCTTTTCCTTCTCCCAGTCACTGGCTCGCCTTTTTTATATCACAACCTCTCCGTTTCTGTCTTAAGACATTGTTTTGGCTACACATATGTGCACACTCAGCCACATTAGAAACATCAACTCAAAGGGGCACTTACAGGCTCATTATAGGCACAGGAAATAGTTTTAAAAATCTCCTATGAGAATGATCCTGTTGTAGCCATTGTCCTAGGTAGTCAACCCAGCATTTTGTGTTTATTCTGAAGTTCTGGTTATTAAATTTTATATAACTAATAAGTATATTAGTTAGTCTTGAATTTTGTATCCTTTGGTGCCTCTGTGCTCGTTGTTTCCCTTCTATCTAAATACCTGTTGTGTATGTATTGTCCGATCCCTTTATTCTCATTGATGTACCCTCCTTCGCAGTATGTTTTCCTGTTATTTTGAAGGTTTGGTTTTCCTGGTTGTGTTACTCCCGTTATTTTGTACTTTGTTTGAATTTAATAAAAGACCACTTTTTAGTTTCTCTCATGTTTCTGAGTTCTGTGTTTGGACACTACTCCTGCTTGCTACACAGCCAGCCTTGACAGTTAATTCTCTCTTGGACCAAGATGGGACCACAGACTGGCAGCAAACCAAACCAGGGTTAACAGATGTGTATGTGGTTTAACTACACGACGGTGTAATAAAGACATAAAGTACAATGACACAAAATATACTGTTGAAAATATGCTGTTAAAAAAAAATTCATTCTTTCAGCTGTGTCTTCCAAACAAAGAAGATATGTTTGCACATGACAGCACACAGTTGAGTCAGCGCCATTGCAGGCAAAAAGAGATTATTGTTCCATCTGAAGTTATTAACAGGGAGGCAGACCTGCACCAACAGCCCCAGTACACAACAGATCAGACATCAGAAACAACATTGACATTGATGAAGTCAGAAATGGAATGAAAATGAGCTAGGGTGGAGGTGGGTTCCAAAGTAGCTTGCAGAGGGCTGGCATTGAGATCAGCTTTAATCAGATGATGTAGTACCACTATGGGCTAAGTTTGACTTTATGGCCTGCCTGAACACCTTACTCTATGTCAAAAATGTATTTCCATCCAGACATTTTCTGGAGGGTGGAGGATGACGGGTAAGATACACCCTGGATGACTTGCCACTTTGTCACAGTGGTAACACCTAGGCAACAATTCATACTCATATTCCAGCCTACAGTCAATTTTGATTCACTAACATGGGTGTCCTTGGACTGTGGGGGGAAGCTAGAGTACTCACAGAGAACCCACACAGACATGGGAAGAACATACAAACTCCATGCAGAAAGACCCCAAACTAGATTCAGTTAGTGTGAGGTAACTTAGAGTGAGAAAGTAGGAATATATAACCTATAATCGTTAGTTGACCTAACTAATGATTATAGTTAGGTGAACATTATCTTTCCCATCTAATAGACAGTGTAAAAGATGAACACGGTTCATGTTAGGTCATCCATTTGTTTGTGAATTTCTATTATAAAGCCGTGTGCTTTACTAAGTGTTTTGAAACTGGATGTTGCAATCTACATGAAAGTGCACATTCATTAACAGTCAAGAAGCAATGAGTTTAACTTGGATGGTCCCTCTTTCTCTCATAGAATGACCCTAATTTACAAAAGGGTCTATATGTTCTATTTGATACACCCACAAAAAGCATCAGTATAGTGGTCCTAAGTCAACAAACAAGCCAAGGTTATAGAGCAATGAGAGTTTAGGGCTGTTTTACATCGATTTCTGTAAAACTGTAAGTCTTTTTGGGAGCCCCTCTAGTAGTCATGAAGATGTTGCACGTTTAAGACACCTACGCTTTGGCTTTGCATTTGCGATACATAAATTTCTCAGAGAGAAATCACAGAGCATAGTATTTGCATACAGTAAGAAATTCTAATAATTATCGTTGTCAATTGTATTTTACCAGTTACTTGTTATGTATCCAGGACAGAGAGCCCGTGCTGCGGTGAATTTTGGCAGATAGGTAAAAAACGTTACAGTCAAGCTGTGGTCACAGTTGGATTCAAACAAGCTTTCAGCAAAAACAGAGAAAAGTTATCGCTGTTTGGGTACAGAGGTGAACTTTTAGTTCTGTAGCTGAGTTCTGTTAAACATTCAGACATTTTTGGAAACAACTTTATTTGTTTTTTGCTCAGAGCTATGGGAGAAGATTTATGCCAAAAGAAAAAAAGAATAAACCACTAGCCATCTTAGCCCAATTTTCAAAACTATGCCTCTCAGCACCACTGAAATTCAGAAATTATCACGATGTGTGTCTTCTGTGTTACAGAGAAATGAGGAGAAAAAAAATGAAAAAGTGTTTTATAGAGCTGAAACTCTTTCACTGCTGGGCCAATAGTATTTATCATCCGCCTCCTGATCTCACTCCTCGAAAAAAATGTAATGCTTCTGCTTTCAAAATGTAGGTTTTATTAACCTTATTAACCTTTATCCTAACAACAAATATGTAACACATGAGAACTACTAAAAGCATGCAGTAAATAGAGCGCCAAATCCCAACAGTCACCTCAAAGCACTTTTATAGTAAACAATAGAAAGAAAAATCCATCAATCAAACAATCTCCAATAGGAGCATTTGGTGACAGTGGAAAGGAAGAACTCCCTTTTAACAGGAAGAGACCTCAGAACCAGTATTACGTATCTGTTTGTGTATGTTTGTGTTAGTGTGTATACTAAACATCGTTTATGTCAGTTTTTCATCCATATTTTTGTTCACATCGACCTTCTTCAATAAAGTCACCATTGGAGTGCACATCCTCTTGCACATTTTAACCTCCTAAGACCATGCATGCATTTTTAATTTCTCTTTGCTATTTGGGCTGATTGGGACCAGATGGTTGTAAAAACAAAGAATTACATGATTTCTTTCTTTTTTTTTTTTTTTACATGATTTTTGTTTCTGAGGAAAACAGAAGCCACATATGAGGACATTCGCTTTAAATTTCGATAGGACAGTGGCAGTATAATGTCCTCATCAGTGGATATCTGGCCCTTGTAGAGCAAAATTGAGTTTTTTGGTCTAGACAACCCAAAATGTGATGTCCACATATGTGGACACCAGGTCCTAGGAGGTTAATTGGCTGTACCACAGTGGCTTTTACACATTTCTAACTAGAGAATAAGCCAGCCTCCACAATCACAGAGAGCTGTTTCAGAAACAAGACACAGGTAAAACCACTGGGCCTGGAAAAAAGCCAGAAAGGAAAAACCAATAAAAATACATAAAAGAAGAAAGTAGCTCAATAAAAACAGGAAATAACTATAACAGAGACACTGAATGTATGCATAGACCAGACACAGACAAGAAAGTGTGAGATAATTCTTTTTTTCCAAGACAAAAACAAAGTACAGCAGAAAAACAAAAACACTGTCTGCTTATTTGGTATGATTATAGTGAAGGAGAAACTGCCTTCAGGGTTAATAGTCTAAATGCTGTAATCACTCTAAAATTAGTTAAAAGTACATACAAGGCAGTGACTTATTTAATTTCTCAACCCATAATGAATACTAGATTAAAATGAGTGAAAAGACAGTGTACCCCTGGAATAGTTAGGGTTTACTTCCTTTCTTTACCCACTTCTGCTATAGTCCACCTCCCAGGGACCTGGCTAACCAGTACCGAGCTCCTCCACTAACAAAAGCCTTTTGTGAAAGTCTTGAAACCCACTTATCTGGCTTTATTCTCTTTCACTCACTGTACTGATACAGTTCTACATAAAATGAATAGAAATGTTATGTCAAACAGCTTATTCAAATTCGCATACAAGATAAAAAACGCAAATTGCTGGATATGTTTGCTAAACGGAGAGTGGGTGCAGCAAACGGGATGCACAACCCCTGGTTAGCATGGATTCTGGGATGCTACAAGCGCACTTCTGCAAATTACAGAAATGCATCTTCCTTTTTAAAACTCCTTTAAGTTTACTTCTTGTTTTCAGGGTTTTCAACAGAGCAGACATGCCAATGAGAGATAAATGAGGTGATTTAGCGTGGCAGTCAGATATAATAATGATGTCATTTGGGAAGCACTGCGTTCATATCCATGTATGGTAAGCGAATGTAGTAATGGAAAGGACAAAAATAGACAATCACTCGAATGTGATGAGGGGAAGATGGCTGGGGAGATGACACTAGCCAACTGATGTAGAGAGAAACTCGGCTCTTGTTAACCTAAAATATGCTGAATGCTTCATTCTTCAAACAAACTCGCTCCTTTGATCATGTCGAGGTCTTTGGATGTACAGAGCAACAGCAGTAAACATGCTAATTTATTCCAAAGAAAAGGTTGTAGCATGTATTTACAATTAAATGTGAATTACCACAGGGAATACCACCTTTCACTAACGCACAATTCCATCCCTCGCTCAGATAAAATTATAATGTCCTCTGTGGCAGTTAAACAAAACTCTGAAAATCTGAAATAAGCTTGTGTTCACATAATGGAACAAACACATGAAGAGCCCCGCTGGTTTGCCTTTGTGGCCTTATCTGACCAAGGCCAGCTCACGGCACGTCATGGGAGACTATGCGTGAGAGAGATCCAGTGTATCACATCTCGGTGACTGTGGGGAGTCAGTATCACACCAGATCTCCAGGTCATTTACCAGGGTGGGTGGTTTCATTAGTCTTCTTTGCAACAATACTCGCTGATTGCCATCTTGCTTCACGGTGATTTATAATTCTAGGCCTCTGGAGTTTGCAGAAATACCTAAAGCAACTGCTCAAATAAGATAAGAAGGCTTCTTTATGTATGGTGTTGTCTGTGGTGTACATCAGACGGGGAGAGGGAGAGAGAAGCCTCAGGGAGACACGTTACTTTATTTTTTTGCAAGCATTTACAGTTCTTGCCAGAGATGCAAGAATACAAGAAGAGCTGTTATTTCTAACTTCCGCAACAAACACTGGCTGCAAGTGAATGAGGCAGTTGTCAGGTTCAATTTGGTTAACACGCAGTGTTACGCCACCTTTAGAGGATTGCACAGCATCTGTGAGAATAAAGCCAAACCTTAGACAAAAGGCTGCAATCATGGTACTTCTGTCATTTCAGAGGGAAAGATTCTGTCTTCATCATTGTACAATTTACATAAAATTGCACAACCTTAAACCTGAACAGATTGAGCGAGGAGGAAAGGGAGGTGGGGAATCACGCAATGGGCTTCAAAACCAAACAATTAGAGTGAAAATATGAAAAAAGAAACCCATTCAGCGGTGTAATGGTGTTAATTGGATAGCCAAAATTATATTTAATTACTCAAGGAACCCTTTCCTAAGAGGAACCAAGCATTAGCAACCCATTTGTTTTGTTGATGCCGTTCAGTTAGCTGTAAGATTTTAACCTACAGGCTCAAAGGTTCAGTCGTTTTTTTTAAGGTTGTTTTAATGACTTATGTTATATTTGATACGCAGTTAACTTCAAGCTGCTCTACCTTTACACCGAGACAGTCGCTGAGAGCAGAGAGCCATAAATTATGCACAAGAATTTTATTACTGCCGCAAAACAGCTAATGGTCCATGCATTTTCCCAGATTAACACTGGCACTGCTTATTGCTTCTCTGTGACTGTACACACATTCAATTCAGCTTTAGATTGTGGCCCCTCAGTTGTAAAGTTACATGTACTGTGCATATACATATAACGGAAAATCGTGTTTGGTTTCATTTGAATGAGAATATCCATATGTGGTTACTTAACTCTTAACTCATCTATTTCCCGTCTTCTACATGTTCTTACCTTTACAGGAAGACAAAATCAGGAGATAACCACGAGGCCATGTGGAGCCTCATTATACCCCTTGAATGTGCCTCAGGGGCACCGAATCGCTCCCCATTCACTCACTGTCAGAGCCCTCAAAGCAGATGAGGAAGATGCCCATCAATACGGCATCACATGCCGCTCCCACATATATAGGTTTGCGGCAGGGTTACACTGGCTTCCTTATTAAGTTAGCCACATGTCTCGGCACGTTAACTCACTATCTACGCGAACGGCTCATTATGGTTATGTAGGGCAACGCATCGCTCAGTCCCTCTTGCTCCCCTACCAATCAGAGGGGACAGGGCAGGAATTAGTCTGACCCTCAGCTGTGTGGATGAAAAACATAGCCTGGGGAACGTCTTTGGAAAGGAATTATAGTCTGACTCGGCCTTTACCGACGACTGAGGAGTGGACCACTCGTAATGTGTACTGCAGGAGAATTAGACGCTGCCTTATTTACAATTCAGTATCCTGTATGATTGCACTTTGCCCCCAAGACAGGAAATTATCCTCTGATGAAAAACAACAGCCATCAGCCCAGAGCCCTGAGTGGTTAACAGTAATTGGTGTTTTTCTTATTATGTCACAATTGATCAAATGCATGCTTGAACATGGTTCTAAAATAAAGCTTAGAAGGAATGGCTGGAACTTGTAACAGACATAAACATAGTATATAGTCTCAGGCTAGTCTGCTTAATTCCAACAGTCTGAAAGTAAAACTTATTCAACACAAATACGCATCTGTAAGTCATCAAAAGACAAGTATAGTGTGAATATGAACACACACTCATGGTTTACATCTGGCAAATATTAAATGCTATTTGCCACCAACAGCACAGAGGCTTAAAAGTAAAGTTAGAAAACGTCCAACCTGAGAAATGATCATCATTTAAAAACTGCATTTTGCATTTACTCAGGTTAACGTGTAAGTGTGATATTCCAAAATAAGGAAGGGGACAAACATTTCTTACGGCACTATTTATAGAGAGATTTCTTTTAATTAGTTTTTTAATTTCAGCATGCTGGCAAGTTTCCTTTTTTAACTGACACCAACGATAACACATAGCTCAGGCTGAAAAGGATTCGGTTATGATTTTTTAAAAATGCATTTTTATTTTGTGGAGATTATTCCTCAAAAAGAAACCGACTTGCTGTATTTGTTTGTTCTCAGCTATTTAATCTAAAATACAAAGGTAGTCAGTAAGTACAGACAGGATGTAGAAAGAGATATCATACACTATTTCTCATACACAGCAAATTCAAAAGTGTTAAATGTTTTGGTGTTAATAGTCTTCTTGCAAAAGTAGAGTTAATTTTACTCTAAGTAGAGTCACATTCTTTTAATGTAACTCTGAGGTGTAAAATGATAGTAGTTAAAATCGAGTGTTTCTCTGTCAAATCTGGAGGTGTTACAATGGAAACATTAACTCTTGACCTCTTAACTCTGAACTCCTAGAGGGGCTATGACACCAACAGAGTAAATTCACAGACTCCGCCCCCAGCACGGCTCCAATCGAAGCTGAAGTGAAGCCGTTTCAGAACATTTTGCTCTACATATTTGAGTTGTTTGCCATGCTTGGTAAGTCATTTTTTCAAAGATTGTTTCAATTGTTATTAGCTTTTACTTCTGTGGCTCTTTGGAGTTGAGACAAAGCTGTGTGAAAGGCATTAGCCATGTTGCTCGCTGATAGCATAATATTCTGTTTTAGCTAGCTGAAAGGTATTGTTTGCGGGCAAATACCACAGCCTTGAAAAAAAGCTTGCATGTGAATTTTCAGTCAAACTTTTGGTCAAATACACCTAAAACAATGTCTAGAATGTGAAATGTTGGTATAATGGTGCTACTTGAAGCCTGAAAACGATCGCCCATAAAAAAAAAACGAGCAAACAGCAGTAGCAGACGTCCTGACTGGATTCTACGTTAGCATTTAGATCCCTCCAGAGTTTTGTGCACACGGTTTAGGTAAAAATTAAAAAGGTTGAGGTTTTACATTTAGTTCAGTGTTACCTGTTGCCTGTGTCCTTGTCTTTTGGGAAAATACTTTACACAAGTAATGGCTCAAAGAGGATTGCTTTTTTTTTTTTACTGTGCTGCAATTGTTTACTGGATTATTTGTGCCATTAATTAGTGTCAACTCATTTTTATTCAATCTCCACACAGGATATGCTTGTGAAGATGGAATATGGGGGAGAGCAGAAGTGCGTTGAAGTTCCACAAAGGGATGAATGAAGGACATGCATATTGTATTGAAGAAATAACTGATGAGATGCTGTTATTTGCATTTACCATGTCAGACCTTTTGATAAACAAAATTCTAATGAAAGTGAGAACATGTACACTGTTACGTCTTTCAGAAAATGTTTTGAAATTGTGGTGCACAGTTCAGAATAAATGTTTTTCAAAAACCATTGCGTCTTTTTAGTAAATGTTTATTTCCAAGAGAAATTTCTAGAAGTTCAGAACAGTAAAATCCCCGCTTTTTAGAATGAATTAGAAGATAACTCTTACGTAGTTAAACTAAAATACTCTTTGAGAGTTAATATATAAACTCTTTACACCAAGTGTTAAATTATCAACTCCAGACAGATTTGGTGTTTAACACTAAATCAGTTAACGTACCAACTCTCCAAAAAGAGTTAAATTAACACTCTCTGGTGTGGACCCATATAGACACTTTAATAGTGTTGAAATCAAATCCGACAGTGTTAATTTGGACATGCTGGATTTGCTGTGTATATTCAGTTCTTTTTACAAGCTCCATCATACCCAATATTCCAATAAAGGATTTTGCTTTCAGAGGGCAGCCTTACATTGGGCTTAAAGTTTTGTTTTTTTAAACTATAATGGGAAAGCCAGTCTTTAGCTCCTATTCTCCTCTCCAGTATATGCAGTTCCCAGATTACAACTTTACTTTTTGAGCTCCACTATCCTCCTTACTGCTAGATGACATCAACCAGAACAAAGGTGAACTGATCTAGGCTTCCTGTTTAATGTACATTGCCTGGATCACCAAACTACCAATAAGCACTTAAGACAAAAGAAAACTGACTGTGTTACATTAAAAGTCAAACAATTAACACTTAAAAAGTTGAATGCTCGCTCGGTGGATTTATGCTTTTCGGAAAATCTTGGTGGTACTAGCAGGCAAAGCCTTGGCATGTTGTGTATAACAATCCTGCATAACAGGTCACTCACATACCTCATGCTGACACACAGCCTGCCCACTTCCTTGACGCAGACCGTGATTCATTACTGAGATTCTCTAACTGATGTGCAAGGACAACTTTATTTTAGAAACCATTTTCCATGTTTTTTTTTTCCAGAATATAAGTTTAAGACTTAGAAAGCTGGAAAAAATGCCATCCCGGTCTGGCTTGAAAAGAATTCAGGAAGAGCAAGTGTATGCAGGAGGTGTACTCTCAGCGCAGATTAAACATTATATGTGAGACTAACTCTGTAAGAGAAGTACATCGTCCTTGCTTTAACCTCTGCCATTGTCTTATACCATGGTTGAAGTTCATGCATCATTTAGTTATTAAAGAATACTTTACAACGGGCCCACTTCAGATTGGATTTTCAGCTTAAGGGATCCTTTTCGTTCAATCTACCTAAGCTCCTAACTGAACCTGACAGCCATTCGGCAAGAGCGGGAGGACGTGTCCACAGTTTAAGTTTAAAAGAAAACAGCCAACCTTATTTCACTGTACATTAAACCAATTAAAGGGGTGGGGAGGGAGGAAAGGGGGAGGGTGCGATTAAATGTTAGAAAGATTTAGCCAAATGCTTGTCACGGCTGCACG
The DNA here is from genome assembly GCF_963969265.1 of Rhamphochromis sp. 'chilingali'. Classification (NCBI taxonomy): domain Eukaryota; kingdom Metazoa; phylum Chordata; class Actinopteri; order Cichliformes; family Cichlidae; genus Rhamphochromis; species Rhamphochromis sp. 'chilingali'. Next base: position 34,177,082 of record NC_137929.1, on the reverse strand, counting down.
TTTTACGATGGTTTACGTGTATTAATTTTTAATTTTTTTTGGGAGCAAAGACCAAATGAATCTGAATGTTACATGCTGATACTAGCAGCCGGCTACAGTTTGGTGCTGGGAAAATTCATTGAAAGAACGCAGACAGTTGCAAAAATAATGATGTTCATGAATAATGATAGAGGAGGTCTCAGAGGCTTCACACGCACATTTTTAGTGCCAGGCAGCTAGAAACTGGCAGGATGAGGCTTATCGGGCGTGTGCCACCAGATTCTTGGGGGAAAATACTACAAATCCTACTTGGCGGGAAAACAGTTGTGCGTGCGCGTGTTTGTGCGTGCGTCTGAGTGTGGAACATGGGCCTCCCCAACAGCAAGTCCTGAGGGTTTATGGGTACAACGTGTACGCATGAGCTTTGGCATACCAGCAATATACAGTGAGTGGTGAATAAATGAGAGCGAGAGAGAGAGGGAGACAGCGGGAGGGGAAGAGGAAAATACAAACTAATCCTCTGGATGATTTGGCATCACAAGTTCGGGGACAATAACAGCCACGGGGTTTTCTGACCCTGGACGCAGGCACCGCAGAAGTCCCACACCAGCACCAGCACCCAGGGCGATACATGGAAAGGGCATCTCTGTACAACATATTAGAGGCCAAGCAAATCAAACACAAACACGAAGAGAGAAAACAGGAAGAAGGAGAAACACAATGAACAAGTCAACTCTGTCATATTCCTGGTGGAAATAGTTACTCCAACTCTGCTGAATCACTTAGGATGAGAGCGTTACGGGAGATTGTGGGCGTAGTGACTAGCACGGCGTCAACGGGATCATCACAGCGATGCAAAATCAAACAGCATCTCGTTTTTTTGTTTTTTCTTGAAAGCACATCGGACGAGCGAAGAGCAGCGTCTGCTTGACCTTGATCCGGACTCTGTGTGCTTGACGCAGCATTTGTAACCAATAATGGCTCCGCGGACTCACGCTCCAATCTGAACTGGAAAGGCGTTCAAGTTTTATCCCTACTTACTTTACGTAGGAGCTTAGATACACATACAGGAATTTTAAACATATAATGCCCCAGATTTCACAAATCCTGTAAAGAAAAGGCAGCTGAGCAGACACAGGGGATCGTATTTCTTATTCGTCTGTTTTCTTCCTTTCTGTCTCAGGGAGGATTCTGCAGGTTTGAATTATTAATTCTCTCTCTGCATTCGATTTGTATGGCTTGTCACTTTTATGAAATTATATGTGGAATCTCTCATTCTTCTGAGCACATTTTTTTAAATTCAATATCCACATTTCACCTTGCTAGAAATTCAAAAGCTTCAGCAAGTGCTATATACTGAAGTCATATTTTGAATTAAAAATAAATCTAATTTTTAGACACCTAATTCCAAGGGGATGTACAATTATTTAAAAAATGCACAGGAGATTTTTTTTTTTCAAAGTCCAACATAATTAGCCAGATCCAAATATTTTTTCACATAATCACTGAGGCACCATTGAGAGTTAAAATTGTCATGTTTTTCAGCTTCAATAAAGTAATGAAGCTGAAAAACAGTAATGAGTGTAGCTATTCCTTTAAGTGTTACAATCAAGTGTATTGTCCACAGAAAAAGCAGCTTTATAAGATTTAAAAGATACAGTGGGAAAACTTTCACCACTGGATGTCAGTTGATTGGAGTAATCTGAATCATGTTTTATTACCCAAGTGTGTAATCCTAGCTAAGGTGGCTGCTGTAAGACAAACAACTCTGGTCGCCCTTCATCTCTAGTGAGTATAGGTTTTCAAGCTGCTGTTTACCTCAGCTGCCAATATGCTGGGTGTCCACGTCTATTTACTCTGAAGGAAGTTATAAAACTTTCTGAAAGAAGCCCGATACAAATCCAAGAAACAGTGACGCTCACTTTTGCCAGATGACAGCGATACTAAAGTGAGGAAAATCCTGAACTTTTCTATCTTTCAGTGCTGCTGTTAGCTAGCGTTAGTGAAGCTTTCCTTGAAGTGGACTTGGATACTTAGCAAATAAACTCTCATGTGAACTCAGAATGTAGTCAAACTGTTTGTCGTTGTTTATCAGGTGTGTTTTTAGCTCTAGACATAGCTGGACTGGTATGCCCGATGGGTTTTTTTTGTTTTGTTTTTTTCCCTGTAACGGTATAAACACTGAAAGGTGGTGGATTGGCCAGATGCTGGGAGATGTGTAAAAAAAACTCAGTTGTTTGGTGGTTGCTATGGCGGAGCTTCCACAGATGCAGTAACATTAGCAAGTGGTGGAGGCCAGCAGATGCAACACGCTGGCAGGTGGATGACGGAAAGGCAGGAGGAGCAGAGACCCGAGGCGGTGAACTGAACTTCAGGTAAGAAGTTATGACCTGCAGTCTATCTGGGTCAGATATAAACCAAGTTTAGGTGGAGTTTATTTTCGTTATGCTGACTTTTTACTTTAAGTTACAATAACTTGTACTGTGTACTAGCTAGCATGACGGAGTTTCTATACAGCTGTTCGGTTGCTATGATGTTAGTGATAGTGAACTTTATTTTATTCATAAGGTTAGTTAGTAGAGTTGCCAACCGTCCCGTAAAAAGACGAAATCGTCTCATATTGACAGAAAATATTACGCGTTTTGTATTGAGGTGAAAAGGAACACAGTTTGTCCCGGACTTGAGCTACAATGAAAAAGACACAAAGCTGGATTTATTCTGTCTTTGCTGCACAGCTGCCTCTTCTTCTCTCATTTTCTCCCCCTCCCTCCCCTGTTTCTACTTCAATCATGAAACTGATCAATGATCAGCTGATCGGCTTTTCTCTCTTGTTTGTTTATCTCCCACTTTGTAAACCAGCGGATGTCGCTCGAAACAACAGCAGCACATTTAAGCTTGATCAGCTGTTGTTAGAATTTATTTAATATTACTTTCTAGTATCAGCTGATGTTTGCTGGAGCCACAGCTGTAAAGCTGCTGGTCATGATGTCGGTTTGTATATCTGGTGAGAGGGAAACATGAAGATGAAACCAGGAGATGTCCTTACTGAATCATCAGAGCTGAACAGGTGATGGAGAAACAGGTTTACCTTTTAGGTGACATGAATGAGTTGAAGGGAAGTTATGAACTGTTTCTGAGAGACAAATAACACCAGGATCCTTTTCTAAGTAGCTGACAGCTGGTAACTGTGCAGGGGCGGGTCTAGCAAAGTGTTGCCAGGGGGGGCCATGTAGGGCATTAACAGGGAAAGGGGGGCACAAAGAAATACTTTCTTATTCTCATTTAAAATGTCTCGCTTTTAACAAATAATTATCTGAATTTTACAACAAACGTTTCATCTGATGTAAAATGTATAGAAATCTATTATTGTACATAGTAATTTTTTTTAGGGTCCCATCATAATTTCTTCAGAAGTAGCTAAGTACTGTATATGATGCCAGTATTTTCCCACATTTTCTAGATACTGTACCAGTACTGTCTGTAAAATGCCATCAAAAAGTCAATTAAGTTTTATTCTTTCTCACCTGTCTTTCTATCTTCTAGTCTTCTCTGTCTTAATTTCAGGTTTTCACCATGTGTTGTAGATAGTTCAGGAGGTTAACTCGACCAAGCAGAGTATACTTTCGGGAAAGTATACTTTCAGGTACTGTTTAGAATACCAGAATAGGGAGGATGGTGTAGGTTTAAGTTTATTAGAGTGATGCATATATACCAACAAGACAGTGTACATCACTGTGCCAACAGCGTTTGTTTTCATTCAAAGGCTTTATGGTTTTTCCTATAATACCTTTTTTTGTCTCAGTCCAGCCCTGGCTCTAGAGATAGCAGTTTCTTTTAAAGAATTAATGATAATACTTGTTTTCAATAAAAGCACAAGGTAAGGGTCAGTCAGTGAGCTCCCTGATGGGGAGAGACAAGCGCCATCGGATGGCTGGATAACGAACATTAGTTGCTGCATTGCTGAACTTACTGAGCTACTAAAAAGTTCTATTTTAAATAGTGAAAAATTAATTTTCCTGACAGTGATTCTTTTCTCAAGCATTATTATTAGTGTCACACACAGGACACCATGAGCCTGGGGGCTGAAGTGTACACACTGTCAGTTATCAAAAAAATAGCTTCAAGAACTGTGCAACTAAAAAGCTGTAGAGGAATAGAATGGCAACAGAGTCGAGTCAATTTAAAAACAATGGACACAGCACTGCAGCATATTAAAAAAGATGAGAGTCTTAGTCATGCACTAGAGGCTTGAATTTTTAGAATCAGCATGGAAACTGGCAGGAAACCAACATGAGGACTTAAAAACAGACGTTGGGCCTTGGAGTTCTGGATCAGCTGTAGTTGGTTTATAACATATTTAGGCAGACCAGATAGCAGATCATTTCAGTAGCCTTCTTGGTATGAAAGAACATATCAGTTTCTCTTTGTCACTAAGGAAGAGAAATGGTGCTGCTCTTGTAATATTTCTGAGGTAATAAAAGTCAAATTTTGAGACAAACCCACACATAACCCTCAAAGTTCAGGTCTGAGCTCTCTGGCTTTTTGGCCTGAGGTAAGTCCACTGTCCACTCTCGGGACGCTTAGGTAAGACATTGTGAGATTAGAAAAAATATATGGTTCTGAAAATATCTCAGCGTGAATGAGTACCTGAGCTCTGCGGTGCTATAGTGTCGTGTAACATCATCATCTGCTATAGCAAGTTATTCTTAAAGGATTCAGGTGCCAAGATTCTGGGTGTGACTATGGGGTTTTTGAAATTTTGAGATGGAATTATATATTTGTGAGATACTAAAAATAAATGGTAGAGTTTGTGTCCTCAGTGTTTCACATAACTAGGGTAAATATTTTTGAAAAAGCATAAAACTCTTAGGAGATACACAATTAAAATCCATACCAGAAGGGGGCGCTGTGATGGACGGTTCACGCCTGTTACTTATGGGCATTCAGTCAGACAGGAAGTCTGACTTGATCACCCTGTGGACCAAATCACCTGAGACAGCCAAGCTTGAATGGAGTGAAAGGGTGTATCTGATGAGCTAGAGAGCAGTAGAGCAAGTCAGCATTTTAAACAGCAAAGTATATAAGTGCAAGCTTTCTGCAGTATGAAACCAAACCCTCATGTCTTCAGCCAACACTGGGGATTGATTCGGCACTGAAAGCCTAGCAGCTCTGAGTCTTCCATGTCCTTTAATAATTGGATAAGGTCACGTTTAAGCAGTTCAAACTGTTAATTTGTGCCATTTGTTCCCAAGCAGAATACAATTTGCTCCAACTTTGGATGGTATAATCTTTGGGATTTTGCCGGCAATTTACTGGACTCTGGCCTCGGAAAACACAACATTTTCTCTGACTTCTTCCTGACATTTCTATGAAATCTCGTATAAAGTCGCATGGCTTAGGAGCTGAGCTGGAACTGGTTTCTATGTCACAGGACAGCAGGGCTGAGGAAATGCAATATGGAGCGGAAGCGGCACAGTAACCGACACCTTGGAATACTTTCACACAGTCTGAGTCACTGCCTAGGGGAAGAAAGGCTTCCTTCTGAGAGTCCACCCAACTGTTTACCATGCTGAGGGAAGCTGGAGGCGTCCCGTTGGAAGAAAATCCTGCTCATTCCAGATGCTAAATTTGTTGGCTAGCTGGATGTCCGAGGAGGGTGACGGGGAGTCTTTTTTGCTGTACGGACAGCCGTCCATGGTGGAAGTTGCTCCAGGGATCTCCAGACTGTGACACCCCCACACTGGCAAAAGCCAAGTCAGTTAGCAAGTACAACTCCTCACATGTGCACGGTTGCTGCTTAGGTGTATACTCACAGTTGACTTTGTGGACAAGAAGTGAACAGTGAAATAACTTTTTGTTTTGATTTCTTTTACTCTTGACCCATCCTGTTATTAGAGTCTACAAACGATTCCACTGAAGCCTAATCTCTCTTTTTAGTACTCAATCTTTAGCCAGTACCTCCTGAAGACATCGTACTAATAGTCCTGTCCACCATTAAATCACATCTCATTAATTTAACGATTACAACTGTTAATAATCACACTGTAATTTGTGCATTTATCTTTGCAACACTCAGCATCTCCACACTAAAACAACATTCTGCTGTGCTGGCATCCTACAAGTATTTCCTTTGATCGACGGAGAGACGGTCCTCTGTTTTCGATTCAAAACGTCCTTGCTGACTGTGGATATTTGGATAGAGAAAATAAAATCCATTCAGCACTCCTGCTAATGCATCTTTAGCATTGAAGCTCAACAGACGGATTGAGACATTGCTTGCCGGTACTTCAGGTTGTCTTTTTCACAGCATGTGCTCTCAGTTTTCACCTATTATGAATACTGAAACTGCATTTTTGAATTGCCTTGGTGGCCCCTACCGCCCTCTCATATAGGCTCAAGAGAGGAAGGCATACTTAGAGACCTGAAATACTTTTAGCACTAATGTGCTGTTCAGTGAACCGTCACAGTGCCAAGATTGACACCATTTTTTACGCAGCCCCCCATTAGTGTCACTCAGCCTCCACCGTGGCACATTAAAATAAACTAATGATGTTTCTTCACCAAATGTCTTATGGAGTATTAGTCAAGAGAGTGGCTGCTCTGTACTTACTGCACTTTCCCCACAAAAAGTAGTACAAAAGAAACTCTGTGCTGTGTCAGAAATGTAATGCGGTTACAGTTATGTTACATGCAAAATTCTCGCAGCGAGATTATTTTTGGCAGCGGAAGTCAATTGATGCAACTCTCAGAAGTAACACAGAATCATTGAGATGACACAAAGGGAAAACCTCCATTTTCCTTAACCTCTGTTCCCATGGTTGCTTTATTTAGGCTGTGTAGCGATGCAAGGATAGAGGATCAGTGTCAGCGAGGCGAATATGAAGCTTAGTTCCAGCCTCGGGCTATCCCCACTGCTCTGGTGGCCTGCATAGAAAGCATCTCAGGGCCATTTTGCATGGACACCCTTTTCCCCCCACAAACCTCTCTGGACACCACTCTGGAACTACTGAAGGGGAAACTGAAATATGCTGCATTTCCGCAAGGTCGGGCTTAGGCAGGACTGACACCTGCTGCTGGCCATGTTTAACCTGGCATCCAGAGCCTGTGTAAGCCCCGTCTTACCACTCTGTTGTGTAAGGAGCCTGCTGTCATTGCAGTTTATTTTGTAGTTAACCCCTATTGATACCAAAGTCTGATTGGTATCTATTTTCTGCAGGAAATGAGTGACTGTAGCTTATTACACCTACGGATGTACCGGTACAGGAAATATTTCAGACCTCTACAACAACATCTCTGAAAAATGTTCTGTACTGTACCACCTTTTATCTCACTGTGTACTATCCCTCAGCGTGCACACACGTTCTCACGGAGCAAAATGAAATCAAATCTGTACTAAAACAGATATTTTTTTCCTTTCAGGTCTGCCCTGCCTTATCGTTTATTCAAGTTCCTACGTAACCAGTTTCTCTGTTAGTTAACAAATTAAATGGATGCTCAATGCAGTAAGCCATTACCTTTTTAAGCAGGGGTTACGACATGAAATGAAAGCATATTACGTCGGGTTTGATGGAAGTTCAAAGCACACCTTGACTCTTTTAATGAGAAAACAAGCTTGAGCTGGTGTACTCGCCAGGGCCCTCCATGTTATGAATAGCTTGGTCGCCTATACATTACAGCAAGAAATTCAACATGTCTGCCAGGGGTACTTGGGGAAATCACATTCCTTGGTGTGTGGGAGTGTTGCTTTTTATTACCTGCCTCAGAGCTTCAAATCCAATTCCATCTCCTCACTTCTCCCTGGGCCTTCCTCTGTCAGTGCTGAGAGAACATTGGGTAGGCGATGAAGCAGCCTCATGGATGGAACGGCTATAGCCTGCAGGTGACTTTAAATTAACACCCTTCATTAAGAGCATCCATCACATGGGATCCATAGGGAATCACCACGGAACACCCATGACACCTAAGTAAAGAGCTCATAGGAAAAAAAAGCACTAATGCTGAATATTTCCACATCAGTCTTCAATGAAATAATCCACCTGTCTGACAAGAATTTCCAGAAAAGGTTATTCTGGGTACAGTTGGAAGATGTCACGAGTTCTTATTTTTCTAGCTTTGGCTGGTTGTAAAACAAGGCAGACTTTCCAACCAAGGGTTAGGAGAAAGTCTCAACCTTACTGTGACAATTCAGTGCAGGAATGGAGAAGGCCTGAGCATAAATTTACAAAAGCCATTTTTTTACAGCACAGCTGCATCCTTTATGAGGTAGAGAATGCCTAACCAGCCATCCATGGCAGAAGACAGGCCAGGCATCCACGGTGACAGCAAAAGGGTGCTTCGTTTACATTCAGGGCGACTTAGACGCTATTCCCTTTGCCAACTTATCCTGCTGAAACAGCGGCCACACTTGGCCGACAGAGCTGTGATTTTTCAGCGGCCTGGAAGCTCCGGGGCTAGTGGAGGCTTTAGCAAGGGGAAGAGGCGAGAAATCTGGGCTGCCGAGCACACCACTGGGCCGAGATCCCTGAGCTGAATTTCTGAAAGGCTCATTATTCTGGATTGGAGAGAAAGTGGCATTGAGGGGTGGAAGGGGTGAACGGGAGCTCAAGGCAAAGTGTCCGTCAGAGCTGCTGTGGTGCGTTTAGACACATCACCGCTGGGACAAATGGGGATCAGGGGTTGGACTGAGATCATATGACTCACCCAATCCAACACCACGGTGTTTCACTGTACAGACGGTGTAAGTTGTATAATTGACGCCCTGTGGACTAGCTCACGTTTTTCCTCCTTCCTGTCCTGATCAGCCAAACTCAAAATCATAAACAAAAACAAAGTGCTCGTTTGAACGTGCTTAATAAATAAAGACGACTGCCGACGGCGCCGCTGTGACATAATATCAAATCCAAATTAAAACATAAGAGAATGCTCTTTACTCCCTTTTATTTGAGTCCAGTCTCAGTGCAGCAGAATACATTACTATCTCAGCTTAGCACGCTCATAACTGACATCTCACCAATCTACATTCAAGGGCTTCAAAAGGGAATAAAATTATGAGGAAATTACAAGGCAAGTGAGTTTTGGTCCCATATGGGGAATTAAAACTTATTATCTGTGACAACCTGTCAGCCAGTGAGAACTCAAACATGAGCACAAAGCTCCGAGAGCCGCAGAAGGGAGCAGGGAAAAAAAGAATGATAAAAGAAAAGGGGAAGGAAAAGAGAAAGGGGCAGTTAGAGACATCATTTCTGCGCAGATAAAGCACCTCCCGGTAGGCTGAACAGTAAATGTTTTCGACGACTGTGATTTGACAAGCTTGATCTCAATGTACAGTGTGGTCATATCAGTTTTTTTTTAGATCTCACGTTTTGTGTTGTATCCTGTGTGGAGCCGTCCTGGTTTAAACAATACACTGAGTGCTTAGGTGCGGATTCTTAAAGCGGACGGCTCAATCTAAAGTAGGAGCGTAATAGTTAGATGCTGCAGTTATTCAGGGGAATGTGTGCTGGTGATATTGGGGAAGCTAACAATAAAGGATAGGCTAAACAAATCATATATCTCCTGCTATTTAACAAGTTCAAGCATAGCCCTTCACAGTCACTTTAACCAGTTCAAAGAAATTAGAATACTCTCCGGAGTCGGCAGTCAGATGCAATTAGAGGGAATGATGGCAAATTAGACTAAATGATCACGCTGTCTGATTTAATGGGCCCGAATTGGTGCTAGCTTACACTCCCATAGCCATGATGTCATCACCATGAATCCCAAGAGTGCAAGTCAAACCTTTTACTTTAATCTTCCCTGAGGAAATCCTCCATTCTTATTTGGTCCACCACCCGACCCTCACATCCCACCTGGGAATGCCGAGAGAGCCGCGTGAAAGTAGAGCAAAGGCTCAAATCTTCAGAAGGAAAGAGCTTCTCAGAAGCTGGTCCAAACATCCGAGAGCTACCAAGTTAAGGCAACTTCAGAAAAGGCCTCCAGAACTTGGCTACTGCTTGGAGTTTCCTTTTGTTTTTTTCTTGCAGAACAGAAAACTGTTTTGCATGTGGTGGCTTTTACGACCAGCTGCGCGCTTCGCCACGGCTCGCCCTGCATATGCGAACAGAATTACGAGTCTACGGTGCGCTCCGGCTGCCACAAGTCTTCCTGTAAAATAATACAGTGGCAGGGTGAGGAGGAGGAGGAGGAGGAGGAGGGGGGGGGGGGGGGGTGAGGTGGTGGGGATGAGCTGAATTTTGGTTGCTCATTCCTCGGCTTTGTGTCATCCTGCTGACATCTGCTACATTTGCATGGCAGCTGGAGATCCTTGGATTAAGCGCTTACAAGAGTATTGCCATATCTCATTTAACAACATAATCATCTTATGAGGGAAGCGATGTTTCATCCCCGATGCTTTACAAAGCTTGGTGTGCAGCTTCCACTTACTCTCTCCCTTTCTGCCTCTCGTCTCCCTCTGTCCCTCCTCTCTTTCCTCGTCTCTGTTTTCCTCCCAGCCCTTTTTCCTCCAAGCTGTCTCTCTTTTGATGCTTGTAACTTGCTGTTTGGGGTAATCTTGCTGTACAGGACGTAATGTGTGCGCGGACGAGTGTAGATCACATTACTTACCAGACAAGTCCTTCACTTCTTTCTTTTTTTTTTTCCCTACCCGCCACTCCAAGGCTATCTGGTCCACAAAAGCTCAATCAACATTTCGCCAAGGTCTCTGAAACAACAACAGCAACAAAAAAAGAATGAGCCACATCAAAACATGAGCTCCAAGGGATGTCTGAGCTCTAATGCCACCTCTTGTGGGCAAACAAGAGGTCAGTAAAAAAACGTAAACCTGGAAAAACAGTGTCTTTGGAGTCTGTTATCTTCTACTACTAATGCTAAAATGGACACTATTAACTATTTTATTTTTGATAAAAGTCATTTAAAATGCCGTCCACTTATTTTTAGGATGGTCCTACAATGTTAAGATAATCTTTAAACACTTCAGGTTCATCTTAATTTATATTCTTCATTTAAGTGTTGCTTGGTTTTAAAAACTGGGAACGTTTGGTTCATAATCCCCAGTGGAAGAGGATTATTGATTTTTGTAAGGCTCTGAATTTTTCTTAATGCTAACATAAGGTTGACAAAATGAGCGGGTTTTAATCATTGCACAACACAAAAATAAAAATAACCATAAAGGCAGAAAAATATTTCCATATCATCCCAGAAGCAAAACGTCAACATTAGCTCCTAATAGCCTGATTACTAACAGGAAAAATGACTTTTCTTTTTCCTCCACTCCATTTGTTTCTTGATGTTTTCTTTTTAACAGCATTTAGCGGAAAACCCACCAACAATTTAATTCAGCTCAATTTTATTTATAGTTCCACTCAACAACAGTCATCTCAAGACACTTTGTATTCTAAAGTAAAGACCCTACAATAATAGAAAGAGAATATTACATGTCCATGATAATAATGAATAGTTCCATGTCCGACAAGAGGCACAGGCTAAAAAAAACAGGTCATGCACCGTGAACGTGACAGAACAGTTTGAGTTAGTGAAGAATTCTTAGTGTTTGTGGTTTTGTCTGAAATGTCAAAATACTGAGGAATCCTGAGTGTTTATTGTTTAGTGTATGCTACTACACTACACACACAAACAAATGCAACATTCACAAGTAAGCACTGCCTTAACACAGTAAGGGTTTTGGCCATTCTATAATACAAGGCACTTTACATGTTAGATTACTGCTTGTGTTGCATCATGTGCCATGTATGGAGCAATATTTACATTTTTGTGAAGAAAACTTCTTTAGAGAAAAGTCACTGATCGGTTTGATAAAGTCTCACTTGGTTGTTCTGGTGTCTGCGTTATCCTCGGCTTATTTCAACCATCCTAAACATTTGCAAAGTGGACTGTTCGCTTTTCAGTGGTTAACAGAAGACAGTAAATAGTCTTATCTGTATATGATGGGTAAAAAAAATTCAGAGGGTGCAGACTTCTCACATCGCCTGCGATAAATTTTAGAAGCAGCAAAGTGACAGAATAACTCTGTGTGTGCAAGAGGGGCTCTCTAATTGAAAAGTTGCATTTAACAACATACGGTTGTCTCTATTTCACATACATTCAAGTGCAAGATTTGAAGTTTCATGTAAATGAATTGTGTAATAAACACAAATGGTAAATGGCCTGTATTTATATAGCGCTTTTAATAGTCCCTAAGGACCCCAAAGTGCTTTACATATCCAGTCATCCACCCATTCACACACTGGTGATGGCAAGCTACATTGTAGCCACAGCCACCCTGGGGCGCACTGACAGAGGCGAGGCTGGCGGACACTGGCGCCACCGGGCCCTCTGACCACCACCAGTAGGCAACGGGTGAAGTGTCTTACCCAAGGACACAACGACCGAGACTGTCCAAGCCGGGGCTCGAACCGGCAACCTTCCGATTACAAGGCGAACTCCCAACTCTTGAGCCACAAGTACAAACTCAGTTGTGTTTGCCTGATATCCACAAATTCTCTTTGTTCTCTTCTTCATTTAAAACAGAATCAAATCCCTCCCGTCATAGCAACATAATACCAAACATGGATGGGAGACGAATAGATTGTGAGTAATGACCGCTGTTTGCAGTGTTCATTTTGTACATGTAAATATACAACCGAGTAAGTGTCAATTATCAATTAGTCAATACACAATTAAACTACATCGAAGTTCTATAAACGGTAAAATAACAGAGAGCGGGCGGGTCATGATTTAATGACCTAACATTAAACATTCAGTTTTATAGTCATGCTATACTTTTAACAACTACATTTTCAGATCATTTAACCAAGTGCTGCAAACATTAATTTAGAAGAAGCGAAGGGATCCACTGGCTGCAGGGCACATGTGTCCCCTTTGTCCTCTGGTTAATCCACCTATAGCTGCACTGATCACAGACCAAAGTCAGCTTATAAGAAAGATTACTTGTTATGGTCTGTCAAATCAAACATACTTGTAATAATAAAGTGTTTTCAGATTGTCACCTGTGAAGTGTTGCCATTTGTTTTAATGGAATATCAAAAAGCAGCAGAGATGTTTGGCCTTTTAAATACAGCAGGAAAGGCCAGAAACAAATTCTGAGCAAGATGACAGTGCAGGTGATGTTAGTATTGTACTGAGTATGTTAGTAGTGTCCGTGCAGAGCTTTATGTGGAATATATACAAATACAGTTTGCAGCTGAAGAGTGTGACGTCTTTCAGCGGGGCTCAAAATGAAGAACGTCCTGTAATTTAAAAGAGAAAGCATAAATAAAACAAAAACATAGCAGTTATAGCAAAAGGCACAGAAAAACAAGAAAATGTTCTGGTAAAGGACTTTTTTTCCCTAAAGTCAGTTCTTTACCGTGACCTTTCTGAGCTTGAAATTTTCCTCCCTTGCTTCAGACAGGGAGATAAATGGGTCCGTGTCCGCTCAGGTTACCGACACAAGTCCAATTATTTTGTCTTGGTTTTCCAATCTGGTTTGCCTTTTTAGCTTTTCCTTGAGTGTGTGATCAAATCTGTGCCTGTTCCTGAAATCCTGGCCCGCTCGCCTTTTCCACACCATGTTTATTTAATAAAGAAATCTACAATATCAAAATCATCTGATGGGCGCCTGATATGAGATAGCAGCACGGTGCAAAAATGTGCTGATGCTGTCAAGCCCTTTTTCTTCTCTGTGGTTGCTCTGGTAAGCAATTCACATTTTCTTTTTACAGTGCCTCGCAGTCATGATTGTCTCAACAAGAAGGGCAAATATTCTTGAGCAAGATGACCTTGTTATTTCTTCACAGATGGACAAATTTTTAAAGCCATGCACGCAGAAGCATTATTCAAATTCTCATGGGCAAGACTGTTTCCATGTGCATTGTTGTGCCTTTAGTGGTCATGTACACTACCACTCCCTATGGAAGAAAGTCTTTAACCTTAAAGTGTTGCATATATGGGTACAAACAAAAGTGTGTTTATGTGGAAATAACAGCAGTTACTTTGTTGATAATTTATGCTACACCTACATTAGAAAATCTGCATTATTAAAATATTGCTTTTATAAATGCTCCGTTAAAGTGTTATTTTTCTAATTTAAGTTGTATTTAGAGGCTTTAACTGTGATGTTATGAAGACAAAATATGATCCTACAGAGACAGATCTCGAATAAGGTAATTGATCCACTAACTCATGTTCATGTTTTGTAGGTGGAATTTAGAAAAATACCTGCATGTTGATTTCGCCATGACTTGAGACTGACGACTGAGACCATAAACGCATCAAAATAATGTTTAATCGTGTCCTCGGTCAAGTAAGAAGCTGGGTGGGTTTCTCATAGACAATTACAATTATCCATGACGGACTTTTATTTTGCAGCCAGAAGAGTCTCCCCCTGCTGGCCTGTAGATAGAATGTAGGTTTAAAGCTACAATACAGTTTTTATTTTTAAATATGGTTTAAAAATGTTTTTATTCTTTACACAGTCGGGTTATTTTTGTGGAGATGCGTATAAAAATTTACATCTCACTAGTAATACTTTTTACTTTTTTCTGGTGGAACCGTCTTGATGTGTTGATTTCTAAAAGCTTTGCTTTTATGCAAATTCACATTTAATCATTATCCTTAAATGAATCTATGCGTGTGTCAAACACACTGTGGTTGGGATAGAAATCTGTAGTGATCTCGAAATTTCTACCCTACATCACATCCTAATCATCTTTTTTCCCCTTTGTAGGTCAAAACTTCCCCAGGACACCACAAAGCAACAAAATACGGTAAAAGTACAAGGTGATGTTAGCCTTTGAATGAACCGTTTATATAAGAGGACGTTTGCCACAGGGTGTATTTCTTCTACTCTGAGACCTATTTTATGTCTAAATTCATTTGGGGACATTACAGGTCACAGTGTCCATTGGTTTAGTACAGTTTCTGGTCATTGTGAAGCAACCTTAGCCTGTATGTACCATATTATATGCTCTGTAGCGTCTGGGTGTTGTGCACCGGCGTGGCTTCTTCACAACCTAATTTAGTTTACTTACTAACTTGCAAAAAGTAAATACTAAGGAAATTTTCCTTATATGTTTATAGTTTACATATATTTATTCTTTATATATATAAAAAAATAAAAACAACTAAGCTCAGAAGTCTGGCTGGTGTCAGGCATGGATTGAATGGGCACCTGTGAAGGGGGCCAGAAGCCTGTACCAGAAGTGAACTCAAGTGCGGGATGAAGTGCAGAGGCAGAATAGCTGAGCTATAGTAGTTTTTATTTACAATGGCTTAGGGAAAATGAGGAGACATAAAACCTAGGAACTTAGCGTGGCAAGATGTACAATATAGTGCTTGGTGGGGGAACGCTAGTGAAACCTAGAAACTTGGCTTAATACTTAAGGCAAAGAATCCTAGCATGGTAGTTGAAGGCAAATTCTCTTAAACGGAGACTGGTGGTGTGGTAATCGCGGAGCACACTAGAAGGATAGAGAGAGAAAAGGAATTAGTGGGTGCGCTGGTTGGGCCAGGGGTTATAGTGATTACTGGAATGGAGTGGCTTACTTGGGCAGGAGGGGGCTGAGACTCAGAGGTGGGAGGTAGAGGTCCAAGTGAACCAGCCTCCTAGATTGACATCAACAGATTGATGGTGCTCTAGGAGTGTGGCTGAGAATCCTGAGAGGGTTTGTGTCCAGAGTTCAGAAGGCCAACCTTAGTAATGATGTCATGGTGTAGATGGCCAGTACAGCTAGGAGAGAAGATGACAAGGTAAGCATAGAAGGAACTTGGCTCTTGAGCTAGCGTTTGAGCCTGTTACCAACTTAGGGGGGCTGACAAACTAGCGGTAAGGCAGCAGTGAAGCCGGCCATTAATACTCTCCATTGATTGCCCAGAATTAACTCCAGGTGTGCTGCCCAGGTGAGAGTATGTTAGGCCTGCTCCAAGGTGGGTACAGGAGGCAGGGATTCACATAGGCCACACCCAGCTGCTTACACAGACCATGACAGGCACCATCTATGTTGGTTTTTTTTTACAGCACCATGCACATCTTAATGAAGTAAATAGTGGTGCAACGGATCCAAAATCTCACGGTTCGGATCGGATCACGGTTTTAAGTCACGGATCGGATAAATTTTCGAATCAGCAAAAAAAGACAAATTTTACTCGCCATTTACTTATTTAGGTATTTTTTGCCTATTAAAAACCATTCAACTCAAGACTCGTTCCACACAATTATATAAAAACAAATTAAGGTGCAATATAGGGCAATACAGGGCTTTGTATCTACCACTCCACTGTGATATAACGAGCTGTCACAGTCACGAAGCTTTCCGTTGCCCTGGAGGTCCACCCATTTGTAGTTGGGCAACAGAAGATGCCTGGGACAGTTCAGCCATAACTTTAGACTTTTCCTGCTCATACATGCTTGGAACAATCTTGTCACTGAAGTGGACGCGCGACGAGCTATCATAGCGTGGCTCAAGCACGTTCATCACAGTTTAAACCCCTTGTTTTGCACAACAGAATGCGGCCTCCCATCTTCAGCTAAACACCCCAATAGCTTTTGTAATAGCTTTAGCCCGGTCAGATTGGGCAGCAAAGGGCTGCTTAAACGCCACAAACTCCTCTGCTCCTCCACCTGGACCGCTAGCGATGGCCATAACTATGGCTTGACAGACCGATCACGCGCACCATACACATACTTTTTTTCTTCTTTTTCGAATCTTCGGATCACGTGCGTGCCGAACCGTGGAGTGGGATCGGTCCGGATTACGGATCAACAGTGATCCGTTGCACCACTAGAAGTAAAGCATCTCATCAGCATACTATCAACCTCCTACTGATACTTGCATTATTTGTCAAACTTTGGAAAAGTTGTGGTGTTTTTTTTATTTTAGTCAAGACAAAAGCACATCTTGTGTCTATCAGAGGGGAGCGCACTCTTTGCCATGACGCCAGTTTTTTTCCCCCAGAATTTTCAATAATATTAAAGCATTTTCCCCCCGTTTAATTTGATTAATTGCTAGCCATCGGAAGAGAGTCTTCGTGTAAATTTGTCATGACCAACAAACATGACAGGATTAAAAGAAAAAAACAAACACCAATGCTGTCGTGGAGCATAGCGAAGCTCTGAAGAAGCCCAACCAGAAATCACCCAAAACCATCACAGGAAGCGCAGCCTGCTTTCCCGTTTGATCACTTTAACCATGACTAATGTCTCAGATTAGATATGGATGCAGAGCAAACGACCAAAGCGTTTGGGTTGGAAAAGACAGTATTAATTCACTGCGTTATTTATGAGCTATATATCTTTATTTTCTTCAGTAGCTCCAGCTAAACATATGGTGTGGTAAATTGAGGCGGCTGAGAGGAACAGGTGGTCAGTTTTTTACAGGAAAGTTTCTGTATATGAAAAAAGGGAGAAATAGAAAAGTGAGAGAAAAATAATCTAGAGGGACACTGGATGATTTTTTTGAACTACTAAATAAAGACAGAAACAAATGGACCCGTAAACAGAACTTAACTGATCAAACAGTGATCACTATTAGAGTTACAGTTAGTTATAATTAAAGTTAGGTTCACAAGTATATGTAACTTTTTGCCTTGTTATAGTGCCACAGTGGATTTTAAATCAAATGATCAAACTATGTGATTGAAGTGAACTTTCAGCTTAAATTCAAGGGCCTCAAAATGAATCGCACAATTGACTGACAAGCAGTTTCATGGCCAGGTGAAACCTATTCCCTTGTTATTTCATGACAGCGTAAGCAGATAAAAGATCTGGACTTGATTCCAAGAGTTGAACGTTGCATTTTGCAGAACTCTTAATCTGAGGTCCAAAGAGATGTTGGTGCAAGTGAAGGAGACCATCGTTAGACTGAAAAAAACTGGAGATGGGGACGAGGTGGACACGAAGGAGAGTTTGAAAGGGAGAATGACGGAGCACTGAGATTTAAACCGCACAGAGTGGAGACTGAACGAAGGCGGGCAAGAAGATAACTGAACTAGTTTAATAATTATAATATTCACTTTACCAGCGTTGGAAAGTGGTAGTGAAGTAAAGAACACACTAGCAGCCAAACACCCAGGAAAGAAGGCAGATGAATGATTACAGACCTTCCTTATTGAACTTACGGATAAGCTTCATTAAAATGGATGATCACGAATTATTTCCTTGGATAAGAAAACTCCTTTCACATCATCTAACCCAGACCTTCCCAAAGTGTGGGGCCCGCCCCCTAGGGGGGCCGCAGAGTCATTGCAGGGGGGGCGCAGCATGAAAAGGGGGAAAAAAAAAAAACAATGCTTGGACACTGCTAGCACAGGCGCCCACACAAACGCAAAGCAGGAGATGAAGCATCGCTGAATATGTTTCCAAACCAACTTCATTCTAAGCCAAAGACTAGAAAATATGGTGAAGCACATCTTCCCTTTGGTTTCACCAAAAGGGAAGATGGGTCTCCCCTACAGAATTGGTTTTCCCTGCGCTAGGCTCTTCATATCACGGACAAACAGTATCCCACATTCTTGATTTTTAGTTCACAAACACTTCTCATAATGACTAACTACTCCTGACATTTTGGAGGTGTTAGCTCTTTACAGAGTAAAGTTACAGTGGGCAGAGAGGCATTTTTTGAAAAATGTATTGATAGCAATGTTGAATATTATTACACAGGAAAAAAACAACTACATGTAAAATAATCACACCGTGACGCCTATGCCTTTCTAAATAGAGGGACAGTAACTGTGTGTGTTTAAGCCTGTAAAAACTGAAGATAGAGACAAAATACTGTTAATCTGACTATCTGCGGTTCTGCAATTCCTCTCATGTAAACAATAACGTGGCGCACAGCGTGACTTGAAAAAAGGCACATACCTTTGACGTTGCCTGACAAACTCTGTATTCCTCGTCCACATGTAAACGCAAAAAAGGAGTTTTAAAAATCTCAGTTTTAGGTGATTCGAAACGTGTGGGCGAAACAGCTGCGTTTTCAAAAATACCCGTGTAGGTGTGGACGTAGTGTAAAAGAGTTAGTAGTTTATTTTATTACTACCTGTAATTTTTTGCAGATTACTTGTATTTGCTTAATTGTTTACTAAATGTTTGAGGTGTGAAATAAACCGCAATGGAGCAAAATATGGGTGTGTGTGGTTGGAGGATGTGTTTGTGCGTGCGTGTGTGTGTGCGCGCACGGGGGGGGACATTTTTCTTGTAAAACAAAGGGGGGCCCAGCAGAAAAACTTTGGGAACCACTGATCTAACCAATTCAAGAACACTCTCAAGCAAATATAGTGGGTTTGCAAGATGCAAACCACTGGTTATACCCGAAGACTAACAAGGCGAGATTTGGCAGAAAACATCTAACAGAGCTATTAGCTCTGAAAAACAATCTTTGGACAGATGTAACCAAGGTGTACTTTTACAAAAATGATGTGAAGAGAGAAGTATGGTGAAAGAGAGAAACAGCTTTGTTAAATCCCTTGAATTAAACCTGAAAGTGTGCACTTCAGTCCGATCTTGTTTCAATTAGAATCCACTGGAATGGTGTACAGAGGCAAAACTACAAAAGCTCAGCTGTTGGACAAATATTCACAGATCTGACTCCATGTGTATCCATCCTGTATGTGTTCGCATACATGATGGATATGGGGAACCCTTTCCATCCTGTATGGGAACACTGGGAATTTCAGAGAATCTTGTCATGATCTTGTATACTCATTCATTAAGAGTCAATAAATCAGTCGTGTTTACTCTCATTAAAGCCTTTTGTTGATGGATTTCATGGCACGTTTTTGTGCACCGAGTAGAGGGAGGCCATAGTTCGCTAATAAGTAAACTCGTTACCACGCATGTACAGGATTGTTCCATTGAATAGAGACTTCTCTCTGAGGCATTGGTGTAGTGTTTCCTCATGAAGCTGCTTGTGGGGTGTTCACTCTACCCCATAAACAGTAACCCTCCACTTACCTTACAAGCAGCTATCCTTCAACTCTTTCTTTCTTTATCTCCTGTGAGTATCACGGCCCTGGGGCTCCCTTTTAAATGAGCAAATATCTTGTGATTACCCGCTAGAATTCTCTCCTCCTTTTTTTCCTTTTTAACTTCCTACTTCCTTCCTCAAAGATTGAAATTCCCTTAAAATAAGATTCTGCGCTCATGTGTTTTTGTCAACTTCTTCAATGTGTTGCTTCTGCTTTAATGAGACAAGACTACACTCTTTTGTTTCCTTAAAGCAGCTGAATGTTAAACAAAATAACGCTGATAAAATAGCGCTTAAAACAACAAGGGTACTACCGGCGCGGCGTGCAGCTTTGTTTTGCAAAAACAGCATGTTTCATTACCTCTCACTGTAGATTTTACACAAAGCAACAGTTGGCCGGCACATATGGCAGACAAAAACGTGGGCACTGTTGTGTGGCCCTGCTTCATTGTACACAGATGTTTGGCTAGAGTAGGGGAAAACATAACAGAAAAGGAATTTGGTATTAATTAAAATTTCCAGCTTCCTAGATTGACATCAACAGGAAATGTTGTACAATTGTTTCATCATTCCAATATAGCATTTGTAGGTTTGTTTTTTTAAATAAAGCATTTTATAACAGTTTCGTGTTTCCCAGGGCGAAAGCTAAAGCTAAGATATGCGATCACTGCTGTTTGTCTGATGTTAGCAAGACTGTGCTGAAAAGCTGTCAACCAAATATTTTGTGGGGCTTTTGGAAGGTGGTGTCTCTCCTTGGTTCAAACCTCCTGGTTGCCTCAGGACTTCCTGCGCCTCCCTCAGTTTCCCCCCGCAGCCTAAAGACACGCTTGTTATCTAAACTGGTGTTTCTTAATTGGCCTTGTAAATGTGAGAGTGTGTGGTTGTCTGTCTGTGTTATAGCCCTGTGATGAACCGGCGACCTTTACAGAGTGTCCCCCGCCTCTCATCCAGTGTCAGCAGGCATAGGCCTCAGCCAGTGGATGGATTGGAATCTCCTTGCTCCCTTCAGGGGTCAGCACGGAGGATCGTCTGCCTCCATCTCACCCTATCCCTTGCATGTTCTTCTGTCACACCAACCCTCTGCATGTCCTCCTTCACTACATCCATGAATCTTCTCTGTGGTCTTGAACACACCTTCCCCTCTTTCCTCCTCCTTTGTCTTCATGCAAGAGCAGATGTGTACCGCTCCCTGCATGGAAATCTCCTCCTGAATTGGTTTTTGCATCAAATGCTGTTTCTGAGACAACCTTTTCCATTTATCCAGGCTTGAGACTGGCACTAGGAGTACAGCAGCTTGTCCTGGCACAGACAACCAGCCCAACTGCCATGTTTGCTTGTGCTGCTGGCTTTAGGCTGCTCAGGAGTGACATTTCCCTAAATGACTACAAACTGGTGCCGGGCATTGTGCTTTACTTCCTGTATAGCTCCAATTTCCTCTGTGTATGGCAAAGCTGAAAGTGCATAAGCTTCCAGCATAACGTTCACCAACATCACCTCTTCCAAGTGGTAACATTCACAACAAGCCCTCTGAGCAAGCGTTGCAAATAAAACGTGAGAAATTACGAGTGCTGCGCATCAATCACATTGATTCTCCCGGCCTCATCATCCTGTATTAAGTCCTTTAGTATAATAATGTTGTCAGTGGATTTGGCGCAAGGTGTCTTCACGCTGCCAGTGTCAGTTCATTTAGACGCTCCCCCGGAGCCCTGGCAGCTATCATTGCTCATAACCACCGTGTCAGTCAAAAACAGGGGCAGAAACACAGCATCTTGCCCTGCGGAGGTGCTATCACGATGAAGGGAAGAAAGACGCCACATCTTGGTGAAAGGGTGTGTTAAATGTTGTTTCTATGAATATCAGATATGTGACTCGGGCAGAGGGAGGATTTAATGGAAGTAAACTACTTCTGACACTCTTGACTGGCAGTTTGCACTCCCACCGGCAGCCAGCGAATGCTCGCCCCTGGATCCCTCACTTGTCAAATGTTATTTTTGAGATAAGCACGCATGATTCGTGTTTTGATAGCAGAGTCTCAAATGTCACCTTGCGCTGATCATCAGAACTTAAAGTCCTTCCAATAACAATAGCAAGGACTGAGCGTCCCAAAATTGCTCGTGAATATGATTTTTTTTTTTTTTTTTTACAAAAAGAAAGAAACTGCCCTTGGTGTTGGTCCAGCTCAGCGGGGGAAGCTGCGCACTTTTCATTCCGGAGATCAAAAATGTCCATTTTTAGGCCAAATTCTTCATTCTAAATCTGTTTTTCCATTCGGTTTCCAGGTGCATGCAGTGTGAGACAGCGTTCGCTCTTCCCTCATCCTGCATTCAGAGGATGTATTTATCGACTGACAGTCAGAAAATAGGACACAGGAAAACATGTGCAGCCGGTACATTGTGGATTCTGGAAAGATACACGCATTTCCAGGGTTGTGTTCATCGCCACAGCTATCATGGAAGAGTCCCGTCTATCTTGATGGACCCGAGGTTACAATTTGCATGTATGGAACTATTTAATAAATGCATTTGATTGATTTGGTAGCAATCTTTTCCCCCATTCTATCTCCCTTCGGATTAGAAATGGAAATAAATCCTACTGCATATGCCATAAACCCATGCATTTATATGCTTCACATTTTTGCTCATGCAGATTGCAAAACCTCCGTCTTCTGCTCTTTGTGGCATCTTCCACTTCCATGTGAAACATCAGCCTCAACATGTGAGCGCTGAAGAAAATGATAGAACTAGCTTTTTTTTGTCATATCCATCAGAGATCAATTAGAAATGATTAGAGGTGGTTAATTGTTACGTTTTTTTTTATCTAGGAAAACAAATAAAGAGGCGTAAATCTAACATTATGCTCACACCTCCCCTTTTATCACAGTGTCTGCAAACAGGGGATTATAAGCTTTCATCAACAACTGCATTTTTTTAACAACTAATGGCCATTTAATTCCCCCAATAAAGTGAAGGTGAAAAAGTTTTAACAGCTTTTCCTTTCAATGATCATTTTCTGTGTTCCCTATTCCTCCCCATGTTCCACAACCCAATTAGGGCTGCGCAGAACTGTGCAATGTTTCCGAAAAGCCTTGAGCTGCACGATGGCTCTGAATGCCCAAGGTGTGTTATTATCTTGTATTAGTGCACCACCTGCCTTGCCATAATGATTAGGTAATTGGCTCAGTGCGTGTCTTGAAATAATAAAGAAAGGAGACGTTTTACTCTGATTAAGGAAAGAAAGCGGATCAAGTGAGTGAGAGCGAGGCCACCAAGACCCGCAAAACACATTTGCTGGTGTAAAGTCAGAGTCTATAAAAATTTAAATATAATAAAAATTCACTGCGAAGTTTAAGTCAGTGATTTGGGAGCAATAGATGTATCATTAAATAGCTATCAGGGATGCTGACTGGCTTCAGGAGGAAGGAAAGTGAACTTGAGACAGAAACTTTATACATAACGAAAAAAAATCAAATATCACAAAGAGAAATTAAACCAGCCACTTAGCGAGGCAACAGTGCTAATGGTGGTTAGCATTGTTGCCTCACAGCAAGAAGGTCAGTCTTTTCTGTGGGGAGTTTGCATGTTCTTCCGGTGTCTTTGTGGAGTCTTTTCCGCTACTTTGGCTTCCTCCCACAATCCAAAGACATGCGGTTAGTGGGGTTTGGCTGATTGGTGATTCCAAATTGCCCATAGGTCAAATCAAAATTAAATCAAAATTTATTTATATAGCACATTTAAAAACAACAATGTCGATCAAATTGCTTCACAAATTAGGAAATAAATAAGATAAGACAAATTTACCAAGCAGCAACACAAGACAAACTTAGAAGCCAACCAAATGATAGTCAAACTAACTTAAGTCAGAGCCAGGGTAAAAAGATGAGTCTTTAAGCGAGATTTAAAAGACTGAATAGATTCAGAAGAACGAAAGGCAATAGGGAGGGTGTTCCACAGTCTCAAACTCGCTGCCCGCGGGCCATTTGCGGCCCACGTCACCTCTACTTGCGGCCCGCATATTGATGTGATTTTTTTTTTTTTATTACTAAACGGAAAATGACAGCAGAGTGTTACAGGCATGGCCCTTTCAGACTGTAGCCTCATGGGCGGTTTAGTCCGTGCTGCAGGGAGAACGTGAGGGACCGCCCCTCCCTTTGTGTGTGTGTGAGCATGAGGAAGCGAGAAAAAGTAAAGTCAAAAGGTGCGAGGTGCTACCAAGCAGAAACGGGAGATGGAAGCATGTAAATATAAAAATAACGACTGCAGCCAAAAAGAGTGCCCAGTTGTAAATAAGCTATTAAGACTCGACTGTACACTGTGTTCGTGTTTTCCTCCGAAACAATAAAGTTCTGCTGGAGCAGCCTTTCAACGCCTCTTTCTGTCTCTCGCTAGCAAAGTTGACCCAGACAGTAAAGCCAGTTCTCGGCTACGAGCCCAACACGGAACCCAAAGTATTAACCAGAGGTCTCCTTACCACGGTTCGGAGCCGCGGACCTGGCCGAGGTTGCAAGAGAGTGCAAACATGTTGAGGGATTGGCTGTGTTAGTTCAGTGAGAGATTTATTTGGAAAGAAAACAATTTTCACTTGCAGTTGAAAACGAATGTGTACGCTTATGCTTGCATTTTTATTTTGTTAAATACAAACAACATTGTAGCAAAAGTGCTGCCACGCGTCTGGCCAGAAAGAGCTGTTTATTTGGTAGTTCAATGAAACTACTGTACTACACTGCTGAGTGACTGCCTTCTGCTTGTCAAATACATTTCATTGCAGTGTTGACCCTGTGCTAACTTGCACATGACAAATGAAACTGAAAGGCTTTTAGATAGTTAAGAGTGAAAAAAAAATTGCGTTCATGTTTGCAATTTTGTCTTGTTACACAATATTTGGAATTGAATGAAACAAACAAAACACTACCTTGTAGGAAATATTAATGGGTGTTTTTGTGTTTGTTTTTTTGTACTACTAAAGTGGTGCCAGAAGTGGCCTGTGGCTCATTTGAGTTTGAAACCCCTGGTCTAGGTGCTGCAATAGCAAAGGCACGATCACCTCTGGTTTTCAGCCTAGACTTAGGTTGCATTAAGAGCATCTGGTTTGAAGATCTTAGTGTTTTTTTTAGGATTATACAAATTGAGAGGTTCTGTTAAATAGCTAGGTGCGATATTGTTTAAGATTTTATAAGTGATAGGCTTGAATGTGAGCATGAATGGTTGTCTGTCTCTCTACGACAGACTGACAATCTGTCCAGAGTGTACCCCCACTCTCGCCCTATGGCTGCAGGATATGCTCCAGCCCCTGCACAACCCTGAATTGGATAGGCAGAAAAAGATGGATGGATAGATGGAAAATCATCAGCCTAAAAAAGCCAAATGTAAAAACTGTTATTCCAAGAACCTCAAAAGGCATCAGCGAAAAAAAAAGTCGTCTGGAGGCTGTATGCGATTGTATTGGTATTAGCATGATCTCAGTCAAAGAGCATTAGGTCTGTTAAAACTGGGTAGACTGCATTTTCACCCTGAATGATGTCCCTCCAATGCGTCTAGACTGGTTATATCCTTGATGATATTCTTGCATTTATTAGACAGATTTACATAAATCATATGAATCTTTTTCACAAGCATGGCCTCTAAATTGCAGACAGAATTTTCAAAGCCAATTACTGGTGGTGGTTGCTGCTGTTTTCCTCTAAAGTTTCACTGCATACAGAGCATGCATCGAAACACTTCATTATATATCAGTTCTTTCCCTGCCAGCACCAGAATTGTTTCCACTTTTGAGGCATATACATTGCACTGCAGGAAGGAAACGAATACCTGAAGACTGTGTCAAGGTAGACACACAGCCACCCTGCTATGCATTCGCACACAAATTTCCAACGCGAGGCCTTGCTCCTCAGAAAGCAGGACATTTTACTACATTTCCTTGACAATATGTTAGCAATTTGTAGCATGTCGGGATGAGATCGCTCCCACTGGGTGACTGATACGAGTAAAACTCTACATTTCAGAGAACTTAAAAGAACGCACACATTTTGCACTCAGAAGGAAAATGGTTACTGCTGCCAAACAGCTGATGTTTGCTTTACATAATACATAACATATTTAATTTGGACAAAGCTTTTACACTCTCAGGGTTGTCCTTTGATTTATCTAGTTCAATGGCATGCACATATTCTTTCTCTGTAACACAGATTTCTTATTTAACTTAATGTTATATTAAAATTTGAATATCCACTCTTATTATATTCTTTGTATGATGCACTTTACACCAGCATTGCCCTTTAAAACTATCCCAATAAGTACAGAAGGTGGCTACACAAGAAAGTAAAAATCCTTTGCCCTGTAATGAAAATACTGTAGGTAGTGCTGGATGTTTTACCGGCATTGTTACTTGTGCTCTTACACAGCTAATAGGACCTTATTAGATTTTAGACTCTTTCTAATTTTTTTTATTGCCTCGGGGTCAGTACATGTTGGTCTGCAGCTATCAACTTCACAGATTCATCAAAGTTCACCAAAATTAAACTTCAACAATCAAATTCATCGGTGATTTAATGTTATGCTACAGTCACACTGGGGAAAACTGTAGCTGCAATTACTGCAAGCGTGTGCAATGAACTTGTGACCTCATTGCATTTCGAATACTTGCTTCAAAGACGTGAAGCGGATCTGCCACCACTCGATAAACGGCAATAAGACGGAATCAGTCAGGTTGGCAATTACATGCAATTTGAGTGTGATAAATAAGTGAAAATCACAAGTCTGTTGCCATTTATCTACTTGCAGTCTGTCCAGCAGTAACTGAATAACATAGTTCTGAAGCAGAACTTCAGAAATCCATCAGCAAAGAGTTGCTGCAAGACGGTGATGTGACACAGTCTCTCTGCAGCCTGTTTCTGTTTAGTGACGTCAGCTTAAAACTATGCCAACCAAATGAGTTAAATCCTGTTATAAAGAGGTGAGTTGCAGATGAGTTACACAGTAGAGCTGTACACTACTGCCAATTTTGATATCATTCCAATAAAGTAAATACAAGGCCAATATTGAGAAGATACCAATACCGATTTTTTAACCTTTAAAGAATCGTCATAAGTTTTGCTAAATCCGAAGACATTTTAAAGACCACTAAATCTCTCTGAGTTATAATCTCCACAATAACTGGTTAACAACAAAACCCACCTTTTGGAAAATGAATCGTTTGAAGACCTTGAATCTAAACTTCTGTTGCTTAAATGCGCTTTAGCAGAAATGACAGTCAACACAAAAATGTTCACATATTTTCCATATTTCTTATTTCCAGTTGACTACATACTGAACTTAGAGGACAGAGATAAAGTATCTAACCTGCTTTGATAATATCAATTTGATACCAATGATATCAAAAATATTGATACCAATAACAAACACAGGTTGTCAGCATGTTGCAGTCAACAGACTGCAACATGCTGACAACCTGTGTTTGTTAATACAGTAGACAATCATTTACAAACCCTCACCAACCAGTCTGAGAGTGATTGCAGTAAATCCAAGTCAGATTTTTGGTGAAAAGCTTGAATCACTAAATGATTGAAAGAGGTTGAGGGTGTTACATGTTTGGTATCCAAAGGTTTTGTTACTTGCGATTTGTTGCTGAAAAAAACAACAAAAAAATCACCAAAACAAAAAGTCTATCTTTTCTCGTCGCAACAAGTTTGCCAGCCTGTTTTTACTATGATGTTTCTCAGTAATTATTCATACAAATCTGATTTAAAAAATGAAGTGAATTGTAATAATTTTGCTTGGCGTTAACAGATAGAATGACCAAAAGGATGATTTTGTTTATAGGTTTAATGCCATAGCGAGTTTATCTTGCAGTCATGCTAATGATCTATTCTCTTTCCACGGGTTAGCCTACTCGTGAATATTGCCATTTAGGATGTGAGCATGGGAGATATTCTGGTGTATTCTTTTGATTGAAAAGAGGAAGAAAATGTAATTTTAAGCAAACTGTGGCCAGAGGGGTAAATGAATGGTAATGGGGTTTTAAAATTACAAGTAAAATTGAACAGATTATTTAGTTAAGTAATAACATCCTTGCTCACAGACGGCCCAGCTTCTCTCACTGCCAGCAACCAATATGCAAAGAAATACACATCTCTCGTGTATTAGGTAATGCATCCCATGTGTTTAAAACAGACTGAATTTTCAATTATTTTGTCAAGATGCACTTATTCAGATGTACCTATGTTTTATTCAGTTCCTGCAATGTGCAGCGTTTATCAAATGGTTAACATAAATGGGATGTGCCAATTTTCAGTTTATATTTGCTGTGTTCTGAGGTGATGTGGGAGCAGTGATATGTCCAAGGATTTCATAAGCACCCATCTTAAACAGTGCTGGGGGGTTGCCTCTCATCCGTTGACTCTCTGGCCATCTCAGCTACAGTATTTGGGCTGGGGTGGTTGTTACTAGGATAAATAGTAAGG
Source organism: Rhamphochromis sp. 'chilingali' (assembly GCF_963969265.1). Lineage (NCBI taxonomy): Eukaryota > Metazoa > Chordata > Actinopteri > Cichliformes > Cichlidae > Rhamphochromis > Rhamphochromis sp. 'chilingali'. Next base: position 34,148,690 of record NC_137929.1, on the reverse strand, counting down.
GAGAGGTGGCTAATTGTAGAGCTTGCTCTGGGGAGTCCCCAGGCAGAGAAGATAACATGAGTGCTTCATCGGTGTCTTATCAATGAGTAATGACCTTGGCTGTCTTCCTTTGCACATGCACATACACAGAGGAACATGGCTGTGCACAAGCTCCCCGGATATAGAGTGACATCATCTCTAGGTAACCAAATAGATAAGTGGGAGTGGGTTTAGCGGTAAGGGGATTGGTTCCATTTTTAAGGTGCAGTGGGAGCCTAAGGAGAGTGGTGGTTAAGTTGTCCATTAGCACAGTTTGAAGATGGACTCCTGGGCTTTCAGAACCTTGCTTCAGCATAGAAAGTGAGATTGCTTGCTCTGTTAAAGTGGAGGAAAATATTTTTCCTAAAAGCCTATTGGATTTTTTTCTTCTCGGTCCCTCTGAAAAGAGGGTCACAGACAAAATATCTGTTTTACTGGAAATATAATTTTGAGATCAATAATTAATAGATGAATTTGGAGAACCAAAAAAAAAAAAAAAGCCCTCGGCATAATGTTCAGCACTGAAGCAAATAATGGTGGGGACAATTTACACCATCAGTTTGGTTTTCTCCATTTGTGTGTAATTATAGTGCAGCAACTGCGTTAGAAACCTCAACAAATAACAGAAAATGCACAGTGCTGCTGATTTGCTGTTTACTCCTGCATTCACTAATGTGTGATATTCTCAACATAGAACTGTTTTTGAACCTTAAAATACTAAATGAATATAATAAAATTAGCATGATTTTATCTGGAAGAGTCTTTGTGTCACGCAGTTGGAGAAATATTGATGAAAATCACTGTATGATTATTTGGGGTTTCTTTGCGTGACCTGGAAATACTTATTTTTAAAATTTATTTAATTTTTAATTCAAAAGTTTTATACTGAGTGGAGACTTGTGCCTCTGACTATAAGACAGTTACACATAAGACATAATACACAAACATAGGCTGATTTACGTAAACAAACGTAAAAAATCCTCGCATTAATGTGGAAGGATATCAAGTAGAGAGAGAAAATTTAATTAATAAAGTCACTCTCTATCCTACCAACAATTTTTTTTGTAGCATAAACTTAAAACATCATGGTTTATTGGGTTTGATAGACCTTTTTGCAAAAGTGCCCCTGCATCCTTACATCTTTGGAAGTCTGCACTCTTGAGTGTACTTGCAGAAGCAAGCTAGAAAATATGCACAAAGTTTAAGATGCTCACTCTAGACCAAAGCAATGATTCTGACTAAAACAGACCCCGCCCCCCCCCCCCCCCCCACCCCACCCCACCCCACACATCACATAGGTTGTTTTCTTAAAATATTATTTAATTAGTTATATACATGATAAAATGTATGTTTTTAATATTAAATTAGAGCAGGGGTGTCGACCTCCAGGCCTCAAGGGCCGGTGTCCTGCAGGTTTTAGATATTAGCCTGAGTCAACACACCTGAATTAAGTTCATTACATTACAGTAGTTCATTACCAGCCTTCGGGAGAACTTCAAGACATGTTGAGGAGGTAATTTAGCCATTTAAATCAGCTGTGTTGGATTAAGGACACATCTAAAACCTGCAGGACACCAGCCCTCGAAGCCTGCAGTTTGACACCTGTGAAGTATTGACACGTAAGTAATTATTTATTGATGCATTTATTTATCTAATTTTGTTACTTTTAGCTCTCGATATTTATCTACCATTGAGTTTCATTAATATTTTACTGGTATTTGTGAGTAACTACATTTTACATTTTATTTACAGCGTTCAACAGCATGGTTGAAGGAGGTGTTAGAGCCATCTAGCTGATCATTTTGGCTAGAGCAACCATAAAGTTTTATATTTTTCTAAGTAAAAACTTGACAATCAAAACATTTTCCAGAAAGCCCTGAATTCTAACTTGCTGATGACACTGTCTTGTCTTTGCCTTGAGGGGGCTGTTGGCATTGTTGAATTGAATCGTTATTGTTACCAAGCAAGTTGGGACGATAGTCGTACTGTTATCTCTAATTCAAAATATGAGCATCTAAGAGCATCTAAAGCTGTTTAAAACACAAACCGTACCAAAGCACAGACCAGAGCAGTGATAAATAATGAACATGCATTGGTTTACACATAGATAACCTAAACCGAAGTGGGTGGGGGTAAGAGCTCGGGGTGCTTATACCTTCAGTAGTGTTACAAGTCCACCTTGGCAGTTTTTCTCCTAACCCAGTTTCAAACAGAGTGTGTTTCACCTTGGAGCAAGCAAAGAGGCACTATTCAAATGGGGATAAAGTAGGCTGACAGTCGCTTTCCCCTGCAGATATGTCCTGCTTCAAAACTGAAACATCTCTCCCTCCTTGCACCCGGAGAATAAATAAAGAAATAAATCGACGACAAGCAGAAAAAGAAGAAATACTAGGCGCTGCTGCATCCTCCGGAGGATAACAAGAATAATGCCTTCATTTGCTGCAGGGCCTCCACTCTGCACCAAGTATAGACGTGGCTTTTATGGCTGTAGTATTTCTGATTGGCATCCTAGGACAGCCATTTGAATTATTTAATAGAGCTCCCATTCCCTTAGTGGAGTGAGAAAAAGAAATATGTTTGTGTTTGTGTGTGCGTGTGTGTGTGTGTGTTTGTGTTATTGGGTGTTTCTACGGTGCCTTGCTCTTTATTGTCTTTGCTTTGGCATTCTCTCAGGCTCAACTTAAGTCAAGTGAGGCTATTGTTTTAGCAAACAACTCAAATGTCAGTTTTTTTCTGAAGAAAAGTAACTAAAAAGTAAGTAAAACAAGGCGCTGATTCCGCAAAGCACCTAAAAAAAAAATCCTTGCAATATTTGTGATCTTCAAATTTAAATAAGCAATAACTCAAACGTTGAATGCGTTTATCATTCTCCCAACAGGTACACAGAGGTAAGTCAGTCAATCCAAAATCACAATGTAGAGCACAGGGAGGATATTGAAGGAATGTGGGCCTTGGGCTTTCACAAACCCGATCTATCTCCTGCAAGAGAATGAGAGAGAGAATGAAAAGAGATGAGTTAGTCTCTGTGGTGTAGTATCTCCCCAGAGCCTTGTGTGGGAAATGTGCAGGTGTTACGAGATCTCCTGCTCTCCTACACATCAACATTCTTCAGTTCACCTTCTCCCTGCCTTCACTGTTTTTTTGTCTCACCTCGACAGACTGCATTAAAGATTCTGAAAGAGTTGAAATAAAATTTGATAAACCACAGCAAGTCAGCAAATCGTACCTATTCCTGATAAATGGATGCATTGTGACTCAGCTAGACAACACGATAATCTCTTGTGGGGATATTCAGAGCATCAGGCAGGTTGCCTAAATGTGACTCAAATACAAAAGTACTTTGCTGTCTGGAGGACTGTTTAGATATGACCGTCAACAGCTGTACATGACCCATTTGACCAAGGCCTGCTGCAACCCTGCCACCGTTGCCTCTTACCCCCACCTCCCCCAAAACCTCCCGTCTTTATCAGGGCTGATCGCCTCAAGCCTGTCTGACCTTGGCGAGCAGATAAAATAGCAGACAGATAAGGAAGAAGGGGTTGGGGAATGAGCAGGAGAGACGAGAGCAAAGAGGAGTTGCTCTCGCTTGCCATCAGATGCATTTTTTCCTAAACTGTGGCTGTTTCAGAACCTCAATTTACATTCCTAGGGAAATCCTCTGGGAAGCTTTATGATAGATGAATAAGACTACTCTACCAGGGGGAGGAGATGAAGTCTGGGATGACCCGCTTTTGCAAATTTGGCCCCAGGGAGAAGGAAGAGGAAGCCAGGAAGCTTAAGCTTTTGCAGAGTGGATATCGCTATTCAGACTCTGCAGTGACATTAGAGTGCTAAATTTATCATTGTGTCATGTTTTGGATTATGAATAAGGCTTAATAAATGCAGCATGCCCAGTTGGGGGCTACTCCTTAAATAAACTAGATTATGTAAACTGTTGATGCAGTCTCCAGTCCAGAAATATCTGCATATATCAAGATAATATACCGGTGTTATATGTAGTACACACCATACTACGTGCTACTATAACCACATCCATATCATTGGTACCCTCCACAATAAGGGTAAGTCACAGACAGTAACCGATGAAAAGATTAGCTGTGCATAGGCTTGTGTCACCATACAGACGTTTTCAGGAATGGGGCTACAACTGCTGCATTTCTAATGTCAAGCCAATCCTAAACCAGAGACCATGTCAGATACATTTTAACTGGGCTAAAGAGAAAAAGAACTGGACAGTTGCTCATTGGGCCAAAGTTCTCTTTACCGATGAAAGTAAATGTGGCACTTTATTTAAAAATCAGGATCCTGAAGTCTGGAGGGAGATCTGAGAGGCATTGAACAACTCCACTGTCAACCTTCTGCACTCTATGATGATTTGCGGTGGCCTATCATCTGCTGGTGTTGGTGGTGGTTAGGCAACTGTGTTCTAAGCCAGCACAGCATTTACTAGAAGATTTATTTGCTAGCAGGCTCTATGGAGATAGCTAAATGCTAAAACTACGACCAAATATTTTGATGATTATGCTATGCTGTACTTGATTCACCAACCAGCTTACTTAACTTCATCAAGGGGAAGAGGAGAAAAACCAGAGACAAACATACAGATGAGCTGAAGGCCGAGTAAAAACCTTTATACAAGTTTACCTTTTCAAATGAAATTGGATTATAACACCCATATGCTGAAGCTGAAGTGATAGCTTTAACCGAAAACTAGCCATTGCAGTTTCTGAGCTACCTTATGCTGATATTATAATTGTTGTTTTCTATGTTGTTTTCTATGCTATCCAATAGCTTTACTTACATTTTTCTTCTTTTGAAATAGCAAGTAACGAAAGAAATACAGTGCCATATTTAACAGTAACATATTGGTCATTTGTAACTAACTAAACAAGAAGTTACTAAATTACCTGACATGCTAAACAAAAGCACTGTATTACAATGAAAACGTACTTTCAGTCCTCTAACACCCTGATCAGTAACTTAACAAAAAACCCCAGATCCCTCTCATAGTGAATTGTTTTTCGAGACATAAAATTGCACTCAGTTTGTTTCATCTTGTTATCTCTAGAATTGACTACTGCAACTCATTATTATTTGGCCTCACACAAAAATCTATCAACAAGCTCCAACGTGTCCAGAACTCTGCTGCCCGTATTATTACTAGGACTTCTTCTACCCACCACATCTCCCCAATCCTGAAGCAACTTCACTGGCTCCCGGTCAAATTTCGCATCCATTTTAAAATAATTCTGTATACATTCAAGGCTATTCATTCTCTCTCTCCACCGTACCTCTCTGACTTATTACAGATGAAGCTCCCATCCCGCTGCCTCAGATCTTCATCTTCTCTTTCTCTCTCTGTTCCCTCTGCTCGTCTGATCACAATGGGAGGGAGGGCCTTTAGCTGCTCTGCCCCTCGACTTTGGAATTCCCTACTCCCGGACCTCAGAAATATTAGTTCATTCTCTCTTTTTAAGTCCACCCTCAAAACTCATCTGTTTAAAATTGCCTATTCTTAAATTTCTGTATGTTTTAACTTTTATCTTCTATTTTTACCATTGTGTATATTTCCAGTTTTTATCTGTTGTACAGTGTCCTTGGGTGCTTTGAAAGGCGCTATTTAAATAAAATGTATTATTATTATTATTATTATTATTATCCCTATCCGGATATGTGTAATGCTACTTGTTATTGTGACACCGGCAGACAAGCAACTGTGACTTAAAGGAACCAACCTTTGATTATGACCAAAGATTATTAGTGATAGCGCAGTGGCAGTTTGTTCACAGCAGACTCTAATAACAAAACTGTGTGAGCCTCCATGCCCCCTCTTAGACACAGACTAACGAGAAGTGACCCTTAATTGTGTTGTTCTGTTATGGTGTCACGCGGTAAGCGAAGCCAGACGGAACGAAGGAGGCGCTTCCCTGCTTATTCACAAAGCCAATCAAAAATAACTAAATACATCTGCTGCTGGACGCCTATAAACTCAGGGCTATCAAAAAGTGAAAACTCCATTTCCACGGGTGGGATTGTTTACTGCCACAACAGTACAAGTAGTTCTGTCTGTCGTGGAAAAACAGCACTCCATATATATTATATTTAGAAACTAAACACATCAAGACAAGTGGTCAAAGTTTACTTGTCACAGACAACAAGTTTTCTTTATGTACAAGCATGAAAGGTTAGCCCAGTGTATGCCAGGGGGCTGAATTAGCTTTAAACAGTCTCACTGAGTTGATGCTGTAATTGCACTGCTCTAGAAAGTGTTGCCCCATGGCGATACCATTCAGCGCCTCCATTTCTTCCAATCCTGACAGCTGTATCTCAGTTCTGATTGGGCGGTTGCTTTGAGGAGTTCCTGACCTTTCAGATGGAGCCCATGTGGCCCGATTCAGTTGGCTGGTTTACATTCTGTCAAACATGAGTCTGTGAGGCACAGAAAACTCCAGAAAATGTCAAACAGTTGTGGCAGGTCTTTGCTGGCACTGTACTGTGATGTTATTCTGAAGAATCTTGGCAGAGGTTGACACTTGTCTTGCGGTTGACCGTAAGCACTCAGATTTGCATTTGCAAAGCGTTTGTTCAAATAAACAACATTTGATGTGGTTCACGAAGATCAAGTCTTCTAAAGAAGAAAACAGTTGTTCCTTCAGAAATGAAGCAAAAAACATCAGGGCCAGGAAGAGTATGTATATCCGACGCAACGATAAGGCTCGACAAAGGGAATAGATGTCGCACAGGACACTCTCTAAGCCAGTGAGAGCTCCAATTAGTAAGTTAATTACTCTATTATTAATACTTTATTTGTGATTCATGGAGCTGACTGCGGGCCTGACACTTGCATTTCATTATGTTTGATTTGTGGAGATGAGAGTCTTGCCTCAGACTGCCATCATGTAACAGAAACCAGCCGGATAGAAAAGTTTGTGCATTCATTAAACTGAGGTTTGGTAAATGTTTAATGAGCATAAACATTAAACCTGCTATACCTGTAATTATGAGCTTGTTAACAAATTGATGAATACTTTTGGAAAAACAGCTGAATATTTATTAATGCATATGGCAGAATTTTGTAGAATAGTAGCTTATATCTGTGTATTCACATTATATTTATGGTTTTGCATTGCTACTCAAAATTATCTGTCATTAATTTTTTTTAACTTTATTTATTTTATTTACACTCCAAAGAGGCAGATATCCTTATTAAGTGCTTGAGAAATAGTTATTTAGCCTTTGTGAAAGTTTTTCTTTCTTTGGACTTTCTCTCTCTAGGGATGGGTGGATGGATGGATGGATGGATGGATGGATGGATGGGTGGGTGGGTGGATGGATGGATGGGTGGGTGGATGGATGGATAGAGGATAGATGGATAGATAGAGTTGGTTAGTTAGCACCATTGAACACACAATGGAACATGATCAGTCATGGATTGGCCTCCCCAGGTCTCAGACCTCAACATTATTGGAGCAGTGTGAGATCATCTCCACAGAGGACAGAACAAAAGGCAGCCAACATCCAAAGAAGAGCATTGAATGACCTTTAGGAATGGCCTGCAACACGATTCCTGAAGACTAGTTCAAGAAATGACAAGAAAGAGTTCTGGCTGTACTAAAGAATAAAGGTGGTCATACCAGATATTGGTTTTAAACTCTTTAGAACTGTACAAACTCTGCTTTTGCCTGGCATACTGTATTTGCCCGTATATCTGCACCTATTTCACATTTTCATAGGAAAATATGAAGAAACGAGATGCTGCTCAAGACTCTTACACAGTACTTTATGAATTTCACGACATCATAAAGTTTCACCACATCCCATTTAAAAATAAAACAGACAGAGAGGACGTGTTACATAAGCATCCACAGCGCCCATCTTTGCCCCAGCTGCTTGTGTCAATCTTTTACCACATTTTCATTTTTTCTTTCCTGAGATCTGAGGAAGTCTAACCATGTAAAGTTGGTATGTTTATACAAAAGAAAGTTTTCAATGAAGAAGCCTGGGTTTCAGCAAAGCATGACTCAGGCCTGCTCATTCTCCCAGCAGATATGTTTTTAATCTTCTTTCTAATTCAGGTACATGAGCACAAACATGAGAAAAATGTAGTTTGCACCTTGCCCCTTGTGTTGGTAAAAATGAAGTATATCCCGTCTCCTGCCACCCAGTCACCTACTGCATTACAAGAAGCCTGCTCACCATATGAGTCATGCGCTAGCATCTTAGATGCCAAACTGTGTGTGTACTTGAACGGTGTGCGGTTGTCGATGCATTCAGCTGCTAACCTCTGCTGCCCACCCGTGCAGGTATTAAAGCCCATTAACGCACACATACTCCGACAAACAAACGCACATCCACAAACACACCCAGGTGCATTGTTCAACGGATTAAAGCACTGGGGATGGCATTCCAAAACCCTGCATGAGCATCCTTCTAACATCTCCCATTGGCCAGCATCCAAAAACGGTTAAACAACAAATTCTTTTTAATTAAGTGGCATAATTAGCATTCTACATGTTAAAGTGACATTTCCCATCTCTGCCTGTAGTGCAAGTGTCCGGGCTCCATCTTCCCCTAATTTCAGCATTAATAACACGGCATGATGTCATCTACTTAGCTTATGTCCAGCCGGAGGTGCTTGGCACCCCCTGTGCCTGTTGTTATGGCAATTAATCTACCCTGGGTTGTAAGGGAGAGAAGGCGGGCCAGGGTGGAATGAGCGGGGACCCTGTCTGATAACAGACAAGGTGATAATTACCTTTGTGTTACGGAGGAGAAAGGGCAGGGGCAGTCAAGGGCACCACCACGGCCCACTATGGTAAATCTCTCACCGCACTCTCACCGCACTTAAAGGTGAGCACAGCAAACACAGTCTGTGTTTGGCTTCTCTGTTTGCTGGGCAGGTGATTGATGGGGTGATCTATGTGTTTTCAGTCTTTGCCCGTGTGCGTCTGTGTCTGCATGCACGGACAGCTTTGCTTGTTTGCGTTCATACAGTATTGGCTCTGCCATGTTATCTTGTGTGCAGGATAAACTAAATGTGTTTTTCTTGTAAACACCATTTCAGCTTTTCTAATTATAGATGCACATCAGTTGACTCAGGGCATCAGTTGTCTGGTGGCCAGAACACATAGTGATACAGGATTTTGATAAGGACTTGTTGATAGCGCTAAAAGTTAGGAACACATCAAGATGCTGAATTTGTGTCGTCATTTATCTTCTGCATCAAAGAGTCAAAGACAGATATTTATAAATAATCTTTACCAGCAGATAGAAAATGGATGGGTTTTAGATTTTCAATGAACTCTACATGTAATTTTCTTTTGATTGAAGGATAAAACTTTCAGTAAAAATAAAATATCTAAAGAAAAACGTGACCCCTTGTCAAAAAATAAATGAAACATTAATTTTCACGTGAAATTGCCAATTAAAATTAAACATTTTACATGAAAGTATGTACCAAGAAGTGAGTTTGTGGCAAAATGATGCATATTCAAAGGGAAGAATATAACTGTTATTTGTGTGGTTTTGTTATTAAATGGCCTTTTTTTCTCTTCCTTATTATCTTCCCGAATAACTCAGAAGGCCAGTGAACTGTGGGCGTACTGCTTGGTAGCAATTCTAATCATTACAAGAAAATGTACTTTGTATAATACGTGCTCTGTGAATGGCTTACGGAAGCCAAGGCTAATACATTCAGAGCTTCTTTTTCAGTCACTGTAGCTGTCATTTCCAGTAAGATCTTGTGTCAAAAGAAACCTCAGGGACACATTACACTAGTAGAATTCAGCTCAAGAGCCCTTGAGTTTGATGTTAATACCCTTGGGTGAACCTGGGACCATTTTTGGTCCCGAGGACCACAAAAGGATGGATTTTTGAGGTTCTAGGGTTAAGAGTGCTTATTCACATTATTTTATTCTTTGTTGGCTGCTTGTTTTTATGTACACCCCACACTACTGCTGATAGAGCATGTAGTCAACACTAATCACTTAAACTAGGTTAGTCGGATAAGAAGACAAGACGTGAAGACAAGTTAGATGACAAACACAAGACAAGTTGGCCTTTAAAGTTGCACATGCTACATACCAAAAACAAATAAATAATAATTGTTTTTCTCTTTGGGGAGGGTTTCTTTGCGGTGTTTTTAGCATCCCTTGGGCTCTGCATCACTTTAATGCGCTCACCAGCCACAGGTAAAGTGGTCCAACTGCTAATTAGCCAATTATGTCAGAGATGACCTGCTGAAGGTCAACCTGTGCATCAGAATGTGGAAGAAAGGTAATCTAAGGACCATGGTTGTTGCTGGCAGACAGCTTGGAGGATTTCAGAAACTGCGGATCTTCTGCGGATTTTCCCACATAACCATCTCTGAGGGATTACAGAGAATGGTTAGAAAAAATAAAATTTCCAGTGATCAGCATATTTTTGGCAGAAAAAAAAATCAAAAACAGAATACCCACACTGCTTCGAACTGATAACAAGGCAACACTAACTCAAATAAGCACTCACTGCTGCCCAGGTAGTGAAGAGCATCTATAATTGCACAGCATGTCGAACCTTGAAGCAGATTGGCTACAGTAGCAGAAGACCACACCAGGTGCAAATTCTGTCAGCAAAGAACAGGAAACTGAGGGCGCAATTTCCACAGGATTATAAAAAATGGACAACAGAAGGTTGGAAAAATGTTGCCTCCTCTGATGAGTCTCAATTTCTCTTATGAGATTTGGGTGGGAGTGTCAGTAATGATGTAGGGGTTAATTTATTAGCACACTTTTGGGCCCTTACTACAAACTGAGCATTGTGTAAACCCTACAGCCACAACTGTCACTGATGATGTCCATCCCTTTATGACCACAGCGTGTCCACCTTCTGATGGCTGCTTCCAACAGGAAAGCACACCATGTCACAAAGTTCAGATCATCTCAAACTGTTTCCTTAACATGACAATGTTCTTAAATATTGTACTCAAATGGCATCCACAGTCACCAGATCTCAGTTAAATACAGCACCTTTGGGATGTGGTGGATGGATGTGGAGTCAACAAATCTGCAGCCAGTGTGTGATGCTATCATGTCAACATGAACCAGAATCTCTGAGGAATGTTTTAGTGCCATGAAAAAGGAAAGCAAGAAAGGGAAGCTTCATGAGACACTATATGATTAGCAAGGTGTACAATAATATCATTCTGGTTGGGAGAATGTGGCATTTTTATGTTTCTATAGCAAACAAAAAAACTATAAAACTGTAATATAATTTTATGCTTTGCATAAATTACACAAGTACATTGTGGCATGCTACAGTGACAGTGATGCTTGTAGCTGTTTTTTAACCCACCGAGACAGCCAATTTGCTTTTAGTCTTGATGATGGCTATTAATCTTCTTGTCAAATATTCGCAAAGTAAACATAATAATGCATTTTCCAAAATGTCAAAATGCTGATTTAAATATTCATATCTGAAGGACTTTTCAAACAAACCATCGCTGTTCACAGCTGAAGCCTCCAGGACTGAGGCCCTGATAAATCTGAGCACCCTGTAGTGAAGTTCTTACATTCAGTTATACAAATGGTAGACAGAATATTGTCTTTATCTAAATTGTTGAAAAAGTCACAAAGAATTGCAGCAGTCATACATGGTTGTGATACACTGTATACATTTTGCGCTGTGGGATTTTGTTTAAGTCAAACTACATATGGCGAAACTGAATATGTCATGCATTAACCTACCGAGACAGTATCAGCATATGTGTGAGTCAATAAAAGAAAGTCTTGTTTTGTCAGTCTGTCGCTGACTGTCTCCAGTCAAACACGCCACGTCTGACATTTGCTTCTGTCCAGTTATTTGCCAAGATATGGAGCAGAGGAATGACTTCCTTTGTTCCCCAGTAGGTCAAGCATTATGGGACACAAATATATATTTCTTGCAGCTGTACATTTTCTCTCTGATTTGAATAGAAGAGAAAAAAACAGCAATGGCTGTTCACTTTTTTTTTCACTGGTGTTGGTACAGTCATGTATCCCAACAAATATCACCACAGAATTCACAAAGCCTCTTATATCAGCACTTACTCTCTGAATAAACACTAGTTCCATTGGCAGTCCATACTATAATACTGCCTCTACTAAATGTAACAGGTGATGTGGAACTGTGCCGCCGCTTTTTGGCGTTCCTGTCTTTTATTGTGACCAGTAGTTTGCACCTTGTTATAAAAGCACTGTTTGTAAATTCATAAAGGTATTTATTGTAACAGTAATAGTTAAAATATCCTTTACTTGACACGGTGTTTTGAATGGGATTTTCGTAATCAAGTAAAGAATTGTAAATTTCTTTGGTGATCTTCTGTGGTCATTCATTCATTCCTTCTAAGATAAACCAGATTTTTGATTTGGTCACTTCTAAACATTCTCTGATAGGTTTATTTTCTTGTTTTTCAGTCTAATGGTGGCCGTATCACTTGCATCAGCACCTCTCTGACCTCATATTGAGAGTTCCAGTAAACAACAGTCAAGTGCAAATTCAGCACTTGGAATTAAACCCAGATCTGCCAAATTGTTACGAAATAACAACGGCGAGATCCGCACCTGGACGTAGAACTGTTTGTCAGTTAATTCTCCAATTAGTCTTGACCCTATAAAAATCAGGGACTATGTCTAAAAATGGCTATATTGCAACCCCTTGAATAAAGGTGTCTGCACTTCAATCGCATCTTGGTTGTTTGATTCAAACTCAAACAAGTAAAATTCTGCCTGGTCATACATGTGGCTCGTCCTATTAGAGTGTGTCTGAGTGTGTGCAACTCTTTCCAACTCCAACGTTTGCTGGTGTGTGTGAGTTTGCTGCTGTGACAGGTGGAGACGGCTGATTGGCTGGTTTGAGGATGCTGTTGTCTACGGATTGTATCACTGGATGGACACCGCCTCTTAACCTCCAGCTGACAGCCACCTTGCTCCTCTCGTTTTCTCCTGTGCACCCAGCAAAGAGCTGATAGGTAGTTTGCTACTGGCACTGAGTGTTTGTGTGAGAAGCCTCATTAAAAGCTGTGATGAGATTCTTGGATATATTCCGATATCTCTGTTCTGAGCTTAGAGCCTTGTGTAAATAATCCTTGCAAACACTGCAAATACTTACACACTGTATATATTGGGCACTTTGTTACAGTTTAGTATGAGTGAGAAGCTTTGTTTGTTGGAACCCTTTTGCTTTTGTTTATTGATTAGGAGGATACTTTAGAGAAGTCCCTTGTTTTCTTTTTATTTTTGGTTAGGGAAAATTAGGGCCCATTAGAAACGTGTTGTTTGTTGTCTTGGCATTGCTCACCTCGTTGCAGCTCAGCATCTTAGACTGTTTGGTGTGCCGTCTTTTTCTCCGGAGTGATAGAAGTGTGGAGGCGCGCCTCATGTTATGCCTAGGTTACCCCCAGGCCACTTTCTTGAGTCTTTTCTTTTCCTCAATTAAGTAATGCAACACTATGTGATCAAACTACTCATCTCTAAATGAAATCTGTGTTTGTACAAAGGATATAAATGTGCTTGTTTGTATGTATTGGGAGGAAAAAAGCCTAGTGAGCGAGCAAAAGAGATGAGTTGCTACGCATGTTGGCTCTGTTAGTCAGGAATTGATCGGCTGCATGCATTAGCAGATTGCCTATTGATGAGTTGGGAGATTTATAATGCTCTGATTGATGTTAGCAATCTAGGAGTATAAATAAATGAATATGTGCTTGCCCTGGTAGGTGATGGCAGTAAAGCCTTGATTTGCAAGCTCATCTCCAATCACCAATGTCACATTTAGTATGCCCTCATCACTGGGCATCACTGGCACATAATGTACACAGCGAAATGTGATGTCAGGCATACTGACAGGACAACATGTAACTTGGTGCTCTCATTCTTTCATTCAGTATAAAACCTTTAGAAATAAAGGTTGAATGAAGAAAAAAATTAGCTTTAGTGGGAACTACACTTGTTTGACCATGAGCTAAGTGAAAATGTGACAGGTCTATAAATCACTGATGTTCAAATCCATTTAAAAAGTAAAGAGAAAAGATTCCTTCAGCTTTTTTTTTTAATCTCTATTTTAAACTTACGCTATGCTAAAATTGTAAGTCTCTATAGCTATGCAAATATGTAACACACCTTAGGTGCATTTTGGGCTTATTCAAAAGTAAACTTTGTTTTCATTTGCCAGATGTGTTTTAATATCATTTTACTAGGGCTATGGTTTAATAAGTACATTTATAAACTGTGAATTACGCTTGCATTACCTGTAGTGTTTTGGCATTAAAATGTTGCTGTGTAATGTGGCAGGGATTGCTGCAATATCACAACAACTGGAGGGTTAAAAAGAGTCAGTCTAAGGAGCTTGGAAAGAAAAGCATCTGGACTTCTTTAAGGAGTCAGTATTTTCATAAGAAAATAATAACAATTTTAAAGCTACATTATGAAAATGGCTCTGCAAATAGAGAGAATACACCAATTCAAATATGATATTAGCACAGTTTATTGAAGCCATTCAAGAGCCACAGTGGAGTAAAGTAAGTCTGTGACGTCACTCCAATACCATTTGGCATCTTCTTCACTTCGTCAGATTGGCAACCAGTCTAGAGTTTACCCCCCCCCCCCCCCCCCCCTCTCTCGCCCTATGGTAGCTGGGATGGGCTCCAGTCTCCCCACAACCTCCATAACAACAAGCAGAAAGGAATGGATGGATGGATGGATGGATGGATGGATGGATAGATGGATGGATGGATTTTCTTTTCTATGCTTCCGAAGCACATTTTTGGCTTTGCGAGGGACAGACCTAAATACCTATTAGATCATCTGGCAGAGTATTCAACCTAACCCCCAAAGCCAACCCTAAGCGTGTGAGTGTGAATCTTCAGAGACTGCTGATGATGCAGATGTTGGAACGCACTTGCAGCAAAACCTCCAGAGCCTTTCGCCTAAAGGATGGATCGTTTTGTTTAAGCCTCCAAGGAAATTGGTTTGACCATCAGTCTGAAAAATACCAGTGTTATGGGGCAAGATGTCAGGCACCACAAGTAATGATTATTGACAACCATGAAATGTAGGCTGTCCATCAGTTCACTGACATGGACTCCATTTAGTCAAAATCCATTGGGAAGGCCACAACGGCCGACTCACTACATACATCTGGGAGACAACTAAAGTAACAACCAAGATGATTATCAACCATGCTTGTGTCATCAGCACACCCTTGTATCCAGGATGTACACTTTGCTCAGGCAATGCAGGATGTGCTGGCTTGGTCATGTCTGCCAAGCATAGCTGGACTGGCCATCGGGCATACCGGGCATTTGCCCGGTGGGCCGCTGGCGATTTTTTTCTTTTTATGGGCCGATGGATTTTTTTTTTCTAGGAAGGGTATATATAATGAAAGGTGTTGGATTGGCCAATTGGTCATGATCGACTCTGGGCTGGACCAAATACAGCCGAGGAGGCCGGATGCACCCTCCCCCTTGTTTAGCAATCACGTGATTTTCGCGCATTGCATGTCGGGAACTCGTGGCAAAACAATCCAAGTACCGCATCAAATGCAAGCATTTGCAGCACCGCAAAACGTTCATTCTCCGGTTCCAATACCTTCTTGTTTTTTCTTTGCCGCACAAAAAAGGAATGTACAAAACAAAAGGAGAACAATACCGGTCCGTACAAAGACAGACTCGACGAAAAGACAAAGAAAAGATACAAGGAAAAATCAAAGGAGTGAAAGGGTCAGACCCTTACGAGCACACAGAGGGACAAAAGTCGTTAGCATGATGCCCAACTTTCACCACGCGCAGATTTATTATTATACGGTTCTTGGAGTGAGTGCATACACTCATGAAGTTTAGTAACTTCAGGTCACTGCAACAAGCCCAGGTACAGTTTACCGACGGATGGGTACAGGACCTTGAAATGCACCGTGTAGAACGACAGACTATCGTACGAACAAAGGTAAGTTTACCAGTCTCACAAATCGTCTTCATAAATACACATTCGTTAACCGTTTATTAATAGGACCTTTGAGCTCAACGGTAATTAATTAGTAGTGGAAATAATTTCTGGTAGCATTACAGAAATGTAGCAGTGACAATAATATTGTATGTTGTAATCGCACTGGACAATTAGTGATACAAAACAACTGTTTTATCCTGTGAATAAAAGTATATGTTTTTGTCAATGTACCATAATAACAGAAGCGAAACACAATATTGTGTCAGGACAATTCACTATTTATGCACAATAGATAAAGGAGCATAGCGCAACAATTTCTGTTCAGCGCCAGACTTGCTTGTAACCTATATCACCAATTATGTTAAGAAAAATGACGCATTAACTACTACAAAACTCTGACCTTTGTGGGAATGCTTGGAGCAGACTAACATGTGAGCTGGAGTGTTCTGAGACGTTATATTTGGTATA
Organism: Rhamphochromis sp. 'chilingali'; assembly: GCF_963969265.1. Lineage (NCBI taxonomy): Eukaryota > Metazoa > Chordata > Actinopteri > Cichliformes > Cichlidae > Rhamphochromis > Rhamphochromis sp. 'chilingali'. The sequence goes on along the minus strand of NC_137929.1, from coordinate 34,132,251 downwards.
TCCAGACCATCCGTCGGCTCTTACTTCGGAAACATGGCTTAAAAAATTTCTCTTCAACGACGTAATCCGATAAAAGAAAAAAGATCTCTTTACCCGTCGGCTTCCCGTGGCTGTCATGCGACCGGCTATTGCAGTTAATAATACAACAGCTTCTTGCCATTTTTTGGGTTTCTTTTTATCGCTGTGTAACTGAGTTCAATTGAAAGCCTGCGTGCGGTAGTACCTCTTGCCACAAGTTCCCAGAATCCTTTGCGGTTTTACCCCTGAATGACGTCACATTTTCAATCTTTATCCTGGTGGGCCGGTCTCTAATCAAAATGCCCGGGCCGATTTTTTGTCCCAGTCCAGCCTTGCTGCCAAGTGGACGATTCTGATAGCAAGAGAACAGCAGGCCACCCAAAGATGTGCTACAGGGACATCTGCAAATTGGACCACGAATGCCCAAGTGATCAACACTGAGTGCTGTGAAGGCCTCTCAGCCAATGGCCCAAAGTGGTGAATCACATTGAAGATCACCTCAAGTCAGTAGAAAGCAGTAGACGACAAGCATGCCCATGAAAGGAATGGTCCTCTCTTGCATTGATCTCATCAATAATGACACTATAACAACAACAGAACCCGAAATAACTGCGGCAAAGGAAATTAGAGTAAAGGTGTTTTTTTTGAAAAGCCAAGAGAGCAAAGCTTAAGTTGAAATCATGCTTATCTTATTAAGATTTTGAAGATCTTGTGAGTCAATGACACAACTTTGTCAAAATGTGCATACTGTTTTTCCTTTAATTCATCCTCATTTTCATTTCTTAATTATACCCAATGTGAAATTCGCTCATTCTGTCAAAAAAAATTACTTATAGCAAAGAAACAAATTTAATGTGATCCTTTAGCCGATCTCAAGATGAGTAGAAAGACAGTATATCAGGGTACCCTAATCTCATACAGTTCTGTATCTGAGTTGCAAAGATACTCCATGAATGCCCTAGAATTTAACCTTAACTGTGAAATCATTGACTGTGGGGGAAATCCTGTGATAGTGTGGCTTCTTTGACCTCCACCATCCAAACTCACAAACTCTCTCCATCTGCCCCCATTGGCTCTCAACCTTTGACTCTCCCTTCGAGTTATACCAATGGAGTCTAATCACACATAGCTGAGATTAGCAGTTAGAAGTTAGAAAAACACTTCTGCAACTAGTATAAAATTGATATGACTTTATCCACTGACTGCACATCATGAATACAAACTAGTATCTGAGTACATTATTTATCTGCTTAGAAGGACACCTTTTTGCACTTGCCTCTTAACCCATCTCCAATTTCCTTTTTGATTTTTGATGGGAAGATAGTTACCTGTGGTTAGGTGACTGTTAAGTAGCTTATCGTCTCAACCAGTTTTTATTTTCTTATTGAATATGTAGTGTAACCGACATAACAGTAAAGCTCACTGTGTAACATATTTATTCATACCAATGTAGAGATTATAATTCTCTCCATATGCCTGCAAAACAAACAGAGCCCAGCACACAAGATAGACTGTTGTATAGAACCATCACTAAAGTCATCTTTGGAAGGTGGAAACAGGCAAGTACTTACAAACAATGCTTTCTAACAAGACCTAATTTTTACCAGTTGGATTAAAAATGGATTAAAAAAGTCATTTTGAAAACTAGCACACAGTTGATTTTTATTTATACATGTGATGAGTCTGCCCTTCCCTGAGCCAGGTTCTGCCGGAGGTTCCCTGTTGTTAAAAGGGAGTTTTGTCTTCCCACTGTCGCCAACTACAAAGATACTATTGTAATATCTTTGCATTATAATATGAAGTGCCTTGGGGCACCTGCTGTCATGTGGAGCTATGTAAAAAAAATTAATTGAATTAAACAGAAATACATACAGTGGGGCAAAAAAGTATTTAGTCAGCCACCGATTGTGCTAGTTCCCCCACCTAAAATGATGACAGAGGTCAGTAATTTGCACCAGAGGTACACTGCAACTGTGAGAGACAGAATGTGAAAAAAAAATCCATGAATCCACATGGTAGGATTTGTAAAGAATTTATTCGTAAATCAGGGTGGAGAATAAGTATTTGGTCAATAACAAAAATACAACTCAATACTTTGTAACATAACCTTTGTTGGCAATAACAGAGGTCAAACGTTTACTATAGGTCTTTACCAGGTTTGCACACACAGTAGCTGGTATTTTGGCCCATTCCTCCATGCAGATCTTCTCGAGAGCAGTGATGTTTTGGGGCTGTCGCCGAGCAACACGGACTTTCAACTCCCGCCACAGATTTTCTATGGGGTTGAGGTCTGGAGACTGGCTAGGCCACTCCAGGACTTTCAAATGCTTCTTACGGAGCCACTCCTTTGTTGCCCGGGCGGTGTGTTTTGGATCATTGTCATGTTGGAAGACCCAGCCTCGTCCTGTCCCCTTGGCAGAAAAACAGCCCCATAGCATGATGTTTCCACCCCCATGCTTCACAGTAGGTATGGTGTTCTTGGGATGCAACTCAGTATTCTTCTTCCTCCAAACACGACGAGTTGAGTTTATACCAAAAAGTTCTACTTTGGTTTCATCTGACCACATGACATTCTCCCAATCCTCTGCTGTATCATCCATGTGCTCTCTGGCAAACTTCAGACGGGCCTGGACATGCACTGGCTTCAGCAGCGGAACACGTCTGGCACTGCGGGATTTGATTCCCTGCCGTTGTAGTGTGTTACTGATGGTGACCTTTGTTACTTTGGTCCCAGCTCTCTGCAGGTCATTCACCAGGTCCCCCCGTGTGGTTCTGGGATCTTTGCTCACCGTTCTCATGATCATTTTGACCCCACGGGATGAGATCTTGCGTGGAGCCCCAGATCGCGGGAGATTATCAGTGGTCTTGTATGTCTTCCATTTTCTGATGATTGCTCCCACAGTTGATTTTTTCACACCAAGCTGCTTGCCTATTGTAGATTCACTCTTCCCAGTCTGGTGCAGGTCTACAATACTTTTCCTGGTGTCCTTCGAAAGCTCTTTGGTCTTGGCCATGGCGGAGTTTGGAGTCTGACTGTTTGAGGCTGTGGACAGGTGTCTTTTATACAGATGATGAGTTCAAACAGGTGCCATTCATACAGGTAACGAGTAGGGGACAGAAAAGCTTCTTACAGAAGATGTTACAGGTCTGTGAGAGCCAGAGATTTTCCTTGTTTAAGGTGACCAAATACTTATTTTCCACCCTAATTTACGAATAAATTCTTTACAAATCCTACCATGTGGATTCATGGATTTTTTTTTCACATTCTGTCTCTCACAGTTGAAGTGTACCTCTGGTGCAAATTACTGACCTCTGTCATCATTTTAAGTGGGGGAACTTGCACAATCGGTGGCTGACTAAATACTTTTTTGCCCCACTGTACCAACATACTGGCCAGATGGAGCTGACTAGTCCAGACTGACTATTATGGTTTAAATAGGTTCCATAGGTCAATGTCCAGCAATCACTTGTGATCTCACAAATTCCCTGCATTTTCGTATGGTCAAATGAATATCCTGCCTGCTTGAAGTGCTAACTATACACAAGAATAAATGGTTAATTTTAAAGTATGCGTGTGACTTTTACTCTTTTTTTAATCTTAAATACTTATATCACTTAGTAATATTTTTTGCCACACCCAAATTGCTTTTTTGATGATGCTGTATTTCAAAGGCGTAGTGTGTGTGTTTGTGTCTGGGTGTGTGTTTCAATACCATTGAATCACAGATATAAAAATAATCAATTGCATTCAGTAAAAATTCTGTAATGTGCACGTTGGTAACATACATCTATTGATTTAACATGCAGACACACATGGAAGCACCAACATGAAACATGCACATCATATATCTCTTGGAGGGACTGGGCCTCCTCCTGGGATCGGGCCTCCTCATGGACAGAATAAATAAATGCATCCACAGCCTGTGGTCTGCATGCTGAGCAGTACGTCAAGCTCTCCTTTCTGCTTCCATGAAGCAAGCAAATGCTTGCGCTGATTCACCTGCCACAGTTGCATATTCCCAGGGCACCCCGATCTTAGTAAAGTATAGCGGAGAAACATAGGGCCATGTGATCAAAAGCGTGTCAGCCATGTCTTAACATGCACTGCTTTGCCCCATTTTTATATATATTTTTTAGAAACCAGCCCCTGAACTTCTCTTCACTTGGAGCTGCATGCTCATAAATTATTGTATTCTTGAAATGAGATACAAAGTATTGCTCCTCCATATGATCACTTGTTTGTCTCACTTTTAATTGGGTTGGTGATAATTATCTGTGTCCACTTATATAAATAAATTATAGGCATTGCAGCATTGTAATCAATTCTGTTTTAGTGCTCTGCAATGAGCTTTGCATGATTAATTACACAATTAAGCACTTTACATGATTTATGTGGTATCTCCATTTTTATTTGCAATATGCATTTTTGCTTTAAACACCACAGAGCAGCATCACTTGCATATCCGGAGATGCTCCAACTGCTGTTTAGTTGTTTGTCAGTCAAATGTGTTTTACCACGATTTACTATATCTAAAAACATATTCCTCTTTCAAAATCAAAGAGGTGTGCAACTTCCTTTTCTACCTTTACAGTCAGGACTTTTGAATTTCTTCAATTTTAAGTGCACCAAATGGACAGGTTCTTATATAGGGCTTTTCTACTCTGCCTGAGCACTCAAAACATGCCTCATTCATCCACTCACACAGCAGGCTTTTTTCCTCTATGCTTTCTATTACCATTTAAACACATCTACACTCTGATGGATGCATCAGAGAGCAACTTGGGTTTGGTATAGCCCAGTGGATACTTGCAGATGGAAGCAGGCAGGGATTGAACTACCAACCTTACAGTTAGTAGACGACCTGCCTTCTGAGGCAATTACTGGCTCCAGTCATACAGGGCTAGTGACCGGTTGGTGACGCCCCAGCAACCATCTCTCTTTACATCCCAACTAATTGCTGAGTCATTGCTGGAAGTTGCTTTCAGTAGCTGTGAAATCGATTGCTAAAGCCTCACTCAGGAAGGCCCAGAGACCTTCTGGGAGGCTCCCATCTCCAAAAGATAGCAACCCACTGCAACAGGTAGCTGAGTGGTAGTTGAGAGTAAATGGTTTTTTTTAAGCCAAGTCGACATCTTCCAAACTTTGGGTGATTATGGCAATCTGCCAACAACCAAAGCAATTTTCTTTCTGATTTCACCTGATCTCACCAGCTAGCAATCACTCTCAAACCAGTTGTGGAATACACATTTATGCTAGGCCTGTGTGACTGGGGCCTTAACATCATCAGCAACCTTAAGAGAAAAAGAACATTTACATTTAAAATTACTCTTTACATATTGCTAATTCATAGTGTCGTGTTCGATAGTATTTTCAAGAAATGGGAAAACAAGTCTTTGCACACCAAATAAAATGAGCTGCTAGCTTAATAAGAACGATACACCAGTAGCTATGACAGCATCTATGTCTGAAAAATCAATTAATTAAATTATTGTGGTTTGCATGCTTTCAGGTAAACAAAGGCAAATCTAGAAATCAATTTAGGTTTATTTGATCAACACAATTCACGATAGTCTATTTAAAGGCTGTCCAAAGGCTGCTTTAAAACTTTAGACGGCCCATCTGAAAGTACTCAAGTTCTAATTATTCACATGTAATTAACATGCCACAGTCGGTAAACATTCCAGTGAGCAGAATCCTTCAAGATTAATTGCACATTGATTAAAGCAAGTTACCAATCACACTTAATATGACACATTTCACTGTTCTCACAGAGTTTGGTAAGGAGGAACAGATGGCTTTAAATTGCCTTTGAAAATCGAAAATAGACCCCGGAATTTCAAAAAGTGACAATCCTTTATTTCAGCGAGTCAACAGCTTTACAGTGTGAGTGCGGGATACAATGGCACATACAGCAATATTCGATACATCTAAAGAAAGAAAACAAAATAACTGTTAAGAGAACAGAATGGTGAAAGGGCATGAAAACCTCTAGAAGAAAAGGTAATAAAAGAAAATCAATGCGTGACGGTAATTTGGCAGCTGGCAAAATTCACTAGTTGCAATTTGCTTTTGTTTGCGCTTCATAGTTTAGTGCTTCGCTTCCCTTTGAGCATCTTCTCCCTTGACTGCTTTCTCAGGTAGCCTAGCCTTCATTTGAGCTCCAATCCTCTTTAGATAGATATTGACCCATGCATCCATCCATGCCAAAGCCTGGGTGATCCGTCACACCAATCAGACTGTTCAGGAGTCACAGAAGTAAGAAAGGGAGGGATGAGGAGGATGGAAGAGAGAATAAATGTAGGAAAAGAGCAAAAAGGAAAATCAAGTATGAAAACCTAGAACAAAGGAGGAGACAAATGAATCAATAAGGATTGTAAACGTTTAATATGACCCTTGCAGCCTATGTGACTAATTTTAGTCCTGCAGGTATTGAGGCAGCACCCTAACTATTGATTGGGTTACACTTAAAGCTGTGGATCAGGGTTCAAATTTAAGGAGAAATGGATGGAGTGGGAGAGAGGCTGATGAACTATGTTGAGGGCTGCTTCTTGGTCACTATGCCATTCAAGGGAGATGATCTATTTCACATAGAGATCATGCCCACTACTCACTGAGAAGAGGAAACTGATTGGTTAACAAATGCTTCCCGTGAGCAAATAGTACTTATTAAAACCAGTGTTTTATCATTTTATTGCCTTCATAATGAGAGGCTATTTTTATCAGCTGCTGTGCCGCTCCAGGCTTTTGTTCGTGTCTTTCTGCATTACTTCTTTTAACCTCTGTCTACAAGGAATTAGTAGCAGTTGACCTAATGAACCAAAGTGTAGTGGTACAGTTCTGCTTGATTCTTGCAATCATATTTTTTAAGACATTCAAAGAATATATTTGAATATTTTAATAGATAGTCCCAAACATTTGCCTAAAAGTTATGGGAAAAAGTCTAATTAGCAAGTTGTACAATGTTCCACAGGAACATCACCTGATGACCTCCGGATGCATGGCAAAACTGAAGACGCAGGGAAAAGCAGCTATTGAACTGGCTCATTAGCCATTAACAACCTTGAAGTGAGAAAATATATTTGGACTGTTTTTTAAACAAAGCACTCACCAGACTTCTGGTCTGGTTCTGCTGGTTAGGTTAGAGGGTGTTGCTAGACAATGAGGGCGTGTGTACATTTCCAGCCTATTAAAACAATCCACCAAGACCATTTTAAATACTACCTGTAAACCAAGAAAGCTGACTGACCCAACTCTACTGGCACAGCATCGGTAACACGTAATATGAGCAGTGTGTATAATCATTTCCACGACAGGCGTGAACTGATGTCTCCAAAGTTGCACTCACCAAGCTGAGCACTGTGTCGAACATTTATACAACTGCCAACTAAGTAAAGTTGCAGTTTCAGTATATTTGTGAAGTCAGCAGTACAGAATTAAGTTTTATGAGTAACAAATGCTGAAGACGGAAAATCTAGAGGGTGGGAAACAACACTAGCCTCGGTGCTGAAAGTAAGCTTCATTTTGTCACAGTGTGAAGTGCTTGTCTAGCTTATACTGTGCAACCAGGCTTCCCCTGCTCCTACACAGCAGCCATGACAGCAGCTAGGGCCGATGAGCAAAGATAAAGTGCCTTCACAAGAATGCAAACGGCATAAATCTTTGCTCAAGTGCATAAATTGACATACCTTTATGTTTTGCTGACCTGCATTTCTGCAAATATAAATGTTATCAGTAGGTAAGGGAAAAATAACAATGTCATGCCACCAGAAAAATTGCAAAGGAGATAGGCCTTGCTGTCTGGACCATGTGGCCATGTAAAAAAGAAGGTTTTCACAGGACTGTACAAACCTGTGAAGTACACCCCTTGATTCAAAAGCTTGTAGAACAACAGTTTTTTTATATGACTTTATCAGTCACTCAAATTGTTGTGGAGGAAGTCTGGTCCACTCTTCTTTACAGGATTGCTTTGGTTCTTTCATGTCTTAAGATCCCACAACAGCTTTTCAATCAGGTTGAGGTCTGGACTTTGACTTGGCCACACCATTATTTCTTTTTCGGCCATTGTGTGTAAATATGCTGCTGTGTTTGGGATCATTGTCTTGTTTCAGACCCCAATTTATGTCAATCTCTAGCTGTGGGACAGAGGGCCTCAAATATGTCTTTAGATACTTTGGTATACAGAGGAGTTCATGGTCAACTCAATGTCTACATGTTGCTCATTTCCTGTGGCCGCAAAACAAGGCAAGGCAAGTTTATTTATATAGCACAATTCAACAACAAGGTGATTCAAAGTGCTTTACAGAGACATTAAAAAACCAAAACAAATAAAAAGCATGATTTAAAATTGATTAAAAAAACAGTAGATAAAATCAGAACAGTAGATAAAATCAGTAGTTAAAATGTAAGTTTTGAAATTTAAGCTTAAAAGTGTGGATTTGGTCCATCCATCCATTCGCTTCCGCTTATCCTTTTCTGAATGCAGCTTCTCCGTGTCTGGTTCTGACTCTGGGAACTGATAAAAAAAGTAAAGATGCTGTTACGGTAATTAAGCCTACTAATGGACTAGTTTTTTCTTTGGCACCAAAGACTATTACTTCAGTTTTGTTTTTGTTTAGCTGGAGAAAATTGTGGCACAACCAGTCATTAATTTCCTCAATGCATTTACCAAGAGCCTGTACAGGGCCTCGGTCTCCTGGTGACATTGTGACACAGACAGTGTCACCACCCAGAAACGGATCACCATGTACCCCAACCAGAAGCCTTGGATGAACCGGAATGTTCGTCTCCTCCTGAAGGCCCGCAACACTGCCTTTAGGTCAGGAGATGCACACGCCTACAGCACAGCCAGGGCTAATCTAAAGAAGGGCATCAAAAAAGCCAAACACCATTACAAAAAGAAGGTAGAAGAACACTTCTCCAACTCATGTGGCAAGGACTCCAGACCATTACAGACTACAGGACCACCAAACACTCCCCCGCATCCTCTGATTGTCACAGGCTGGGTCTCCGACCCAGCACTCTGAGTTTTCTTTGTATTTTTTGATATGTTATTAGTTTGTGTTATTTCCTATTTGCCTTTAGTTTAGGCAGTTATTGTTCCTGGGTTTTCTATGTTTTGGGGTTTTCTATTTATTTCATCACGTATTAGGTCTGTTAAGTTGTGTTGTCATTTCCTGTTTTATTCTGACAATGTCATGTGTTCTTTGTTCATTGTATTTAGCTTTCCTCTCCTGGTCCTGTCATTAGGTTTATGTCTGTCAGCTGTTTTCCCCCATGTGTCGCCACTTCCCCTGATCACCTCATGTCTGTATTTAAGCCTTCTGTTTTTTGCATGTCATTGTCAGGTCGTCTGTTTGCATCCCCATAGTGTTTCGTCATAGTTTACTCAGTGTTCATAGTTTGTCATCGCATTTTCACTGAGTTTCTTAGTCCTTTAGTTTTCTGAGTGTTCACAGTTTTCTTAGTTTTCATAGCTTCATGCTTTTTTCGTGTGCCAACATCCAAATAAAGGATCGTCTTCTGTTCAGCCAACAACTCCGCCTTTCAGCATCTGCTTTTGGGTCCTGTTTCCATTCACATCGGCGCACCCCGCCATAACAGAACGACCTGACCAGTATGGACCCAGCGGATGTCTGCGAGGATTTTTTTGAGTTCAGCACTCAGGTGACCATTCTCCGCGGACAGTGGATTTGCTACTCCGCGTGCAGACAGGAGAATGAGAAGGAGTCAACCAGAGTCCAGCTAAAACAGATTTTTTCTGCATATCCTGCTTACGCGGCGGGATTGCCGGAGGATGTGCAGGATTTTGTTCGCACGGTTTTGCCACCGCAGCAGCATCAAAACCACGAACAGGAATCACTGCTGCTGCCTTGCGAGCCTGAGACGGTTCGGGTCGGTTCGCTGAGACTCGCCGCAGCGGTACCACCTCTCAGCTCATCAGTTTCCACACCCTCGTCACAGTCTTGCCACACTCTTGCCACGGTCCAACGCGAGGAAGCGCTGGACACCATAGATTTGGACCACGACGAACGTCAGACTATACTCAGCGCTCTATTGGAGGAGGAGCTCCGGTGGAAGCCATGGCTCATTCCGGAGCACGAGCACTCCTTCCGGGGAACTCGACTGGCTCTCGGGGGTCCCCGGAGCTGCCAGGGACTTCCACCCATCGCTCCGCCGTCTCCCACTGTCAAGAGAAAGCGGCGTGCGCGCCACCGACGCGCCGCACTACAAACGGAGGTGAGTGACTCTGTTTTTGCCCCTCACGTCTCCGCTAAGGAGGGTTCTGTGATTAAGACTGTGTTGCCGGTTGAGGGGCCCGGCTGTAAACTAATGAGCCATGCCAAGCCAGGCTCTGAGACTGAAATTACTTCTGCCACAGCGTTCAGGGTTCATGTGACTGCAAGTGAGGCTGCTAGCAGCAGCCCTACTAGCATGACAGCCAATGTCAACTCACAAGGGAAGACCTCCACGGACTGTGTTAATTTAACTTCTCCATCTATAGACCCTATTGAGAACTGTTGTTCCATAGAGTTTATTAATGAAACTTCACC